>NC_045431.1:165972565-166310065 GCF_902635505.1 Sarcophilus harrisii
CCATCCAAATTTAAGGAGGTTTTGGCTGTGTTCACATTTCTGTAGCATAATTCTTCATTTTATGAAAGCTTCATGCATCAACTGAAACTTCTTAAATTTTGCCTCTATTCATGGTATTTGACTTTGCTAACAACAGTGAAAAGAAACTTTTGTAAGGTAGAACAAGATAAGGAGATAACTACATTACTGACTGTTGAATAATGTGGAATTATGGATTTCTGGTATAGCTCCACTCCTTGAAATTCATCTCTTCAATTATGGTAGAAGTTCATTAAATAATAGGTTTTACAATTAAATTACAAAGAAGTCAAGGATCTATAATTTCATCTTTGTGGAAAATTCCTCCACCAGTGTTTATATCTCTTCAATAACAATATAGATTTGGAGAATTGTCTGAGACTAATAGGGAGTTAAGTGACTTGCCAGTGTTCATATTACTAGTAAGTTTCAGAGAATGGATTTGGTCCTAGTTCATCCTGGCTCAAATTCTAGCATATTTTCATTCTTTTCACATTGGCATCCTGCCTCTCCTTTTCAAGCTCATCAATCAATCAAAAAAAAAAAAAAAAGAACAAATAAATAAATAAACAAAAAAGCAATTAATTCACACACATCTGGCAAACATCTACTACATGAAATAGGATCTTCACTATAAAGCAACCAACTGATTAAATGCCAAATAAATTTGTTTTCAAAACTTGTTTATAAGAAAAGTTCAACCAATATTTAACTAACAAGTAGAATCTTATATGAAATCAATTGTCTCATATAGACCCAAGGCTTTTTTTTTTTTGAGCCCTTTAAATTTATTAAACTGGGTTGTACCTGTACAAAGATTTTGTAAAATTTCTCTGATAATAATAGTAATGATAATACTAATAATGATAGTTATTAAGGGTTGCTAATTAATACATACTTATTAAAAGCAGCATTCCAACACAGAAATCAAAACAGTTTATAGTCATAGGAAAAAATGCTCTAAAAATTATTGATTAGAGAAATTAAAATTAAAACAACTTTGATATTATGTTTTCTTTAAAACAATCAATTAATTAATTTAATATTCCCCTAGTTACATTCAAAACAATATTTTTATATTTGTTTTAAAGATTTCTGAGTTCTACATTCTCTCTGTTATCGCCATCCACAATAAAGAAACCATGAGTGAAGGTATGCAAAACATTTCCATAAAAGTTAAGTTGTGAAAGAAAATATAGATCTTCTAATGAAAATAAAAACCCCTAGAGTTATTATTTTATATTTACCAGACTGATTAAAATGATTGAAGGCAAAAACAACAAATGTTTAAAGGAGTATGGGAAAATTGGGATACTAATTCATTGTTGGTAGACTTGTGAAGTAATTGATCTAACCATTTTGGAGAGCAATCCAGAATGGTGCCCAAAGAGTTGTTAAACTGCCACACCCTTTAACCCAATGATACCACTACTATATCTGTCTTCCAAGATGATTAGGGGAAAAGGGAAAGAATCGATATATTAAAAAGGTTAATAGCAACTCTCTTTTTGTTAGCAAAGAATTGGAAATTTCAGGGATAGCCATCAATTGGAAATGGCTGAATAAATTGTGATATATGATTCTGATGGAATACTATCATACTTAAGAAATAATGATGTCAATGGTCTTATGAGAAAAAAAACAACATAGGAAAACTTGCATAAAATACTGAAAAGTGAAAGGAATAGAATCAAGAGAACATTGTACATAGTAACAGCATTAATGTTAAAAGAAATACTTTAAATGAATAAGTAATTTTAACTATTATAAATACCCAAAGTAGATATAAAGACATATGAAAAAAGACACTATATACAAAGAACAAAGTATGCACAGAATAATTTTACATATAGTCACACACATATATATGTGTATACAAATATATACACATGTATGTATACACACATAATCTTATTGGGCCTAATGATAGCCATTTCTATCACTAGGGTAGAAGGTCGAGAAGAAAAAGAGAGAAAAATTAACATGATAACTTTGTTGTATATTTAAAGGGAATGACAAGTTACACATTGCTGATTTGCAGTTTCATATGTAATCGTTATTTTTAATCATACTGTGTTATATAAATGCTTTCTTTATTCCACAAATTAAAAAATCAAAATATATATTTCTATTTATACACTTATCTGTGTATATATGTGTATATCTATCATCTCTCTAATCATCTTTGTCTCTCTAAATCATCTATTTATCTATATCTATGTATATACATACACATAGAATATCTTAAAAGACAATGCAGTTTTAAGTTATCTTAGCTAAAACATCACTAAGACTTTTGGGACATCATTTATTTACTCTACTTTTATCTTCACAATAACTCAAGGGAATGTCTAGGTTTTTTATTACTCCATCTTAAATGAAGAATGCAGTCTATGTATATATTAATTATTTGGTTGGACTTCATAAGAATTGGCTTGAAATAGAGACAACCAGAGGGCACAGTGGATAGAGTGATAGGCTTGGGCCAGAAAGACCTGATCTTCCTTCACATACTTCCTAGCTGTGTGACCCTCGGCAAGCCATTTAAACTTTCTGTGTCTCAGTTTCTTTATCTATAAAATGGGAATAATAAGAATATCTACCTTTCATATTAGTTGTTGGGATAAAATGTTATAGTTAAAAAAAAGGCCTATAATCAACACATGTTAAAAATGGTTCAACTTAAAAATTTAATGACTCAATTCTATGGAAGAACGATGCCCTGTATAAATGAATTAGGTATTGAAGTTTTCTCAGACACCTATTCCAGTTCCCCTCCCACCACCTCCACACACACTGGTACCATGAATTGGTCAAGGGGCTTACATTCTATTGAGAAATATACCATGTATTTAGGTAAGGCCATGTACACATATAAACCATTTACACAATAGATATACCTTGAAAGATTTCAGTCTTTCTCTAGAGCTTATAGAATCATTTAAGATATGGAAGGGGAAAGGGGATAAATATTTGTCAAGTGCCAACAAAGTACCAATATTGGGCTAAATGCTTTATAAATATTATCTCATTTGATCCTCACATTGAATCTGTATATAGGTACTATTTTTATCCACGTTTTTATAGTTGAGGACCCTGAGTAAGATTAAGGGTCCAAGGTCATACAGCTAGTAATTGTCTTAGGACAATTTAAAATCAGGTGGCTTTTGTTGTTGTTGTTGTTTGTTTGTTTGTTTGTAATCATTATCCCATTTATTATTTTATTATTTACCTCATTTAAAATCCATTTTTTTTCTTCCAGTAGAATTACCTTTGTTCCTCTAGTTTCTTTTTTATATTATCACAATGAAATCTAATTATACCTGTACCCTCTATATATACCCACAACAGAGATTCAGATCTCAAGAGTTAAACCTATCATCTTCCCATATAGGGATATGAGGTTTTTAACTTTTAAAAGAAAGTTATTTTTTCTTTCCTTTTTACTCTTTTGTGCTTCTCTTGAGTTCTGTATTTGAAGATCACATTTTCTATTAAGTTCTGGTCTTTTCATCAGAAATAGATGAAATTCATCTGTTTCATTGAATATCCATCTTTTCCCCTGACAGATGAGGAGCATTTGTTTTTCCATGAGGTATTTTACATTTTCTTCTATTTTTTTCATTTTTTTTTTTGGTTTTGCTTGACTGATTATTGAAGTCTCATTGATTCATTCACTTTCATTTGTTCAATTCTAATTTTTAGTGAATTGTTTTCTTCTGTTAGCTTTTTTATTGCCCTTTGAATTAGACCAATTGTATTTTACATGAAATGTTTTGTTCATTACATTTTTCCCCCATTTCACAGATTTTCTTTTTCAATGAATTGGTTTCTTTTTCATTTCTATTTTGTAAAGAGTTATATGCTTTTTTCCTTTTAATCAAGACTATTTTTTAAGGAGTTTTTTTTTTTTTTTACATAATTTCTGGTTTTTGTTTTCCATAACTTCTTGAAAAGATCTCATTTCCTTTCCCCATTTTTCTTCTAATTCTCTTTTAAAATCCTTTTTGAATTCTTCCAAGAGAGCCTTGTGAAATGGGGACCAACTATGGTTGAATAAATTGTGGTATGTGAAAATTATGGAATATTACTGTTCTGTAAGAAATGACCAACAGGATAATTTCAGAAAGGCCTGGAGAGACTTACATGAACTGATGCTGAGTGAAATGAGCAGGACCAGGAGATCATTATATACTTCAACAACAATACTAGATGATGACCAGTTCTGATGGATCTCCTCAGCAACGAGATCAACCAAATCATTTCTAATGGAGCAGTAATGAACTGAACTAGCTATGCCCAGAAAAAGAACTCTGGGAGATGACTAAAAACCGTTACATTGAATTCCCAATCCCTATATTTATGCACACATGCATTTTTGATTTCCTTCACAAGCTAATTGTACAATATTTCAGAGTCTGATTCTTTTTGTACAGTAAAATAACGTTTTGGTCATGTATACTTATTGTGTATCTAAGTTATATTTTAATATATTTAACATCTACTGGTCATCCTGCCATCTAGGGGAGAGGGTGGGAGGGGGTAAGAGGTGAAAAATTGGAACAAGAGGTTTGGCAATTGTTAATGCTGTAAAGTTACCCATGTATATATCCTGTATATAAAAGGCTATTAAATAAAAAATAAAAAAAAAGAAATGGGGACCAACTCATGTCACCTTTTGGGGCTTCATCTGGAGCTGGCTTGTCTTTAGGATACTCAGGGTTTGAAATCTGTTCTTCTCTTTCTCCATAAACATAGTTCTCTATAGACAGAGTTCTTTTTGCTTTTTTGCTCATTTTTTAAAGGCTGAGGTCTGCTCTTAAAGCAAAGGGGAGATAGCTGCTTTAGTTTGCCCTGGGATAGTTCTGTTGATTCACTTAAGGGTCTGGATTAGCAGGGTTCCAGATTTTTCTGGGGTTCAGAGGCTCACTATTTGCCTTTTGTATTTACTTTGGGTATCTTACAGCAAATCTGCTTAACCACCAGCTTTCAATCAGAACAGACAAGCTGTAGAGCCTCACAGTAGATTCCCTGGTTTGCGGAAGCTGTAATATCCTGACTCTGACTCCTTGCCCCAGGCTCCTTGGGCTGATGGCTGGGCTCAGTAGCCACTCCCTATGCCTCATTGAAACAGACCTTTTCTGAAGTTCTTCCACATTTCTTCTAGAAATTTGTTGTATTCCAAATATTTGGGTTTATGTCACTCCAAAATCAGTTCAGAGGCTTAATATGCTATTAATTTGAGGGAAAGGTCATAGAAAGGATCTGCTCTCTGCCATCTTGGCTTTGCCCCTCATCATCATTCAGGTTTTCTTGTTGCCAGGCCTAGGTCTATGTTCTATGCTACCTAGTTGCCTCAAGGCATGAAAGGGTGTATGAAGTTCAAGATCTGCTAAAAAATCCAGTATTAGGAGAAGTAGAGGACCTTCTCTTAAGACTGACAGAAGGAAGTTTAGGAATAACTAAGAGAAAGATCTACATTATTGGTAGGGATACAACAAGGTCAGGGAGCTTGAGAAATTATGTTGTTGCTCAGTCTTTTTATTCATGCCTGACTCTTTGTGAACCCATTTAGGGTTTTATTGGCAAAAAATATTGGAGCCATTTGCCATTTTTTTCTACAGGTTATTTTACAGATGAGGAGACTGAGGCAAAGAAGGTTTGATAGCTAATTAGTGTCTAAGGCCAGACTTAAACTCAGGAAGAGGAGTCTTCCTATCTGCAGGCTGTGTATTCTATCCATTGAGTCACTTAGCCATCCAAGGATAATAGAGGTTAATAATGCAGTAATTTAGTAAATTAGCTGACATGATAGGATGATGATAATGATGATGAATATTAATTAACATTAATATAGCCTTTAGGGATTTGCAAAGCCTTATAAATATATTATCTCATTTGATTCTAGGAAAAACCCTATAAGGTAGGTAATATTAATCTTTTTACAGTTGAAGAAACTGAGATCAAGATAGGTTAAGTGATTCAGTCAGCTAGGAAGTATCTGAGTCAGGATTCAAGTTCAGGTCTTCCTAACTTCAAATCTAGCTCTCCATTCATGATTTGCAATAGAAATTAGGGATGTTTAAAATATATTCAGTTTTTAAAAATGATCTCATAAAGGGTAACTTAACCCTCTTATACAACTTTCTTCTATTCATAGCAGCTTTAAAGGCAAGCTGCTAGGGAGGTATCTTGTAATGCTGAACTTTGAATTAAGACAATTTTAACTTTCCATTCTGGATTTAGCAGTTAATAACTGTGTATTATAGAATAAATTGCTTGATTTTCATGTGTCTTAATTTTTTCATCTGTAAAATTGGTATTTTGGAATTTTTATCTTTTTCTTTTAGGACAAGGAACTGGTAACAGTTTCAGAATAATACAGGATTCCTCAGAACAATGGATACAGTTTTAAACTTTAATAATTCAAATGTTCATTATTTAACTCACATCTGATGTTAGGATAAAAGTAGATTTCCAAATAATATTTCAAATATACTCCTTTTTTCTTTTTTTTTCCTTTTCTGCCTTCTCTTTATATCTGTCTTTGTCTCTCTGTTTTTTTTGTCTTTGTCTCTCTCCTTTCCTCTCCTCTCCTTTTCTTTGCTCTCCTCTCCTCTTCTTTTCTCTCTTTATCTCCTCTCCCCGGTATCTGGTATGGCAAGCACACACCATTATGTCTGTGTGAAGACCGAGTTAGCACCCTGGATACCTTGGAATCAGCCGGAGTCAGGATAAGAAAAAGTTCTTGATCTTTATTCTTGTTAGAGGTAGGATTGAATTGGATGGAAGCAGAATCTCCTCAACCTTCCTTTTTCATCTCCCACCCAGAAGTGACCCTTGCTAGTCTTACTCTACCCTCCAGTCCCCTCTTACAATTGTCTGTCTACACCAACAGATCGAGCCAGCACTGATGGGACAGGCCATTTTCCAAGCATATGCTAATAGAGTATTGTCCAATAAATAATTACCCTTAAGGGCTCGGTTGTCCAAGTGCCTTGTTTCAGCTTGCTCAGTCAATTTAAATATGACAGATTGATATAGATGGAGATTTTGACAAAGGTAAGAAGTGAATGTTGATTATTAGATAATGGAAAGAGAAAAAAGAAACAATGCAAAATTCAAAAAAAGATGGCATACTTATTGTAAAGCTGTCACCATCTATTGTTTTAACCAGTATCAGATGATATTAATGATTTCTGATTCATGTTATAGTTTGGGGATTGGAAATATGATTGCCCCCTTCTCCCTGATTTCCCCCCTTCGTTATGTTCCTCGATAAACTAGAATATTTGTTCCTCCAAAATAATGTTGTTTTTTATTTTGTCTTGCTCTATAAATTATCCTCTTGGTAGCTTGATTAGTTTAGCATTAAATCTATAAATGGATTTTGGTGGTATTTTTATATTTTCATTACATATTTGCATGTTTTATTTAGTCACTGAAGTGCATTTAGCCACTGAAGCAATGAATATATATGTGAATACACACACACGTACATATATAGTGAAAGAATAATGTTTATATGTTTCATTGTTTCTTTAAGGAGAGTTTTGTAATTTTAGCTGTAATGTCATTGATTTCCTTCATGGGGAATTAATTCCCACATATGTAAAGCATTTTGTAATTCCTTGTAATGGCAATTCCCTTTTTATTACTCCCGCCTAGATTTTGTTATTGCTAGAGACTTAGGTCTTTGAAAGCTGACATTGTAGTTTAACATTGTTACATTACTGAAGCTCTTAATTGTCTCAATTACTTTTCGAGTTGCTAAGAAATTCTAAGTAAACCAGTATGTTATCTGTAAGTAGAGATAATTTTATAACTTCTTTTCCAAACCTCTATGCCTTTTATTTTCTCTTTCCTAATTGCTATTGTTGACATTTCTATAACTATGCTGCCATCTGGAAAAGGGAACATCATTGCTCCCCTTATATTTATTAGGGAAGCTTTTGTTATTTTCCTATTGTGTATCATTCTAGCCTTTTATTTCAGATACACTGTTTTATCATATTAAAATATCTATCTAGCCTAAGATTTTAATGATTTTTATGAGTATCAATGAATATTATACTTTTATTATATCTATTGACATAATCATGTGGTTTGGGATGCTTTTGTTTTTGTGATGATTAATTATGTTAATAGTATTCATAGTGCTGAACTACTCTTGCAATCCCTAGTCTGAATTCAGTTTAACCATAGCAAGTGGATTTTAAAATAACTTTCCTTTTGAAGGACAGACATATTGAGTAAATTAAAATCAATATTCATTAATGTTATTATTTAGAAAGTTTGTTCCTTTAGTCTTTGCTTCTTTAAGTATTATAGAGAAGAGAGCTTCTTCCCAGTAGCATTTTATATTATATGTTGAATATGACTTACATATACCATTAAGTAATACCCTATTATTATATTATGATGCTTTGCTAAAATATACTTTTTTGATATATGTATGCAATATTAATTGTATATATATATATATATATATATATATACAAACATATAAATACATATATTATATATTATATGTATTTATAGTGGTAGAAGGAATATCTATATAAGTATCTCAACATATGGACTAGGTTAGTTCTTTTCCTTAAAAGGTTTTGAAACTGTTCTTGATACTTGGCAGGGTACTAGTGCCATGTTAGGGCTATTAATATGGCATCATGTTTGCAACTTCAGGATTAACTGATAGATCATCATGGGCAACACAGAAACAGATATGTTCAGCTCAACTGAATCAATGATATATTGTCTGCCAAATTATCTTTGCCTTTTATAAATGCCCTTCCCTTATCATGGCTATTTAAACTTCCCTTTCATAACTTTTGGTTGAACTAAGAATGTTTCTTTTTCTTTTACTATGAAACCTTAAGTAATATAATTAGTTATCTCCTCCACATTATGGTGGTTAGGAATATGGTACCCTCATCATCTGGAAAAATCCACATAAATTTTTTACCCCTCTCTTCCTGCTACCCCTCCTCCTGCTACCCCTGACTTCCTGTAGAAGTCAGAATTTTTCTTTTTTTATGGGGTCTTTATAGCATATTATTGTAAAACTTGGGTTGATATTATAAAATATTATACAAATATTCTATGCTTTTCTGAGTTTCTAAACTTTTCCTGTATTTTCTTTGGTCCTCACATGTTATCTGCAACCTCCACAACCCCTCCCTCCACAATTCCCATTTAATTTCTTATGCCAATCCATGACATATTGAAATTACAATGGGAGATATTGTAATGTGAAAGGGATGTGTATTATTATTATTATTATTATTATTATTGCTAATATTGCATTGTTTGTTGTTTCTCCTTTCTATTTGTTGTTATTTGCTGATTATTGCTTATGTATTTTGTGCAAGTATCTATTGCTATTATATTTGCATGTTTTATTTAGTCACTGAAGTATAGTTAGCCATTGAAATCAAAAATGAAGTGAAAGTATATCTATTTTCCATAATCATAAATATGAATTTGATATACTCCAAGAGATCTTCAAAAACTGAAAAAATAATATACAGGGATGAATATAATCCAAGATTAAGTAAAGCCTTTCAAAATGATTTTTCATATTAATACTCAACCTTTAAGATAAGGGGAGCTGGATCTTGGCAAATAGAAATTACCCATTCTTGTAGAAGAGTTTATATAAGACATATTGGGAAGACTTCGGCACCTGTCTTTCCAGAGAAGACTTCAAGAGCTAACTGTCATCATGAATGTGTTTGTGGGAAGTAACAATTTACTTCCCTGAAAGAACAACAAACACAAATTATTAGTGTTCAATCTGGAGAGAATCTGAGGAGACATTTTGAGTAGTTGAATCTCATTCTTTTTTTTATGGACATTCCATGGAAAGGACATTTTAATCAGAAATCCTGAGAAACTTTATTTGCCTTCTTGAGAAAAAAATGAGTTGTTGAATTGTGGTGTTAGCATTTTGGAGGTTTTGTAGTCATTGGTGAGAGGGACTCTGTGACCTTTTTTATGATGGATGTATTTTTGTATTATTTGTTAATGTTAATAAAATATAGTTAAAAACATTTAGATTTGTCTAGTTCTTTAATTCATGTATGAAGTGAAAGAAAAAAATGAATTTTTTTTGTTTTGTTTTTTAGTATAAACACACAAATATACACATACAGAGTAGACACAGAGAGATAATTAATGAAGGGGATTTTGTGTGTTATTGATTTATTAGGACATATAAAAATACATTTCATTATTTCCTTTGAATTCAGTGATAGGATTAATTAGTCAAGTAATAAACTAAACAATATGGGGTTTGTTGTGCTTATCCTTGAGAACAAATGCCCAAATCCCCATCCTTGGGGTAGGTACTTGTGAAGCAGATGGACTGCATATGAACTTGCATGCAAATATACACACATACTCACACACACATGATGTCTTATATACCTTTCAAAACTCCAAAGTTTTTTCTCTTGACAGCCTTCTTCAAAGTTTTTTTTTTTTTTTTTTTTTTTTAAAGCTCTCCTATCTTTATCCACCTATGAAGGTATACAGCATAATCAATGGAGAGTTTTATCGGCTAATGAGGAATCATGTCTCCCTCCACTTATGGAGCGTACAAGACATAGGTACCATTAGTGGTGGGATTCACATGAGTCTTTCCTATAAGATTCCCATCAGCTGGCCAACCAGTCTTTGTTAAAGGATCTTCAAAGAGGGTAATCCCATTTCCTTCCAAGGCAACCCATTCTACTTTGAAATATTTTGGTAGATCTATAATCTTAATAAAACAAAGCACCATTCTGATAGAGTGCAGACTGTAACCCATTTCCACTTTTTTGTAAGTGCTGCTCTTATAATTATGTCTACCTAAATTGTCCACAATGTTGCCCCTTTCCCCATATGTGTTTCAGACCTAATCATTTCAAATTAAATTAATTCAACCTAGCAGATTTCATCATAAATAAGTCTTAGTGTAGAATTTAACTATTAAAGTCTAGAACTACACAAAGACATTTTTGGGACAACTTGTATTAAATCACTTTCCCTCTCTGAACCTCAATTTACCGCTCTGAAAAATGAGAGTTGGAATGTAATTTTTCCTAAGTTCCTTTCAAGTTGGAAATATCATGATGTCTAACATTCTTCAATTTGTTGTTGTTATTGTTATTGCTATTAATACAAGCTAATCACAGAAGTTTATATGGGTCTTGCATTTCATCTAGATTATCATAATCTTAGATAAATAGAAAACAGAAAACCCATTTCCAAAGTCTCCTTTGAATTGCCCTTGAGGTCTGAGTCTCTGTTTTCTTATAACATACCTATGTTGGTGTTACAGTGAGAGTGCCAATCAGTGATATTGGGAACATTTGCTTCAGTTATTTTTACATGTTTCACTGATTTCAATATAACTTAATATGTCTGCATGACACTTGTGGTTGTGGAAACTTTGTTCTACTAAGTCTCAAGCAGTCTACTGATAGATTTCAGAAGATAAGTAATTAGAAACATATTTTGATTACTAAATTTTTATATAATTGCTTTGATTAAATAGAATAACTATTTCAATAAACATGGTTCTTCCTAAGAAGAAAAGCCAAAATCTTTAAAAATAGTGTCATTAATTGGAGACTTAATTTTTTTATATAACTATTTTAATAAAATTGGTTTTCTTTATGTGCCTGTATATTTTATTTACTGCATTTAAAAACATGATTCTGAAAAGAGAACCTACCAGATGGCTGAAGAGGTCCATGCACTGAAAGGATTAAAAATCTGGGTTTAGGTAAATGTCTTCAAGACTTTTCAAATATCTTTTATCTTGTAAAGTACAGAAACTGTAACTCACTTATTTGTCTAATTTTTCCTCATGCTAACTTCTAAAACATTAGATTCAATTCAAAACAGTTTCTAATCATCCACTCTGCTCCAAATACTTGACTATCTGGATTATTTTAGAAGAATCACTTCTTGCCTCTGACTCTAAGTTTCCACTTCTATTAAATAAGGGTGTTGGGCTAGATGATCTTTAGGGCACTTCCCAGCTCTTAAGTTATGTGTTGGACAAACAGGTGTGTGCTGTTGGAGTTGCTATATTATAAAACAGAAATGCATCACTAAAAAGAATTCTCATTATTCTACACCTGGTCTCAATCAGTGTATCCAAATGTTGCCCTCCTTAATGTTAAAGTAAACCCATACAATAGAAATGGTATGCATTTGATGCTAGCTTTCTATGATCTGATTTAGCTACCCTAGTGAATAGTTTACTATGCCTACCTCTTAATATGTCAAGCAGATTTTGGAAGGTTTGAAATATACAAGACTTGCTTGGCAAAACTCTAGAAGATTAAAAACTTTTCCAGTATAATGATGTTCAGATCTCTATTTCTCCCTTCTCACCTCCCTTCCCACAGTACTTTCCCTACCCCTAACTATATTTTACAACATACAGGATTTTTGAGATCACACATATTTTCCTGAATGGTGATGTATTGCAGATTACTTTTTAAAAATCAGAACATAAAGAGATGAGAAGAATGGGAATTACATTGCTTAAAAGGAAAGAAGGATGTGTGTGTGTGTGTGTGTGTGTGTGTGTGTGTGTGTGTGTGTGTATGAATGTGGAGGTGGAAGAGTGGGGGGTGGGAACATAATTTTCTGTAGATCAGATCAGTATAATAAGGGAACTCCATGAAAAACTTTGAACTGAAGTCCAATATCTTGGTTTGATTGCCTAAGTAAGGCATGAAGACAGTAAAGAAAAAAGAAATTGAATATTTTGAAGAAATTGGGGAAGGGAGAGAAGACAAAAAAAGGAGAAAGAGAAAAGGGAAGAGGGAGAGGAAAAAGGAGGAGAAGGAAGAAGATGAAGGAAGAGGTACTGAGGATAGAGGAGGAAGACAAGGGAGTAAAAAGATGAGGCAGCAAGAGAAGAAAGAAAAAAGAGAAGGAAAGGGGAAAAGAGAGGGAAGAGAAAAGCAATAGAAGAGAGGAATAAAAGAAAAGAATTTTAAAGTGCTTCGATTTGGGGGGGAAGGATCTATAGTTTTCTGAGCTTACTTTGGTCATGGAAAAGTTGATGGCAATATCATTTCTCTTAAATAGCTTATCCTCAATTGGTTCAAAATATATTCAGTTTACTTTTGTAGTGTTTTCCCTTCCTGGGCCATATGTCCCTTTCCTGATCACTTTCTGATCCCCACACTCCAAGTCTGCTGGAAGTGAACTTTCATACTTCACTCAGAGAATAGGGAATGTGCTTAACCTCTCTGCCAGGGGAATTAATTACCTACAGTTCTCAGTTCATTGTGAAAGTCTTATCTGCTTTTTTTGGCAGCAAAATTTTGCTGCAAAGCATTAACTAGTTTTGAAGTTTTATTGTCTCCATCACATACCCCACCCCCATCCCAGGTTTAATTGTGTCTGGTTAACACAGTCTTATTTCAGTAGGTAATCTCATTGTGTAAATAATGAAAACAATCAGAATGAATTAATTGACGAAATAAAAGTTTATATACAAAGCTGGGCAGGGGCTTTAAAGACCTTGGTTTTTATTAGGTGTTACTGAGTTTAAATATTTTATGTAAAATAGAATCACTGTTATTTAGAGAGAGAGACAGACACACACACATATACATACACACAGAGAGATAGACAGACAGACAGAGGAGGTCATTTAGCAAATGGCCTTTTCCATTTCATTTAATCAGATCCAGATGATAAGACCAATATTTCTAACGGAATTCCCAACTTCAAAACACTACATGAGGAGAGAAATAATAGGATGTCAGTATCAATGGTTCTTAGAGAAACTGTATTTTCTTGGTTTTCAGAGAAATTAAAATGATAAATGGTTTAGATAAGGAAAGGAAAACAAGGAAGCTTATCATTAATGGAGAAATTTATTAATGGAGAAAATTATTAATGGAGAAATTAATGGAGTTTTAAGCTTTTTTTTTTCTTTTTGAGAAATAGACCTCTTTGGTTGTCTGTTGTTCTAATGATATATATTTTTTTCCTATAACAAAAATGAACTGGTTACTGAATGAAATAATTAAGAGCACAACACTAGCAGAGGGCTTTAAACTTAGTAAGTGCTTAATGAGTATTTGCTGAATGCAAGAGTGAGCAAATAAAATAACTAGCAACTAGTAGTAACAGAGGAGAGTACATGGAAACAAGAATCTAATCAAATTTCTTATGATGCCCCATCATGCAAATTCCATTCCAAATTTTGCTTGATGTGGCAGGTATTAATGCTCAATCTCTTGAGACTCTCTATCTTTGCCCCGACTATTGTCCCATATTTTAGTACACATGTGTCATCTTCATAGTGTCACCTTTTCCTTATAGATTCCCTTGTTATTGTTGTTCAGTCATTTCATTCTATCTGACTTCATGACCCCATTGAGGTTTTCTTGGTAAATATACTGGTGTGGTCATTTCCTTCTGTAGATCATTTTACAAATGAGGCAATGGAGGCCAAGAAGCTTAAAAGTGACTTGCCCAATGTCATACAGCTAAGTGTCTGAGGTCAAATTTGAACTCAGCCTTTCTGACTTCAGGTCCAGCATCCTATCCACCGAATTACCTAGTTGCCTTGTAGACTCTATCGATACCAATAAAACCCAGCTTTGTTGCCACCTGCTACGCAAGTCAATTCCTAATCCCTCATGCTCTGATTATCAGTACTCTTTTGAAATTATTTTAAGTTTCTTAATACACACACACACACACACACACACACACACACACTACATATATATATATCTTTTCTTATCTTATCCCTTTGGCATAATGTAAGCTCTCTGACACAGGGATTGATTTTATTGCCTCTTTCTTTTTGTCCTACTCCAAAATCACACTCACAAGTTAGGTTCCATGATCCTAAGAAAACTTTTAAAATTATAAATCATGAGCCCCTATTGATTAGTTTATTTTTAATATCTACATTTAGTTTTATGCAAACATACCTATAAAAAGACATTTTATGACTTTATTATACACATTAATGTGCACTGTCCCCCCAAAAGCACACAATGTTGATCATAAGACTAAGTACGCAATGAAAATTCGTTAGTAGAGAGGCACACAGTTAGTGCATATGGCCATATTAGTCAATGCACCTTAAGCTAATGATGCTATCACCAATGTCCTATTACTGTTTTTATGCTATGTTCTTTCACTGCTGGGCAGGTCTCTAGTTGGTAAGTGGTTATCCTGGATCCAAGGCTACCTCTTCTCAGTCTTTCATTTCTCAACTGCTAATTCTAACTCTCTCTGGAGTTTTCTCACTGATATACTTTTTTTTTCTGATAGATTTGGTTCAGCTGGATACTGCCATGACTTTGGTGCTGAATCTTGGGGATGGTGACATGGTGATAAAGGAGAATTTAGTTTTATTTTTCTTCTTTTTCAGACTCTACAGGAAACTCTTCTAAAATCTGGCTGACTTGATTGATGCCTCAGAATCTGTGTTGTGTCTACAGAGCTGGTCAATTTTTTTCAGCCCATCAGGGGATCAATTAAATTCTATCAAATGTGTGTAGTGACTGCTTCATATTTGCTAAACTAGTCACAAAGAGTAAAAACCCTCCACATTATTTTACAATCACAACTGGGCTACTTTCTGTATCACAACTTTTACAATCTATAAATAATTTAGAATATCATAGGTCTAGTACTGGAAAGCACTTAAAGGATCATCTCAGACCCTACTGACCTTAAATTGCAAGAGAAATTTTTGAGTCAAGAAAAATCAAATTGAGAAACAGGACATCCCTGATTGAAGAAAAAAAAAAAAAACCTCAACTATGGAGTGTTCACTCCTTATATATTATTTTTATTCCTCTTAGAGAATACTAAAAAAAGGAAGTTTCTTTTTGTTCATATATTACAACAACTCTGAGAGGTAGCTATTGTTGGTTGTTTCTTGTCTTTTGTTCCAAAAGAAAATCAGTGACATCAAAAGAATTATGTCTTGACTTGTAAGTAACTTGAATGTCATTGGGAGGTAGGTACTTTGTGTGGTGAATAGAGTATTGGACCTGGCATCAGGAAGACAAGTTCAAATTTGACCTTAAAGCTTACAGCATTATCATGAATAATTCCTAACCTATCTTTGTATCACTTTTCTTATTTGTAAAATGAAAAAAATTTCAGCCATTTTTCAATAAATGCCCTTATTCTCAATTAATTGTTTCAACTTGTTGACTATTAAAGTTGACACACCAGTTGTGACTCATAACTTATAATTTTAGAAGACCATACTAATAAGTATATTTTGAACTTGTAGCAATCAATTCTTTCTCTCTCTGTTTTTTTTTTTTTTTTTTTTTGAGAGGAAGGTCAGCTAGTACAGTTACAATAATAGAATTTTTTTCATTTGTTTTATTATTTGGTTTTTATTTGCTAAATATAAATATATATATTGAAAACAATATCCTTTTGAAAAATGTTTTTAGTAATCTTTTTTCTTTCAAATCTCTGTATTTATCTCTTTAGTTTTTTTTTTTTCCTTCCCAGAAAACCATCTCATCTAATAAATGATATTACAATTAATTTCCTTTTAAAAACACTATATTTCTTACGGAGAAAAAAAGAACTTCAAAATAAGTCCTGTTCTGATTTAATAAGCCATCACCAAAGACGTTTTGTAAACATCCCAAAAAGGGTGGTTAGATGACTCTGATCTTAAAAGGTCATTATAAAGTAACATGTGAATGCATCAAAAAGATGGATTTCAAGAGGTGTGTGTGTGTGTGTGTGTGTGTGTGTGCACACGTGGGTGCATGTTTGTTTGCAAACCTGCCTTAGCCTTCAGGGGAAAATATTTCTTCTTTCTTAAAATGCATTGGAACATTAATGAGGAGTAGTTGAGCTGATGGCTGAGTACTATATGTACTAATCAGCCCTCAAATTTCTTCCTATTATAGACCATATGTCCATTACAACGTGGCCAAGATGAGAATCTATAACTAGCAACACTTACTCTGATTGTTCTCATAATGATCAAATACTAAACCATTTTGACATAAGTTTTATAAACCTTAATGTCATAAACCAAACTGGTATAAGCTGGATCTACCAAATAAGGTGATGTGTATGTGTACATATATATTGAGTGTATGTGATAAAATTAATCCAAAGCACATGAAACTATGTCATTGTGGTTTACTTAGAATAGATTGATACTTTAGGCCTTTGGAGAAACATTCTAACAGTCCAAGATTAGTAAAATGACTGGATTACCCCATCTAACAAGGCCTAGAATTTATAAGCCTCCTGCTATATATAAACTCCCATGGCTGCATGTTGGAGGAGGATTCAGTGAATGAAGGACTTTCTCAATTCTGATTTTATGTACTTTCTCCTAAAACTTTCTGGTAAGAATTTTTATTTTTTTAATTTAATTTTAATTTAAATTTTTTATTAAAGCTTTTTATTTACAAAACATATGCATGGGTAATTTTTCAACAATGACCCTTGGAAAACCTTCTGTTCCAAATTTTCACCTCCTTCCTCCCACCTCCTCCTCTAGATGGCAGGTAGTCCAATACATGTTAAATATGTTAAATCCGATATATGTTTACATATTTATACAGTTATCTTGCTGCACAAGAAAAATCAGATCAAGAAGGAAGAAAAAAAACTGAGAAAGAAAACAAACAACAACAAGCAAACAAAGAAAAAACAAGCAAACAACAACAGAGTGAGAATGCTGTATTGTGGTCCACATTCTGTTCCCACAGTTCTCTCTCTGGATGTAGATGGCTCTCCATCAGTGAACAAGTAGAACTGGTTTGAATCATGTCATTGTTGAAGAAAGCCACGTCCATGAGAATTGATCATCCTATAGTCTTCCTGTTGTGGTGTATAATGATCTCCCGGTTCTGCTCATTTCACTTAGCATCAGTTCCTGTAAGTCTCTCCAGGCCTCTCTGAAATCATCATTGGTCATTTCTTACAGAACAATAACATTCCATAACATTCATATCTGGTAAGGATTTTCTAAAAAAAAAAAAAAATTTGGTGGTGGTAGGGTGTTGTGGGGATAGATTTGAATGTGAACACTATTTGTTTTTCATTAAAATATGATTCAGAATTTCAGGGATATAAAGAATTGAAATATACATAATCGGAGTTGAATAGTAGAAAGAATACCAGATTTGGATATGGAAGCTGGGGTTCAATTTCTGGCATTGCTATTTGCCACCTGTGTGTTATTGTTATTTGTCCTTCATTTTTAAAGAGGACCAATGACAGTAATGTCTTGTCTTGCTTTTGAATTGGATTTAAGTGAAGCAAAGTTGCACAAAATAGTTAACCTCACTCTTTCTTTCAGACATTTAAGTCCAGTGACTTAGACAGATTCAGTGATGTGCTGAAGCCCACACAGAATAGTCAGGGCAATTTATTCATTTGTAAAGAAATTCAGTTTGACTTGAAGACCACCGAAGTCCCCTCTTGCTCCAGATTAATAATCTTATGTTACCCATGAGAAGTTGTATACCATTGTTGTTATGAATATGTCATGAATGACATAGAAAATGAGCTGGACAGATCATGAAGCCAAATGACCCCTTAATCCTTGAAATGCCTAAAGCCCCAGAGAATGGCCTCGAGGATACTGTTTAGATTCTGCTTGTAGGTTCCATGAGAAGACATGGACAAAAACAATGAAAGTAAAGGCCTGAAGGAGCTTTGATCTGTAATAAGGTGTAAAATAGTTATATTTATGGCCGAAAGCTAGAGTTTAGGACTGCTGGTATGATGATATCGAGTCTCAAGTCTCTCAGTTTAAAAAACCAGGACTCAGTAATTTTTTCTCTTCTGCCTCTTCTGATCTCTGCTAGCTCTCCTTATCCATTTTCTCTTTTTCTTTTACTTCTTCTTTTTTCTCTTTTTTTCCCTCCTGTCTAGATTAGTAATTACTCAATTATGTACTACCAACATCCTACCATTAATGGAATTAAAAACTTATCTGCACTCTAGCATCTTCAAGAGCTCTCTGCTTCATGGGGAGTTTGAATAATTTACTCATGGAAACCCAGATGTGATGGATCAGAGATCAAGACTTGCATCGTGCTCTTCCCAAGTCCAACTTTGTATGTCTTTCTTTGAGAGCCATATTCCACTACTTTTTTCCATGCAAGTTCCAAGGCATTCATTCTCTATATTCAAGGGACTGGAAAGTTTTCTCTTGCAATTCAGAATTAAAAGAAAATACCTATATTAGGTATTTTTAGAAACCCAAAGAGTTTTAACACTTGGGTTTACATCAACATCCATGTTTAGATCTTTTCTAGCCCCTAGATATCATACCATAGAAAGCAGCATTGGTTTGACAACTAAAGAATGAGAATATTGGAGAGTTACAAATTAGGCTCAAGAGAGGAAAATCTGTATCAATCAATGAACTCAATTTTAGAGACGGTCTATATTCCTTATAATTATCAGGACAAATTAATAGGGAAGAGTATGAATTAAAGCATCAACATTATAGGTAAAGGATGATAGCATGAATTTCTTTTAAATGAAATATAGCATGGTAAAAGGAACATTAAACTTTGGTCATAAAACTGGGTTTGAATTTAGTGCCAGGGACCTATTTGTCATTTTTTACTGTTGTTGTTTGGCCATGTTTGACTCTCTGTGACCTCATTTGGAGATTTCTTGATAAAGATACTGAAGTTATTTGCCATTTCCTTCTCTAGCTCATTTTACAAATGAGGAACTGAGACAAATAGGGTTAAGTGATATGCCAAATTTACATAGCCTGTAACTTTCTGAGACAGGGTTTGAATTTATGATGTTGAGTCTTTGTGATTCCAAGCCCACTGTACTACCAAGATGTAACTGTGGGCAAAACATTTAATTTCTGTGAGTCTCAGTTTTATCAGATATAAAAAACTATTATATACAGCACTGACTTCAGAGTTGTTGTGATGTACAAAGCATATAATGGTTTTACATGTTTTGTAAACTTTAAAACTCTCTATACATAATTTTTATCATCATTACCCAACTTAAAAAAGTTATTTATTCCTAGATCCAAATTTCCTCAATTTTAAATAAGATAATAAAGGTTATAGTAGATCTCTGAGGTTCTTATGAATTAAACAATTCTGGTTTAGCCCTTGTCTCAATACAGATAACCTTTTCCCTAGAAACATTACCATGAGAACTTGGTAACCTAAACGTGTCCTATATGTAGTGGACAACCATTTCTCAGAGTTCTCCGAGTTGCTGATTCTTTGACCTTAGAAGGATATTCACAGAAAAATGCTAACCATACCTGGGAATCAAACATAAGCAGAAGTAAGCAGCTTCTTTATCTGCAGGAATATCTGAGCGTGGATCAGAATAAAGTCCAGTAGGCAATATATGCCTAGTGAACACAAGCAGAGAACAAAAGATAGTGAGACCAAACAAAAGAAGTGTCCAAATGAGGGTGAAGTAGTCATAAAGAATGGAACTAGCACAAAGAGCTGAGAGGTAATAGAACATACATGTGATAGGTTAGATGATTGTGTACCAGGGCAGTTCCAGTTAACACCTTTCCCCCTTAGTCCCTGGAGTAGGAAATCGATGTCCATTTATTTGTTGATTTCTTATTTCCATTTCCTCACTCCAATCTTATGGGTGTAAAGAGTAATAGAAGTAGGAAAATGATTATCTGTCCCCTTTTAGTAGTAACATTCATTTATATGCTACTTTAAAATGTTATCAAAAATCGATGGCTATACAGCAGCAATTTGTCTGATTGTCAATGTATGGAGCAAAACTGAGGGAAGGTTAATCAGATCCAGTAGAGAGAAAAAAGATTTTTCCCAATGTGGCCTGGATGGGACTGGGGACAATAAGAGAGAGTTTGCAATTAATAATTTTAATAATAATGTTTATTTCAATTTTTAGAACATGAACCCAGGGAGATAGAGAGACTTTTCAAGGTTTGGTGAAGTTTTTGTTCTTGGATACCTTGGCCTTGAAGCAGAGGAAGTTGCTAAGAGGTCACTAGATGGCAAAGTGCATAGAGCCATGGCTCTAGAGTCATGAAGATGAGTTCAAATCTAAACTCAAACATTCCCTCGCTATGTGATCATACTGAACAGATCAATAAATCTGTGTTTGCCTTGGTTTCCTCAACTACAAAATGGGGATAATAATAGTATCTACTTTACGGAATTGTTATAAGTATCAAGTGAGATATTTGTAAAATGCTTAGCACCTGGCACATAGCAGTACTGGCTAGTCTCCTTCCTTTTCTCTCCTGGGGCTACTTTTTGCTTGCCTTGATGATGAATAACTTTGGGACATCCCCCCAAGGAGCCTCTTTTTTGATTTAAAATATGATCATATATTATCACCCATTAATTTGTTAGAAACTCAAGAAAAGTCATTCATTCATCCATTCATTCAACAATTATTCATTTAAAACCTGCATATGTCAGATACTATGCTTGAATCCAGAAATACAAAGATTAAAATTTTTCTTCAGTGAACTTACTTTCTTTTGCATAGAAATAACTAATAAGCACACAAGTAAATAAGGCAAATCCAAATAAATGGAGAATAGTTTCAGAAGAGAAATAAGAATTGTAGGGAGGAGGGAGTATCAGGAAAAACCTAAAATAGGAGGGTGCAATTAACCTAAGCTTTGTAGAAAGCTAGAAAGTAAGAAGTAGAGGTGGGGAAGGACTACATACAGGATAACTTGTGCAAAGGTGCGGAGACAGGAGATTGAATGTCATAGATAGGATACAGCAAGAAGGGAAGTTTGACTGGAGTAGAAGGCACATGACAGGAAACAGTATGCAATCATCCTGGATAAATAGGAGATAAATTATGAAAGGCTTTAAATACAAGAATTTTCATATTATCCCAGAGATATACTAGAACCATTAGAATAAGGGAATAACATGGTCAAATCTTTAAAAATATCAGTTTGATAGTTGAGTAAAAGACAGATAGGAAAGAAAAATAATTAGGGGCAGGGTGACAATTATGGGCTAATAGAACATATGTAATATGTGTAATATAATAATATATAGTCATAGGTATATGTAGTATAATGATTTATGATTTATATAACAATATATAATAGTAACAATTATTCAGATATTGAAGATCTGAATTAGAGATAACATATATATGCATATTTCCAAGTTCTCTGTTTCTGTCTATCTCCCTCAAACACACACACACACACACACACACACACACACACACACACACGTCAATGCTTATTATAGCTGCAGAGTCTTTGAATTTTCTCAATATACCTTCCTCTTATTCATTGTTCCTGTTTCTGTCCTCTAGGCCAAAGAAAACAAGACAAATCCCTCTTTCACATGACAATTTTTCAAAAAAAAAATTTGAAGCCAGTTACCCATCTAACCTCCTAAGTTTTCTCTTCTCTGGGTTAAACATCTCCACTCCTTTTAACTGATTCTCAAAAGACATAAGCTCAAGGCCATTCACCATCTTGATTGCTTTCCTCTGGCTGTGTTCTGCTCTGTCAATGCTCTTTCTAATATATAGACCCCATAGCTAAACACATTGTTCCAGATGTGGTGGATGACTGGAGCAGATTACAACAGATCAATCATCAGCTCATTGATTGGATCCTATGCTTCACTTCTCTAACTGTAGCTACAAATAACTGATTTAATTTAAGGCATCCACAATCCACTTAGTTGATAAAATAAATTTATAGGATAATATATGTATGTTTAGATATTTACACACATGTTAAGATATTTATATACATACCTATGTGTATATGCACACAAATACACATGCACACACACACATATATGTGTACATGTTTGTAAATCAGGGAGAGAGAGAGAAAGAGAGAGAGAGAGAGAGACAGACAGACAGATTTAAAAGCTAAAAGTAATTTAAAATTACATAGACCAGCATGTTTATTTTACATAAAACCACAGTTTTAGGTATTAAATCTTAGAAGAGAAATCATTTCAGAAAAGCCAAAGTGGACAGGACAAATCTAAAAACTATTGCTTTTTCTATATACATGTGAATTGCAAAATCAAGGAAGGCTATTGGAAAAGTTAATGAAGTGAGGGTATCTTTTCCAAGTTTTCTGTCACTGTCTGCCTCTGTTTCTTTTTCTCAAACACACACACACACACACACACACACACACACACACACACACGCAGACAATTCAAATTACTACTTAAACCACAAACACCAAAAATAAAGTGTTGCATTTCTCTAAGGCATTTGACCATTCAGTTATAAGTAATGGAAATAATTGGCTTGGTAAAGAAAGACCTGGGAGTCAACTCCAGCCAGTTAAAAATATCTAAACAGACAGATCTATTTAAATTCTATAGCCAATGTTGGAAAGATAGTGGTAACTTCCTTTCTCTCACTCTATGACAGCATAGTCAGATACCATATCACCGGGAACAGTATGGAAGTTAAATGATTTTGAAGCCAAATCCTTTAGATGTTTCTTGTATAACAGTAGGTGTTCACAATGAAAGTCAGACTTATTAATCTTAGAAAGTGTCAGATCCCAAATTTCCTTTAAAACTTCTGTTTTGGGGAACTTCCAACAGTACAAGGAAATATGGGATAAATGACTTATGATAAATGTCTCCACTTGGAGAAGGAGATGCATCAATGATTAGAATTCTCCATCTGGAGCCTAGAAGAAATATTGGGCAATCAATGTTCTTCTGTGTAGATAAAATTATCTGAGCTGTCCAATTGTGCACTCAGACCATAAACAAAAGAACATAAGGAAATACATATGTGAGGGTTAACTACACTTTTAAAAGGGGAGGAAAAAGCAAAGGAAAAAAAAGAGGGAACAGCTGGATTCATAACCTGAAAATCATTGCTTGTGAAGGAACAAGCAAGGGGAGCAGAGAAAGAAGTTATATACATTTAGGCTAACCCCTTTATATTTTGCACAATTCATCTGCCTCTTCAGCTGAAATGATATAGAACAGTGTTTATATTTCTCCTCATAGCTTGAGATAGGATAATGACTATTATTGGCCCATAAAAACACTCCCAGACTTCTGGCTTGATGGCCCCCAGACTTCTGGCTTGATGGCCGTCAGTCCTACTTAAACTATTCCAATTTGCCCCCTTTTCCATAGGCCTTCTCTTTTCTCTTTGCCTTCTTCTTCTTTTTCATCTCCACTTTCTGCTCCCTTCTGGGAATCCTTAGCTAAGAAGATGAACCAAATCAAACCAAGCAACCAACCCAGTAACACAACAATGAGTCTTAAAATGTTCAGTGAAGGTTTTAATCATTTCTCTCAGAAGTGACTAACTTCCTAGAGTTCCCCATCTGGATTAACACAGGGACCACATCAAGATACTTAACTCAGCACCATCTGAAGGTCTTTCCAAAAACTTTAGAGTTAACTCTCCTTGAAAAATAGAGGTAACTCTATTATATCATCTCTTATGTATTTCAACAGGTAAAAAAGCTATCCATATAGTTATGATTCATGTACACTTATAAAAGGGTAGAGGACCAGCCAACATGATTAACTCACCCCACTTCAACTAAGGGTTAAGACATCATTATGCATCACTATACTTTTATCAGGTGAGAATTTCATTGAGTCAAATGAAAAGCATTTCAATCAGATTCAGAGGGCAATGTGTTCTGATTGCTTAAGTAAAGCCAGTCGTTCTTTGTGGCTCATTTATAAAATAGGGAGTAATTTGAGGACTCAAGAATTTCAGCCAAAGGTAATTAAGAGAACTGGTACAGTTTAGAAGGATACAGTTGATGTGAGCTGATAAGAACAGGCTCAGCCTTACCTTCAGTCACTTTCATATTCTCTACCTCATTAAGCTCCACCATGACTGGAGGACCTGAAAAGTTTTTATGGGACTGGAAGAGTTGGAACCTTCCAAAATGGGAAGTCATCAAGATCCTAGCATCTTTCCTTGGTCAGCAGTGTCTAGTGGTGGTTTCTTCGGGACTAAGAACATTGTATGTCATAGGAAAGACAGATTCAAGGCTTTATGTGAGGGCCCATAGAAAATTTCACCATACCTAAAGGACAATTCCAAGCATTAGGACATATGAGCTACCTCTTTGCCAAAAATGCTTTCTAAATTTGTACTCACTTTCCCCCAGATTTTGGGTATTGGTGGGAGAGTGTTACAGACTTCTGGGATGGTGGTGGGATGTTTTGTGTTGCCAATACCATTGTCATAAACAATCCTTTCTAAAAGATAATACAGCCTGGCTGACTAATTGACATTATATAATGAAATGGAGAAAGAAAGCATCACTTTGTAAATTCACAAGTTATAGTACTCTTATCTTCTCAGGTCAGGGAAGTTCATAGAATCTTAGGGATTAAAGAACATAATCTTTGTATCCATTCTGCAAGAGCAATGGAGATTTGAAGAATAATTACTGGTTGGTAAGTGGGTAGCTGTTTCTTGTTTTTATTTCTTTGGCTTTTTTTCCCCTTCAACATTCCATTTGATGCTCAAATGCTGTACAATTTTTTTTTTTTATTGTCCTGCTTTCATGCTAGTAGAAAGTAGTGTTTTGTCAAGTCAAACAGTTTAGCCATTAAAGTAAATACAACTAGAGAGTTACAATACACATGCTTTTCCTTTTTAAAATTATATATTTCTATGTGTGAACACATACGTACAGCCACATTTCAGAAGTTTCTGTATGAAGTCAGGGGGAAGAGCACAGGGTTGGGAGTGAAAGGACATGGATTAAAAACCTGTGTCTCCTATTAATGCGTACTTAACTAAGGATGAATTTAGGAAAATCACTCTTTTGATTCTCTTTTTCTCTCAGCTAAGATGAAGAGATTGGAGAAGATAATGGTTTAAAATATCTTTCAGGGCAGCTAGGAGGCACAGTGGATAGAATAGCCCTCCTGAAGTTAAGAAGACATAAATTTAATTTCAGCCTCAGATACTAGCTGTGTGACCCTGGGCAATTTTCTTAACCTGCTTGCTTCATTTTCTTCATGATCTGGTGAAAGAAATGCCAAACTTTTTCAGTATCTTTGTCACTAAAACTCCAAATAAGGTCACAAAGAGTTGAACATCAACAAAAAACAAAAACTTTCAACTCTAAATTCCATTATTTTTGTCTAATGGTAGCCATCTCTGTAGTGGGGAGGAGAGAGGAAAGGAAAAAAAAAAGGGAAATTAACATGATATCTTTAGTATGTGTATATATACATATATATGTATATACACACATACACACACATATATATGTATATATATGGAATAGTAAGTTGTATATAATAGATTTGCAGTTTCATGTGTAATTATCTTTTTAAAATTGTGCTATATTATGTAATACTTATTTTATTCCATAAATTAAAAATAAAATAATCATTATCTGATCATTTGATTTGAGAAATTTTCATTAAGGACCTTCTAAGTTCAAGTATCAAGCCAGATGTTGGGCACATATAGACAAAATGAAGATTTTTTTTTTTTGCCTTCACTGGGCTTACATTTTAATTGAACAGAAATAACTTGAACATAGTTTTGTCCACATATCTACAAACTCTAGAGAGTGAAGAGATTAGATAAATAGAATGTTTAGTAGAGAGAACACCAACCAGCTCAGAGAAAGCAATATATTTAAACAGAAACTGAAATGAGTCTTGAAGGAAGATAAGATATCTGAATGGTAGAAATAAGGAAATACTATATTTCAAGTTTAAAATAGGGACTGTGCAAATGCCTAAAAGTAGAAAATGACATGTTGAGTTCAACAATTTGACTATAATCTAGAGTATGTAAAGTGGAGTAATATAAAATCAGACTGGAAGGATTCATCAAATACATTAGAAGACTTTTTGTTAAAAAAAAATAGCTCTTTATTTTTTAAAATATATGCAAAGATAATTTTAAATATCCACCCTTACAAAACTTTGTATTCCAAATTTTCTCCCTCCCTTTCCCTACCCTCTCCCCTAGACAGCAAGTAATTCAATACATATTAAATGTGCAGTTCTATACATGTTTTCACATTTATTATGCTGTACAAGAAAAATCAGATCAAAAAGAAAAAAAATGAAAAAGAGAAAAAAAAGCAACAACAAAAAAGTGAAAATACCATGTTGTGATCCACATTCAGTTCCTACAGTCCTCTCTCTGGATGCAGATGCCTCTCTCCATTACAAGTCTATTTGAATTGGCCTGAATCACTTCAATCTTGAAAAGAGCCATATCCATCAGAATTGATTATCACACAATCTTTTTGTTGCTATACACAATGTTATCTTGCTTCTATTCACTGAATATCAGTTCACATGAGTCTCTTTGGGTCTTTCAGAAATCATCCTGCTGGTCATTCCTTTTTTTTTTTTTTTTTTTTTTTAATTTAATAGCCTTTTATTTACAGGGTATATACATGGGTAACTTTACAGCATTAACAATTGCCAAACCTCTTGTTCCAATTTTCTGCTGGTCATTCCTTATAGAACAATAATATTCTATAACATTTATATACCATATCTTATTCAGCCATTCCCTAACTGATGGGCATCCACTCAGTTTCCAGTTCCTTGCTACCACAAAAGAACAGCTATAATCATTTTTGTACATATGAGTCACCCCCCCCTTTTTTTTTTTTTTTAAATAATCACTTTGGGATACAGACCCAGTAGAGTCATTGTTGAGTCAAAGAGTATGTACAGTTAGATAGCCCTTTGGGCATAGTTCCATATTGCTCTCCAGAATGGTTGGATCAGTTCACAACTCCCTAAACAATATATTAATGTCATGGTTTTCCCATCCCCTCTCATATTTATTGTTATTTTTTCCTGCCACTTTAGTCAACCTAAGAAGTATGTAATAGTACCGAGTTGTCTTAATTTTCATTTCTGATCAAGCATTTTTTCATATGATTAGAAGCGGTTTTAATGTTTGTCTGAAAATTGTCTGCTCACATATCCTTTAATGATTTACATTAGATGATTTCAAATATCATCCTAAAGCATTTTGGTTTTTATTATTTTAGACTACTTGTTTTAAAAAACTTTTGGTCTCAGCACCCTTTATACCCCAGGAGCTATTGTTTATTTATATTTATCATATTGATATTTAAAACTGATAAATTTTTAAAAATTCTAAATAATTTTAATTAATTAAAAATCATTGGGAAGACAACAAGGAAACAAATGTATATGTAGCAATCTATCTATAGGATAAATAGGAAATAATTGAAAGAATTAAGAGGGACTGGGGAATAATAAATATATTATCTGATAATATAAATAACGTTTTGTTAAGTGAAAAGTACTTACTTTTTTTTTTTATTTAATAGCCTTTTATTTACAGGTTATATGAATGGGCAACTTTACAGCATTAACAATTGCCAAACCTCTTGTTCCAATTTTTCACCTCTTACCCCCCACCGTCTCCCCCAGATGGCAGGATGACCAGTAGATGTTAAATATATTAAAATATAAATTAGATACACAATAAGTATACATGACCAAACCATTATTTTGTTGTACAAAAAGAATCAGACTCTGAAATATTGTACAATTAGCTTGTGAAGGAAATCAAAAATGCAGGTGGGCATAAATATAGGGATTTGGAGTTCAATGTAATGGTTTTTAGTCATCACCCAGAGTTCTTTTTCTGGGCGTAGCTAGTTCAGTTCATTACTGCTCCATTGGAAATGATCTGGTTGATCTCGTTGCTGAGGATGGCCAGGTCCATCAGAACTGGTCATCATATACCATTGTTGTTGAAGTATATAATGATCTCCTGGTCCTGCTCATTTCACTCAGCATCAGTTTGTGTAAGTCTCTCCAGGCTTTCTGAAATCATCCTGTTGGTCATTTCTTAAAGAACAATAATATTCCATAATATTCATATACCACAATTTATTCAGCCATTCTCCAACTGATGGGCATCCATTCAGTTTCCAATTTCTAGCCACAAGTACTTACATTTTTCAAAAATTTGATGGGAAGAGTATAGTTGTATTATATATTTTTGCAAATTGCTCTAACATCTGACTTAATAAAAAATAGGTAGATTCTCATAGTTTTATCTACATAGTTGTATCTACATTCAATCTGTTGATGTATGTCTGTGTATGTATATATACACAAACACTTCATATATATTTAAGTATATATGTGTATGTGTATATACATATATGTGTAATCTTAAGAAAATTCAGCCTTACATATCTGTGTTTGGAAAAGGGAAAATACTTTTTAGATCCTTTTCATAATGCAAATATTTTTCTTTGATACTACTCTGAAACTCAATAAGAGGTAATTTTTTAAAAAATTAGTTGTAATGTAGAATCTCAAACCATATCATGGAATTTTTGTTACTCTGTTACATTAAAATCCATAGGTTTGTCTTATACTTTTAATGAATCTTTTACCCATGGTTTGGTTTTGTAATTTCATTCATTAATCATTTGGAAAATATTGATTCAATGAGTTATGCAGATTTTCTAAATGATGACATCTCATTATACAATATAAAAAAAATCATTCCTAATATCACTATTGATCTCATAAGAAAAAGTTTTTAATATTGGTAAGTGCATGGTGCCAGATACACATTTTCCAAAATTCTAACTTTCTCTTGAAAGTTCTAATTTTATCAGTGGCAACAAATAGTATTAGTTGTTTTCCTTGAAGTGACAGGTTTAACATCATTCATTTTTCAAGAAAATGTTTGCCAAATGCATATTTGACAAATGAATAACCATAGCTTGTCATTTATTTTTTTTTCCAAATAAGCAGCTTGAACTAGCTAAGATGTTTACAACTCCAACAATCAATTGCACAAGTGTTTTTCCTTGAGACAATTATAATGCTTTGGTATACGGTATATAGCTTTCATTAATGGTCCCTATTTGGTTACAGAGAATATTCAAAAGACACTTAAGGGTAAAAATTTGATCACATCTATAATTGCTTCATCAAGGACATTGTCAAGTAAAACTGTCATCCTCCCACTCCCCATAACTTAGTCTGTCCAGGGAAGAATACAATGACTACTAGAGTATTTTCTATGGTTGATAAAATAAACAATTGTTTTATGTCTAATATTCATATGATCCTTGAATACACTTTCAAGAAGGACTTGATGAGTTGGACTTTGTTTGATTTCCTTGAAGTTGCTCTAGAACATTAATAAGGTCTGATCATTTTTCCTACATTTTGTTATCATTTAGCTATTTTATCCATCAGTCTCTACACTTTCACAATAAAGTCTACACTATATTCATCTGGTTCCAGATGACTGATACCTCTCTTGTAAGCATAACTGGAAATATGGTGGTTCTTTTGCACTGATGGTAAAAACAGTTGTTTTGATTTTATTTACAGATCGTTCCTCTCCCCCCCCCCCCATTTTTCTTCTATTTTGTTTTTCTTCCATTTTCATTGTTAAAAACTCTTACATACCTGTGGTTAGTTTGATGCTTTGTCAAGTTTCTTTCAATTAGTTTCACTACTTCTCGCTCTCTCATCTAAGACAATTCTCTTAACAGTCACCCATCATTCTTCTTTGTAAGATATTGTAAATGAGTTTATGTTGTAAACCTATATTTAAGTTTACCAACTCATGTGACCCATATCACTTTTCTTTCTTGAGAAAAAAGAATCTCTCTGGCTCTCTGTTCTGATATTTTTGTGAAACAGAGAGGAAAGAATTTTGAGTAACATGATGACATTGACAAGGGCCAGACGACTTTCCCCCTCAGTCAGCAGGGACCAATTTTCTATTCTTCTCTTCAAATGAAGGTAGGCCATCCTTCTTCCTTGCGATAGCTAACTTTATACCCTCCCCTTGTACCTCTATAGTTCTTACAGCTGTCAACACTTAACACCCACCTGCAAGGGTAACTTAGCCCTTACCATAGATTCTGGATCTTATCCCATCTCTTTAGTATTTTGAGATTGGGAAAAAATCCATTCCCTAAGGCAAGGGAAATATAAAAGATCTGAGCTCACATGGTTTGGCATCAAGTCAGCTTTGCCACCAGTACTATTCTGACCTTTTACTCTGGCTCTTATCATGTTCCTTGTGACCAAGGTCACTGCATTTTCCCCTGGTTCCAGTAACTGGGTCAGTCTTCCCACATTCTTGACACTGTGCCCTGGTTTCCCTTCTTATATTCAAGTAGTTCTGGGAGAAGAATTGTACTTTGATTACTCCAAGAGTTTGGATTCTTGACCCTGAGCCCCAGACTCCATGGCTATTTTCCCATAATTTATATTCCAGACCCCCCTGATGCCAATCTATTGCTTTAACAAATATAATTTCCTAATCTAAGGCCTGATCTGATCATTTTCCTCAAATCCAGGGTTGGTCTCCAGTTCAGTCATGTTCGTACTAATTCTGACCCTGTTCAACTGAAATAGCTCTTCTGATACATTTATACATTTATTGCTAACAGCAAATGCATGCAATATTCTCTTCCAAGAAAGGCATGATTTTAAGGACTTGCCTATGACTCAAGTAAGCTTGTATCTTTTATCTTCAAATATTGTATTTGGATCAACATTTAGGTAAAAAATAAGGTTTTCAAAAAAGGACATAAAGATTTTTTTATCACAAATGTATTTTTTTCTTGATGTAACAATTGATTTTGTAGAACTACTGAATCAATCAACAAAAACATTAAATGGCAGGAAATATACATTATTTGAAATTACAAGGAAAAGGAATAAAATAATTTATACTCTTAAGAACTTCACATAATGATGTGAAAAATAGAACATATAAAAGTAAAAAACAACAAAAATGTAAAATTAATATATACAAATGTGTCCAATATAATTCAAGGTATTTTGGGAAGGATTGCATTAACCATTGAGTTGACCTCTTAAGGACCATGCCTAAGTGAAGGGGCAGGCCAGTTCTCCTAGAGCCTCCACAGCTGTGAATCAAAACACTTGAAGGAGTTGCAAAGCAGCCTTTACTAATACAGGTGCTCCTTGTGGATTGGGAATGAAATAAATTGGAGGCAAGAGGGAAGAGGAAAGAGGTCAGAGGATGCAACTGCCTCTCAGTCTCCTCCCCATAGGAAGAGATCCAGTCTACAGGTCTGAATTAGACGTCTGGCAGCCACTGGTAGGTGGCTCCAGTATCACAATGTTGACCAGAAAACTTTTCATGATGCTTGAGTTATACAGAAGATAGAAATAGATCCCAGCAATAAAATATTAACATAAGAGCATGGTAGATCATATAAAAAAGCATCAAGAGTGGAAAGAGTAAGAAGGAAAGATAAGGACAGCATTATTTTATTTTTACTTATATTACTTATATTAGGAGAGAAATTAGGAGAAAAAGTAGAATAGAAGGAATAGAATCTTTATTTAGGATCAAAAATTGGTCAATGACAAATGACCTGACAATGTCAGATTTTTTTTATTTACCTGACTACTGGGTCTGATTAACTCACCCTTATCTTATTTAGACCCCTGGCTTATCATTATTATCAGTATTATTAAATTTTGTGTGATCGCATAGGTGTAATTATTATTTCTGTTATACTTATCCATTATTTTATATTTGATTAATAAATTAATATTGATACATATTTAAACCAGGCTTTGATGAAATGTGATTCAAATAGAGCTGCTTGACTGTGCTTTAAACCCAAAATCACTCTGGCTCTCACTGATTGACCAACAATAAGTTACAGCCCCATTCTCACTTAATCATTGTTTGGGTTTTGATGGCTCAGAGTCAATGCAAACAGCAAATGTTTCTGTATTGGATAGAAACTCTAAGGATCTTCCCCTTGAAGTATGATCTCTCTCTCTCTCTGTCCTTCTCTGTCCCTCTCTCATGCCCCCTTTTCCCCCTTTTCCCCCCTCGTATTTTTCTCCCTCTTCTCCCCTTCTTCCCCCATTTCTTTGGCCTCATTTATTACCTACCTTTAATCACTGAATGGACATTGTCTCAAACTGAGACTTGGGAAAGACTTTTTTTTTTTTTTTTTTTTTTTTTAATAGCCTTTTTTTTACAGGATATATACATGGGTAACTTTACAGCATTAACAATTGCCAAACCTCTTGTTCCAATTTTTCGCCTCTTACCCGCCCCCCCTCCCCTAGTTGGCAGGATGACCAGTAGATGTTAAATATATTAAAATATAAATTAGATACACAAATAAGTATACATGACTAAAATGTTATTTTGCTGTACAAAAAGAATCAGACTCTGAAATATTGTACAATTAGCTTGTGAAGGAAATCAAAAATGCAGGTGTGCATAAATATAGGGATTGGGAATTCAATGTAATGGTTTTTAGTCATCTCCCAGAGTTCTTTTTCTGGGCATAGCTGGTTCAGTTCATTACTGCTCCTTTGGAAATGATTTGGTTGATCTCGTTGCTGAGGATGGCCTGGTCCATCAGAACTAGTCATCATATAGTATTGTTGTTGAAGTATATAATGATCTCCTGGTCCTGCTCATTTCACTCAGCATCAGTTCGTGTAAGTCTCTCCAGGCCTTTCTGAAATTATCCTGTTGGTCATTTCTTACAGAACAGTAATATTCCATAATATTCATATACCATAATTTATTCAGCATTCTCCAACTGATGGACATCCATTCAGTTTCCAGTTTTTAGCCACTTCAAAAAGGGCTGCCACAAACATTCGTGCACATACAGGTCCCTTTCCCTTCTTTATAATGTCTTTGGGATATAATCCCAGTAGTAACACTGCTGGATCAAAGGGTATGCACAGTTTGATAACTTTTGAGATAGTTCCAAACTACTCTCCAAAATGGTTGGATTCTGTTCACAACTCCACCAACAATGCATCAATGTCCCAGTTTTCCCGCATCCCTCTCAACAATCATCATTATTTTTCCTGTCATCTTAGCCAATCTGACAGGTGTGTAGTGTATCTTAGAGTTGTCTTAATTTGCATTTCTCTGATTAATAATGACTTAGAGCATCTTTTCATATGACTAGAAATAGTTTCAATTTCTTCATCTGAGAATTGTCTGTTCATATCCTTTGACCATTTTTCAATTGGAGAATGGCTTGATTTTTTATAAATTAGAGTTAATTCTCTATATATTTTGGAAATGAGGCCTTTATCAGAACCTTTGACTGTAAAAATATTTTCCCAGTTTATTGCTTCCTTCTAATCTTGTCTGCATTAGTTTTGTTTGTACAAAAACTTTTCAGTTTGGTATAATCGAAATTTTCTATTTTGTGATCAGTAATGATTCTAGTTCTTCTTTGGTCATAAAGACCTTCCCCTTCCACAGGTCTGAGAGGTAAACTATCCTGTGTTCCTCTAATTTATTAATAATTTCATTCTTTATGCCTAGGTCATGAACCCATTTTGACCTTATCTTGGTGTACGGCATTAAGCATGGATCAATGCCTAGTTTCTGCCATATTAGTTTCCAATTTTCCCAGCAATTTTTATCAAACAGTAAGTTCTTATCCCAAAAGCTGGGATCTTTGGGTTTGTCAAAGACTAGGTTGCTATATTTGATTGACTGTTTTATCCTTGAACCTAATCTATTCCACTGATCAACTAATCTATTCCTTAGCCAATACCAAATAGTTTTGGTAACTGCTGCTCTATAATATAATTTTAGATCTGGTACAGCTAAGCCACCTTCATTTGATTTTTTTTTTCATTAATTCCCTTGAAATTCTTGACCTTTTGTTTTTCCATATGAACTTTGTTGTTATTTTTTCTAGGTCATTAAAATAGTTTTTTGGGAGTCTGATTGGTCTAGCGCTAAATAAATAGATTAGTTTGGGTAATATTGTCATCTTTATTATATTTGCTCGCCCTATCCAAGAGCATTTAATATTTTTCCAATTGGTTAGATCAGACTTAATTTGTGTGAAAAGTGGTCTGTAATTTTGCTCATAAAGTTTCTGATTTTCCCTGGGCAGATAGATTCCTAAATATTTTATATTATCAGTAGTTACTTTAAATGGAATTTCTCTTTGTAACTCTGACTGTTGGATTTTGTTAGTGATATATAAGAATGCTGATGACTTATGTGGGTTTATTTCATAACCAGCAACTTTGCTAAAGTTGTGGATTATTTCTAATAACTTTTTAGCAGAATCTCTGGAGTTCTCTAAGTATACCATCATGTCATCGGCAAAGAGTGATAATTTGGTTTCCTCATTGCCTATTCTTATTCCTTTAATCTCTTTCTCAGCTCTTATTGCTAAAGCTAGTGTTTCTAATACAATATTAAATAGTAACGGTGATAGTGGGCAACCTTGTTTCACTCCAGATCTTATTGGGAATGGTTGCAATTTGTCCCCATTACATATGATGCTTACTGATGTTTTTAAATAGATGCTGCTGATTATTTTAAGGAAAAGTCCATTTATTCCTATACTCTCAAGTGTTTTTAATAAGAATTGATGTTGGATTTTGTCAAATGCTTTTTCTGCATCTATTGAGATTATCGGAAAGGGCGGAGCCAAGATGGCGGAGAAGGCACAAGCGACTTTCTAAGCTCTTCTCTTACCCTCTTTATCAATATTATATCGAGCCTCAAAAATAGTCTTGACTGCTACAATTCGTAAAGATAAGAAGTAGAACAACTCACCGGCCAGAAAAATCTGCAGTCTAGCCAAAAAAGGTTGGTTCCGGGGCCAGGGGGGAGATCGGCGCAGACAGGGAGAGAAATTAGGTTCCGAGGAGAGTCTCAAACCGAAAGTGAAAGCACAGATCTCAGCACAAGCGAGCAGCCCCAACCGGCAGTAAGGGGCTTTTCCTTGGGGCAGTTGTGATCCTGCACGGCAGGAGGACGGAGCCCGGGTTAGCCTCCAATCTGCGCAGTGGGGAGCTCGGCTTGGGGCCATAGAGCTTTTCCAGGGCCGATTTGCATCAGGCAGAGATGCTGGGCAGAGTTTGCAGCTGTCTGCGGTCTGCGGTCAGCTGCTAATACTCACAGTCCCACAAGAGGCTCCGGCCTGGGGCAGTGACACTTTCATCCCTTAGTCTCTAGCCGTGGGCAATCGCTAACCCACACAGCCCTACTGGGCACTTCGATAGCTCAGCCAGTGCTGAATCCCCTTCCTGTTGGGGGAAGGGAAAACTCTCACTCAGAGCACTCCCATACCTCGGAGCCGGAAATCAGTTTACATCTCTCCCTGCTCTGCAGAGGAAGCTAGTAACCCCCTTGCCTAGGACACCTACCCTAAAGGCTTTAAAACATGAATAAAAAGATGAAAAGAACGATCGACAGCTTCTATGCAGAAAAAGAGCAGGTCAGCAAACTTGAAGAGACCTCAAACAGCAAAAATGCATCAGACTGTCCTCCTTTACATGATGCTCTCTTAGAAGAGACCATTAAAAGTCTCAAAAGAGAGTTAGAAGATAAATGGGGAAAGGAAAGAGAAGCCTTTACAGAAGAGCAACAACTTCCTGAAATAATGAATTGGAAAAAGTTAAAAAATTCTCAGGAAGTGACAAATTGGTGAATTGGAAAAAATAAAAAATCAAAAGAAAGTAAGAATTAGTGAATTGGAAAAATAAAGAATTCATTAGAAAGTAGGATCTGTGAATTGAAGAAAATAATCAAAAGAAAAAAAAAAATGAAAATTCTAGACCAATAAACAATACATTAAAACTTCAATGTGACATATACAGAAGAAAAAAAAGCTAATGAAGAAAATAATTCTTTAAAAATTAGAACTGAACAAATAGAAACTAATGATTCATTGAGACAGCAAGAATCAATCAAGCAAAAACAAAAAAATGGGAAAGACTTTTGGTTTAAAAGTCAAAGGACATCCAGTGTATCCAGGGCCCTTTGCAGTCATACTGATCAATAACTTCAAAGGAGAGAGTGAGGCTGGTGACATTGCATAGTCCTACCTCACTTAAATCCAATTCAATTGCAATTCAAGACAGTGGAAGACAAGCAACAAAATATAACAAACAATACATATTTACATATTTCTATCTTCGAATCTAAATTTATGTGTCTATATTAGATAAGGGGATAATTAAATAAGGTCAGATTTTTTTTCTTAGATTTGATCCCCAAATTTTAAATTACAACTTAAGTTCATTTGCTTGTTAGAGCACCTATTCTACAAGATTGACACCTACGATGATGTACTTATAATAGAGTATATAAGTGCTAAGAAATCTGGGAGGGGATACAGACTTCAAGATAGAGATCCTCATGGTGGCTCTCCTGCCTCCTGCACTGAAATCAAGACTCATTCCAGAGGGCCTCCAGAAAGCCAGACTGGATCCAGTTGAAGGAGACAGACTGTAAAGGAGATAATAAAGACTTTGGACTTTATCCCTGACTATTCTCATGGTGATTACTCTGCTAAAACAAAGGCTGGTCCCAAGACCTCCAGAAAGCTAACCAGAATTTTACACTCCAGTTTATTTTTGTGTTCCTCTCTGTCCTTTTTTATCATTCTATTGCTCAATACTGAGAAAATGCTCATGCTATAATCACTTATTCATCAGGGATGACCCTTACCTTGCCCAACATATACATTAACCCTGCCTATTTTCAGCCTTTCTAGAGGGCCAAGATATGAGTTTATTTATTATCAGCCCATATAGATGCTTTCTTTCAGCTGATATAAGCCTTATACCAGAATGTACTGAAGTTTCTCTTGGAGAGTCAAGCTATAGAGTTATAGGTCTATCAAACAATGATGTTCTGTATTTCATTCTGCCTCATTTGTATCATCTGAGTATCAAGCACTATAAAAACAAGGTCCTGGAAAATGGGAGCATCTCAGTTTTTTCCCCCCAGCTGAGGCAATTGGAGTTAAGTGACTTGTCCAGGGTCACACAGCCAGGAAGTGTTAAGTGTCTGAGACTAGATTTGCCTGACTTCAGATCTGGTGCTGTATCCACTGTGCCACCTAGCTGCCCCAACCATCTCAGATTTTGAGGAAGATCCAAAATCCCATTTGTTAAGGTGAGTCGAGTCCCTTTATTATTACTTTGAAGCTCTGCTTCATTAGTTTTTATTGCTGATTGAACATTTTTGTGGCTCACAAAACAGAGGGAAGATTGCCACTCTGAACAATTCTTATTTTGTCACTATTTTCTTTGTAAAGGAGAAAGAAATTTACATTGGAAATGATACATTGGAAAAAATAATGATGATAATCTGATAGGAAGAAAAGCAAAGAGTTAGAGAAGTATGTAGTTTACTCTTTGAAATTCAAGTCCCCTGACCTAGGTGCACCATATCCCTAATTCCTGAAGGAATTGTTGGATGAAATTGCTGGATCACTTTCAGTGATATCTGAAAGATTATGGAAAATAAAAGGTGTACTATAAGAATCAAGAAGAGAACATGTACAGATCTTGAAAATAAAAGGAAAATAATATCTTGCAAACTGTATGCTAGTGAATTTGACTTTGATTTCCAGAAAAATTCCCATATGGATCATTAGAGAGTTAGATTGTTAAATATCTAAGAAAGAAATCAGTGATTATAAAGAGACACCATCAAGAGCAGCTCATTACAAATTAATCTCATTTTCCATGTTGGACCAGTTACTAGTGAGTGAGGAAAATATTGTGGCTATCATTTATATAGATTTTTATCAAAGCCTTTAGCAAAATATACTAATCTTGTGGAGAACATGGAAAGATACAAATAAGAAAAGAATACAGTCATAAGAATTCAGAACTAGATTTCTATATAGAAATCTGTGGCTAATTGTTTAATGGTAGTAATGCAGAATGTCTCCAATGGGGTATTCCAAGAATCTATGCATGGCCTGATTTTAAATTTTAATTAAATTTTAAAAAATTAAATAAAATTTACCCATTTTATTGTTGAATTGGCTAAAGGTATAGATAATATAATTGTCATATATTTGGATGACACAAAACCAGGAGAGAGAGCTAACACAATGGTTACTAGAATCAGAATCCAAGAGGATCTTGGGAGATTAGAACATTAGGCTGAATCTGAGGTGATTGTATTCAGAAGAGAAAAATGTAAAGTCTTATGCTTGAATATAAATAAATCAACTTTAAAGGGATAAAATGGAAAAAAATATTAGTGAGACAGTTTTTTAAAAAAAAGTTTTGTGGAGTTTTATCTCAATATGAGTCAACAGTGTGATGTGGAAATAAAAAAAAAAAAATATGAGATCTTGGGCTGAATTAAGAGAGAGACATACTCATCTAAAATTATTTTATGAAATACTTCTCAAATGCTACCCATCAGATGATTGTATAATTTGTTTCAGCTGTTTGTTTTATTTGCATTCACCCTAATCCATACTCCAGACCTCATGTACCCTAGTATAAGCATCTGTTTTAGATTAGGGAGAAAGTACATTGCAGACCACCTGAATTTGGTAAAATTTCAAAGTAGCAGTGCTAAGTTCTCTCCTTCTGAAATTTCATGGAAACAGTCTTGTATGTCATTATTTTCCACTAAAACCAAACAAAAATATGAGAACAACCCACAATTTTTATAGGCTTGGATAATGAAGACAGTCCTAATTGGCAAAGAAAAAGATTTGAGATTGTTGAGAAGTGCTGAGATTCAAGAAAAAAAATAGCCAAGATCCCAAACAGTTAATTAGGTGAAATAAATCCATTACTGCCTGAATGCCAGGGGAGAACAAAGAATAGCAGAAAATGCAAACTAGCACATAGTAAGCCATAGGGCAAAAAAATTCATGGAATGTTCTGTGCATGTTTATGATATCATAGATATTATAAACATCCAGCTAATGGTTTTCACCCACAATTCCTTTTTAAAAAAATAAAAAGGAGATAACTAACATACTGCATGCAACCTTTATAGAGGACTTATGGAAAGGCATGAATAAGAACATAGATTAATATACAGCAGGGTTAGGCAGCTAAGTGGCAGATCCATGCATCCAAACATGAATTTCTGAGTTCAAATCTGGCCTTAGGCTTACTAGCTATGCAGCCTTGGGCAAATAACTTAACCCTGTTTGCCTCAGTCTCCTCATCTGTAAAATAAGTTGGAGAAGGAAATGAAAAAAAACTGCTCAAGTATCTTTGCTAAGAGAACACCAATTGCAGTTCAAAAGAGTTGAATATGACTGGGCAACAGTAACAACAATCATTGAGAGAATATACAAACAAGAGAGATTCAGGATACAAAGAAACATTGATATTGTATGTGTTCAGATCATTATACTAGGGTTGTTATGATAGTCATCATACATTTAAATGTTAAACACAATGTCATTGGAGATGTGACAATTCAGTTCTATTCAACAAACAATATTTGTTATCAATTGATCAATAAACATTTATTAAACACTGACTATGGGCCAGGGGCTGTGGGAAATGATAGGGATGCCAAGTAAAATATTTGGATTTTGAGGAGTAATACAAACAAATATGCAAATGAATATATGCAAACAAACTATATATAGGAGAAATAAGAAAAAAAATTAACAGAGGGAAGGCATTGGATTAATGGGTATTACGGATGGGGAAACTTCAAATAAAGGATAGATTTTAATTTAGACTTAAAGGAAGTCATGGTGTTTAGTAGATGGAACAGAGGAGGGAGAGATAAGGCAGGGAGAACAGCCAGATAAAATGCCCATAGTATTTATTGAAGATATACTGATAGTGGAATTACAAAGATGTTACTTCCTTATCAAGAAACTTCTATTCTACTCTGGTGATCAATGTATAAGTAAGTAAAGCATTCAGTCAACCAACAATCATTTATTAAATGGTCTGAGGGAGCTGATGGTTTAATAGCTGTTGTGTTTCAATTTTTGCCTAGTTCTTAGCCATTGAATGAATATGAGATCAGAGAAACAGATCTGGGAGAGTTGATTTAGAAAGTCCAAGGTCACCCACTGTGTCCTAGGTAATTGCCAGGCTTCTTGAACTCTGTCTTACTACTGAACTGCAGTGATTGGAGGAGAGAACAAGTAGCTCTCCCTCACTCAAATCTAATTCATGCTTAAATCAAGACATTATGCTTGTGATGTCATTGATTCTCTGTGAACAAAGGAAGAATAACAACTACTTTACATAGCTTCATTAGAGTGTTCCAAAAAATAACTCAGTTTCTTAAAACTGTGCTAAGGTTTGTGGAACAAAGCATATTTGGGGTTTTCTGTTCATAGGTTAATGTCCTATAAAATACATTTGCTTCCCAGATCATAAAACCTTCTTAATCAGCAAAGATGTATTAATTACCTGCTATAGGCCAGTGTGCCAGGTGTTGAGGATAAAGAAGAACTAAAAAAAGATAACTACTCTTGTAGAGTGTGTATGTATATATAGATAGATATAGATATAGATATATTCTGAAATTCAATGTACATAGAAAAACTTTGAAGAGACATTAAGAGAAATATATAGCAGTCAGGAAAATTAGGAAAAGCTTTGTGTGAAAGGTGATAATAGAACTTTATCCAGAAGGAAAAAAAAGACTTTTCTTTGATGCATAAATGAGGAGGCACCATATTTCAGGTATTGAGCCACAGGAATGGAAATGGAGTGAATTTTGTGAGGAACAGAGGGAAGGCCAGTCTAGCTAGACCAGCAGTTCTCAAACATATTGGTCTCAGGTTCCCTTTACACTCTTAAAAATTATTGAGAATTCCTAAGAGGTTTTGTTTATGTGTTATAGTTATTGATATTCATGGAATTAGAAATTAAAATTTCTTAGTGATATTATGAAAATAGTTTTGACCTTACAAATACCCTGAAAGGGACTTGGAGATCCCCAAGGTTCTCTGGACCACACTTTAAGAACCACTGAGCTAGACTATTGAATGTGGGAAAGAGAGTAATGTATAATGAGTCTAACTTTGAGAAAACTCCACTGGTCCTACAGGGACTATGATACCGCATTCAGGCATGTGGTTTGGATTGGATTCAGTCCTTGGGAGACTGGCCATTAATGAGACAAGGGCTGAGTTCTTTGTTTTTACACTCTTTATCTTGTTAAATCTCCACCCTGGCCACCTGAGGATGAATTTCAGAATAAGAAGTGCCTTGAGAATATAAGCTCTAGAAACTGACTTGCTCTGATTTATATTTAAAAAAAAAATTCTAGTTTTTAAAAATTATTTCTTTTTAAGGAATATATTCAAACCAATAAAAATAAAAATATTTGGGTGCTAAACACATGGAGAAATTAGACTATATCTTCTTCACAGAAATCCACAATTAAAGAGGAAAGGGGTGGGAATATTAATCAAGTCTAGCATTTATGTATCTCTTTGAGGTTTGTGAAACTTTTTACAAAATCATCTCATTTGATCTTCTCAGGATAGTCCTGGGAGGGTAGTAATATTATGATTCTCATTTTACAAGTGAGGTAACTATGTACATACATATATATATATACGTATGTATATGTATATATATATATATATACATATACATACGTATATATATATATGTATGTACATAGTTAAATGACTTGGCCAAAGGCATAGTTAGTAGATGTCTGTCTAGATTTGAAATCAGGTTTTTCCGATACCACCTAGTTGCCTTGGATTCAAGTCTTGCATTCATTTGGAAATTCCCAAATAGATGAAGAGATCAAAGGAATCCAGGGGAAGTAGTAAAGGGTACATTGGGTATCATGGGTATATTTTAGCTCAAAGGAAGCTCATTCTATCTCAGGGAGAACAAAAATCACCTAGTTTTGGAGATGAGAATAGGAACATTTGGTTCAGATAGCATTTGCCGTGTCCAACACGATGCCTTGATCAGCTTAGGCACTCATGAAATGTTTCTTGACTGTCGGATGACCATTACTCCTCTTCCGTTATTGGCTAGTGACATTATTTTAAAAGTTCACATCTCCCAGCTAATCTGGCAGGAGATGAATGACCATACTTGCCAGAAGTCTAAAAGGGTACAATGGATACTCTATTATCTTTGATGAGAACAAATATACCTATGGAAACTAGACATGGCTTTTGAATTTTCCATCCCTGCTCATGAGTCAAACCAAGGAAAGAACTAAGCTGGAGTCATTTAGTCATAAAAATAAACACCATTACAGCTTTAAGGACTAATTTCAAACAGAATCCATTCACAGCTTTACTAAATAGGCTATTTTACACATATTTGGAACTGTACCATTGCTAATTTAATTGTTCTACAACCTTGGGAGGAGAAGCAAGGGAAAGAAAGGGAAGCAAACCAACCAACAAAACTATAGTAATAGATAATTCTATTAATTCCACAACTGAAATTGTCTTCCTATAATGTCATTCAGGAGTATAAAGGTACCTCCCCCCAACCTCAATCTGTCTTATAGAAACCAATTCCTCCCTCTATTATAAACAATGCATTGGTTTACAATTTTAAAAAATGTGGCAAATATGGACATACTATTTCAACTTTAAATGTAAATTACTCCTTCATGCATATCTTAACAGATGTCTCCTAATGTACTGGTATAACTAAATTGTCCTTTCCTTCAGACATTCATCAGATATAGGTGGGTGGGATGGATTAAAACCTAGAGAGTATGGATGATTCTAAGAGTAGTAGGTTTTTTTGTTTCCCACTGTTTTGCTTTTGAGAGATAATCTTGGTCTTGTTTTTTGGACTCTTTCATGCTTAATGGAGCAAAGAATAGGATGATGGCAGCTCTCTATTACCTTCTGAAAACCCATTATCAGAGGACAGGGAGGGAAAGAAAGCATGAGGAGATGATCTTTTGATCACAGAGAATAAACTGGGCAAGATGGTTCAGAGAGTGTCTTTCTACACTCAATTGCCATAAACCATCAAAATGGCAACCTGGTCAAATGCCCTATAGAATAAGAACAACTGAATTAGTATCTCACTAAAATAAGGACAACACACCCAGGCTTACATGTTTATTTATTTTTCTTGTTATAATAGAGCTCATAAATAATTCAAGATTTAACCTCAGGTGTTCAAATTTCATAGTTACTTCTAATTGTATTCTATATTTGCTTTTTTTCCTCCTAAATTAAACTCCCATATAAATATAGGGTTGTATATCCTAAGTTTATATTTTTAAAAAGTGATTCTTTCATAATGATTAAAGTATACAATTAAATTAATCTATTTTTCCATACAACTTACACCAAACTGCTCCAGCTCCTGAAATGAGAAGATGAAAGTTTTCCTACTAGGACCTAGACAAATGTCAATTTGTCCCAGTCCAACTCTGCTGCTTCTGTTGGGAATTATGTAGGTATCCTGACTCCTCTCTGCCCAGACTGCCAGTTCTACTATAACATGATTCAAGAAAGGGAGACCATAAAGTAAGCCCACAGATGGAGACCATACTCTGATTGCATTCATTCCTCAATGGTTGTCAGTTTTTAATTTCTTGGTTTACTCACCACAGTAATACTGATTTCCAATACAAAAGAGTCCCTCTCCCCTAACTCCTCCATTTCCATCTACCTCAACTTTTCCTACTCCAATGCACCACTCCACGTCTGCTAACTCCTTTAGCTATGCCCTCTGGACTTCCCATGAAATAATTATTAATAATCAATAAACTTTCTTTAAAGAGAGAAAGCTTGGCAAAGAGAACAGAGAGCTGGCCTGGGATCCAGAAAGACCTGGAGCAGTGTAGGCAGATGGACAGAGGTTTATGGACAGTGAAAAAAAGGTCTGTTCTCCCCAAAAAAATGGCAGCAGCTGGGAAGGTGCTAGTTTCCAAGGACTAAGAGAGCACTGAGACTAGGCCCTAGGACAGAAAGCAACAGGCAAGAAAGAAATGCTAAAAGGTGTTGCAGTGGATAGAGATTTGGACTTGGTATCACAAAGATCTAGATTCAAATTTGGCCTCAAACACTTGGTAACTGAATGAGCCTGGGCAATTCACTTAAACTTTTTCAGTCTCAATTTCCTCAAGTGTAAAATAGGGATAATAATAACACCTATCTTCCAGGGTTATTGTGAGAATAAAATGAGATAATAATTGTAGAGTACTTAGCCCAATTACTATTTAAGTACATATATATATATATATATATATATATATATATATAAATTGTTGCTGTTATTATTATTAATTATCTCTGAGAAAGCATTGAATTCAAGAATAAGTGCTATTAGCTATTTCTGTCACCTACTGTCAAGTTCCTTTGATCCATGCATCAAAAAGAGAGATAGGCAGTTGTTGGCCCTAATTGTACTGAGAAGAAACAAGTTCTGGGATGTAAATGATAGCTGTTGGGCTGTGATCTCAGGAATAGATCACAACAATCCAGACCAAAGAAGGACTGACAGTTTAATCTTTCTGAAATTGTAGAGTCTCCCACAGGGCTAATGGCGATTGAGATCAGCAGCAATCTGCTCTAATTCCCAACCAGAAACAAGCCAATAGTAAATTGGAGAGCTGAGACCAAGAGGGCAGTAAACAGATTTCTTCCTGGATTACAAATCTTTGGGAGGACTCACAATCTTAGACTTCTGGCCAGAGATGTGAAAGCAACAGAAGGATATAAGCAACTAAAATATAAGGCCAAATACCCTCCCTTCTCTCCCCCAACTCCAAATTGTGAAGAACCCGAAACCAACATAAAGTTTAAAATCCAGAAGTAATCTAGAAGAATAAGCAAAAAAAAGAAGAGGAAAAAGAAGAAATCACCAATGAAGAATTCAAGTACTAAGGAAGCACACAAGATTTCTTCTCTACCAGAGAACAACACAGAGAACTTGGAATATGATTTTCCAGAAGGTAAAAGACTTACATTTACAAACAAAAATAACTTACCTACCCAAACTGAATATAATCCTACAGAGTAAAAATGGATCTTTAATAAAATGGAGCATCTTCCAGGTACTTATGAGCAAAATACCACGGATGAGTAGAATATTTAATTTACAAACCTAGCATTCAAAAGACACAAAAAACAGATAAATATTACTGAGGAAGCATAAGGAACTAAACTTTAAACTGTTTATATTATTATGTGGAGATATGATATACATATTCCCACAGAATCTGATCATCACAAGGATCATTGAGGGAATACAATTAGAAAGACTACCTGGATATGATTCTTCTGTTTAGAAATCTCAAACAAAGGATGAAATGAATGGTGGGAGAGGGGAAGAATGCACTGCAAGAAAAGCGGACAGAGAGTACACTTTCTGAAGTCTGGACAGTAAGGGAAAAATAAATCAGCCCTTAATTCATAAAGCTTGTTGATTTCCAAAATCTAAATGTGTACACTGAAAATTTAACAACTGGTCTCACAAGTTGGTATAAGCTGAAATACTCAGTGATTAATAATTATTTCAATAATTTCAATTTTTCTAACTTATGAAAAGGAGGGAGTCCACTAGAGCAAGGGAGAAGCAAAAATAGTAGAAGTGTTATTACCACACAGAAAAAATACAGGAAGTCATTAGTGCTGAGCTGTGGATCCAAGACAAGTGTGGACAAGTCAAGTGCAAGTCACTTGGGAAAAGATTTTACAAAGTAGAAATCATTTGTGCTATGGACCAAGACAGATAATCATTTTCTTTCTCCCCTTTTCCAATGTCTCTCAAATGGACAATTGAATGCTTATAAGCTTGATTTTCCCCTGGGTTATACTTTGTGTGTCTTAAATGTTTGGTGTTTAAATGTTTACTTTGTTTAGACCAGCAAACATGTTAAGCTATTGAGTAATGAATTGCTCCTGTTTGTGTACTCTTGCTTGAATTTAGCATTCAAGTAGAGGGGGATTGGCTGGAGTTGATTGGGGAGAGAGATAGATTTAAAATTATGCTACTTCTGGGAGTGAGTTTTCTAACTAGGAGCGTGCTGAAAAATAAAAGCTTGATTTATTTTTGCAATTTCCCTAGGCAAAATTTACCTACATTTATCAGGAATCTTCTAAACGAAGAAATTATCAATAATGTCTAGAAAGCTAAGAATTTAGGCTGGCATTGAGGCAAATATATACCATTATCATGGATTGGTTGAAAAGGAAAACTATTCCTCCAGACCAAATGAATGGTTAAAGAGAAACTCAATCCCAAAGAGAAGGGATAGTTTGACCAACAAAAATCTGTGGGTAAGCAACAATGCATGACTTATCCTCCATAGCTACCTGCTTAAAAGCCATCATCAGTGTTAGATTTATCTCAGTCTTTAAAAATATTTCTGTTTCTATATGAATCTTATTATTCCCATAATTATTAACACAGGTGTATGTTACATAATTTAAAAATGAGTAAATATAGAAAGTGTAATTATGTATATGGTACATATTATATTTTATATATGCTATTGTATATATAGCATTTATGTATATGTAATACCAGGTATATTTACACATATATGCTAGATAAATGCATGCATATATTTCTATATATACACAAATATGCATACATATATACACACATAAACATGGTTGTCCTTCATTCTGTACACACACATTCACATATGTTATAGTGTGTCTGACTGTGGCTAATCAGATTAGTATTTGCTTGGAATGTTCTATCATGATTCAGGTACAATAATCTATGTGAATATTTGGGGTGGATTCTCTAAATTTGTGCATCTTGCATTTCCTTTGAGCTCTGTTTTGCTCATGGAGCATAGTACCTTCTCTGATGAGATCACATCATATTGGGCAGTCCTATGCTATGTCTCCCATATCATACAATTAATTCAAAAGTTCTTGAGAGACTTTCAGGGTGTATTGCCTTTTTTAACTACCATGTAAGTGCTTGCCCTGTGTGAGTTAGTGTTTGAAAAATGGGGCCAGTTGAATGCAGTTGCAATGTCTGCAGCAGAGTTTGAATACTAGGAAGTTTAGTTTTAGAAAGGACCTCAATATCTGGTACCTTATCATGCCAGGGGATCTTCAAAATCTTCCTGAGACAATTGGTAGTTTGTCCGATAACTTTTCTTTCACATATCTTCCTTTGGAGCCTTCCAAACACTGAGCTAGCTCTGGCAATGCATGAGTCAATCTCATTATCAATGTGTATATCCCTGGAAAGTAAATGCCAAGGTAAGTGAACTTATCCATAGCATCCAAAACTTCTCTGTTTGCTGTAACTGATAGTTCTACATATGGATGATGTGGTGCTCTTGCACTTTCCCAGTCACCAATAGAGTGAAATAAGGCTATGTACTTTTTTCTGTGCTTTTTATTTCAGCTGAAGATGAGATGCTACACAGTATGGATTGATTCTCTACTACTCATGCTAATTTTGGCCTAACAATTAAGACCAAGAAAAGAAAGTGTGTATATATTATGTCTGCATAATAGTATTTATAGTAAAAATACCACTGTACGGCCTCCATCTTTGACTACCTAAAGCACATGTAGAGGCCCCTATCGCGGGCTCTATAGTATTAGCTGCCATCCTACTAAAACTAGGCGGTTACGGCATTATACGAATTACAGCATTTACAGAACCAACTACATCAACTTTATGCTACCCGTTCATAATTCTATCTCTATGAAGCATAATCATAACAAGCTCTATTTGCCTACGGCAGACAGACCTTAAATCTCTTATCGCATACTCCTCTGTCAGCCACATAGGTTTAGTAATTATTGCAGCCCTTATACAATCTCCTATAGGCTTCCTAGGCGCTACTGCACTAATAATCGCCCATGGTCTTACCTCCTCAATACTTTTCTGTCTAGCCAATACAAACTACGAGCGCATTCACAGTCGAACTCTTATCCTTACTCGAGGGCTCCAAATAATCCTTCCACTAATATGCGCCTGATGATTATTAGCAAGTCTAGCCAACCTAGCTTAACCCCCTTCTATCAACCTTCTAGGGGAACTTTTAGTAATTATAACTTCATTCTCCTGATCTAACTTTTCACTTATCCTACTAGGTACCAACACAGTTATTACAGCCCTCTACTCATTACATATACTAATTACTTCTCAACGAGGTAAATTTACAAACCACATATATCCCATCAAACCAACCTTCACCCAAGAACACATATTAATAACCCTACATCTTCTACCCTTACTTACCATTTCCATCTGTCCCAAATTTATTCTCGGTGTTACATATTGCAAATATAGTTTAATAAAAACATTAGATTGTGAATCTAAAATTAGGAGTTTAAACCCCCTTATATGCCCGAGAAAGTTACAAGAACTGCTAACTCTTGATCCCATGCTTAATCCCCATGGCTTTCTCACTTTTAAAGGATAATAGTCATCCATTGGTCTTAGGAACCAAAAATTTTGGTGCAATTCCAAATAAAAGTAATTAACTATTTATTGAATACTTCTCTTCTACTAGCTATTATTATACTTACTTTTCCTTTAGCCTATAATATATTTCTACCACATAAAATTAGTTAATTTCCCACTACTATGTAAAACTATAGTTAAACTTGCCTCCTTCACTAGCCTTATCCCACTAACCCTCTTCATCTACTCTGGACAAGAATCTACAATTACAAATTGACAATGATTTTCTATAAATACATTTAACCTAACAATAAGCTTTAAATTAGACTATTTCTCCATCATCTTTATCCCCATTGCATTATACGTCACATGATCTATTCTAGAATTCTCAATTTGATATATACACTCCGACCCAAATATTCACCGTTTTTTCAAATACTTAATTATTTTCTTATTCACCATAATCATCCTTGTATCCTCAAACAACATATTTCAACTGTTCATTGGATGAGAAGGTGTAGGTATCAGATCGTTTATACTCATTGGATGGTGATTTGGACGGACCGACGCGAACACCGCTGCCCTTCAAGCTGTACTATATAACCGAATTGGAGACATTGGATTTATACTAGCCATAGCATGCCTAATAATTAATAATAACTCCTGAGATATCCAACATATCTTCATAACAAATATTGATACATTAGCCCTTCTTGGGTTAATCCTTGCTGCAACTGGAAAATCAGCCCAATTCGGTCTGCACCCATGATTACCCTCAGCTATAGAAGGCCCTACTCCTGTATCAGCATTACTTCACTCTAGTACCATAGTAGCTGCAGGTATCTTCCTACTATTCAGATTTAGCCCAGCTACACAGAATAACCAAACAGCTTTGACTATCATACTATGCCTAGGAGGAATTACAACTTTATTTACCGCCATCTGTGCTATTCTACATCAAGTCAACTAGGTCTAATAATAGTAGCCTTAGGCCTAAACCAGCCACACCTGGCATTCTTACATATTTGTACACACGCCTTCTTTAAAGCAATACTATTCCTATGCTCCAGCTCCATTATCCACAGCCTCAATGATGAGCAAGATATCCGTAAAATAGGAAGATTATTCATGCTCCTCCCAATTACATCCTCAGCAATTATACTAGGCAGTCTAGCCCTTATAGGAACCCCATTTTTAGCAGGATTCTACTCAAAAGATGCAATCATTGAAGCCATAAATACATCACATGTAAATACCTGAGCCCTATGCATAACACTCATTGCCACTATACTTACAGCTTTTTACAGTATACGAGTAATTCACTTTGCTCTACTAAATGAGCCACGATTCCTACCCCTCTCTCCTATAACCAAAAACAATCCAAATATAACTAACCCTATTATACGACTGGCTCTAGGCAGTATCTTAACAGGCTTCCTCCTCACAACAAGTATTCCTCCTACTACAATTATTCCTATGACAATACCAGCCCTATCAAAAATATCAGCCCTAATAGTAACTGTTGCTGGCATCCTAATTTCAATTGAACTAAATATATTAACTAACAAAATACCAATCACACCTCTAATTCACACACATAACTTCTCAAATATACTAGGCTACTTCACACACATCTTCCATCGACTAAACCCTCTAGCAAGTCTACAAATAGGTCAACATATCGCTACCATAATAATTGATCTAGGATGATATGAAAAAACTGGACCAAAAGGCCAAGCTAACTTACACAGTTCCATATCTTCCTCTATTACTTCAACTCAAAAATGACTTATCAAATATTACTTCCTTTCCTTCATAATCTCTATAACATTAATTCTTCTAATTCTATAACTAAAGACCACGAATAACTTCTAAAACTACTAAAATAGTAATAAATAAAATCCAACCCAATAACACCATAGCCCAACCCCCACAACCGTACAACAAAGACACCCCATTCCAATCCTGACCCACACAATAATTACCCAACGAATCAAACAATTCAACAGCCGTAACCACCTCAACCTCTCCAGACACTGTTAATCAAACTATTTCTATTAATAAACTGAGCAACAGTATGCTAAATGCTACCATATTACCTACTCAACTTTCAGGATACTCTTCCGTAGCTATAGCAGCAGTATAACCAAATACCACCAACATTCCTCCTAAATAAATCAAAAATACAATTAACCCTAAAAATGTACTATTCAAACTAACAACAATAGCACAACCTAAACCACCACTAACCACAAGACTCAAACCCCCATGTACAGGAGAAGGCTTAGAAGCAAATGCCACAAACCCAAAAATTAATATCAAGGACAACACAAAAATAAGCATCATTTCCATATTAGTTTTAGTACGGACTTAAACCATAACCTATGACCTGAAAAACCATTGTTGTAATTCAACTACAAAAACTAATGACCAATATACGAAAGACACACCCCCTCTTAAAAATTATCAACCATTCTTTTATCGATCTCCCCGCTCCATCTAATATCTCTGCCTGATGGAACGTTGGATCCCTATTAGGAGTATGCCTAATTATTCAAATCCTCAAATATATATATACACACAGAGATGAGAGAATATCTGCTTTGTTATTTTAACTGATAGGCATGTTTAATGCATCAAACTTCAATTTCCACACAATTATTCAAAACTCAATTAAGGCCTCTTAGCTCTTACACATAGGTTTGATTATAAACTTAGCAGAAATATGGAAGTTCTACAAGTCTGATTCTTTTAGATGCTAAAACTGGAATCAGCAAAACATCAATCCAAATCAATTGAGTTTAATTTTTAAAAAGTTCATTAAATATCTGCTGGGTGTTAGATGGTTGAAGTAGTGTGATAAAGTAAAATACATTCTCTCTGGAATCAGATCACTTGGGTTCAAACTATACCTCTAATGATTCATGACCATGGATAATTTTCTTGAGTTCCCTCAATGTATATTTCCTCATCTGTGAAAAGAGAGATGGCCCCTGAATAAGGATGTGTGAGTAAATATTTAGCAGCTGTCTCTTAATCACTTTCTTAAGTCTAAACAGTCAGCAAAATGTTAAATTAAACTCTGATTTATGTAGTATTTTCAGATTCCCAATGTGCAAATGTTCAATAGATATCCAGCACACTCTTGACTGATTTTCCTTCACACTCAATATCTATGAGCCATTTGAGTGTTATTTGTGACAAAAGCTGTATGTAAAATTGACCCTCAATCTTAGATCAGCCATGACTATGTGTGGTATCTTATACCACAAGAAAGACTCTTGGATTTAAAGCATTTTATGTCTAAAACTAACGAATGAATTTATACCATTAGAAAATTTGGGTAATACCAAGTCCCATCATTCACACAAACCCAGTTTATTATTTTGGAATTTTTTTCCTGTAGAAATAACCAGTATGGGCTATTTCATTCACACACACACAATATATGTGTGTATTTACATGCACACATACACATATTCATATATATATGCAATATGTACATATATAGACACATGCATATTTAATACATGCATATATATTTATGTACACATATACATTTGTGAATATATATATATATATATATATATGTGTGTGTGTGTGTGTGTGTGTGTATGCAATTGTATACACACAGGTTTCACTACAAATCAGAGCTTCAGTAAGAATTTTTCTTGATTTTTCCCATAATGAATTTGTATAAATATTTATTCCAATTTTATCTGAGTCAAAGTGCTCAGCTAAATTATTTTAACAGAAATTCTATAAAGAACCAGGAAAAAAAAACATGTACATGAAAGCAAAGGCTCCATCTGTCTTTCTGATTTCTTTCTTTCTTCACCATTGACTCCACATAGATGGTGGAAGGGCTGTAGTCCGTACTGCTAACTGAACTCTCAATTATTATTCCAGAGAAGATAATTAGATTGTTCTCATTCCTCACATTCTTAGCTAACTGATCAGCTTACTGGAGTGAAAACTTACTGGATAGAAATCTATTGTCCCAGAAGAATAGAATGCAAATTTAGGTTGTTGATGACCTGAAGGAAAGAATCTTGATTATTGGGAATGAATAGCCTATAATATTTTTCAGGCATTCCATTGTATCAGACTCTTCATGACCTCATGGACATACTGTCTGTAGGGTTTTCTTAGAAAACACTCTGGACTGGTTTGCCATTTCCTTTCCAACTGCAACATGTTACTAACAGCAAAACTAGCATACGAATGACATCAAATTTATGTTAGGACAGAAAATGAAGTGAGCTGATTATATAGTAAAAATGATGAATGAACAATAGACAATTGCTACCTTTGCAATCTAAATAATCTAGAAACCCCCAGTTTACTTTGCCCTAAAGAATTTATAAGAAATAGATGAGGGTCTAATGATATGATAAATGAATAGGTGCAGATACACATCTTAAGTTTCTCCACTAGTAAGATTACTAATTAATTTGGGCTTCTTCATCATTAAAAACTATATTAAAAAATGAAAATTATATTTTTAATTTTAACCTGCACTTACTAATCAATTCAGGACAAATATGAAATTATTGTTTTAGAAAACAATCATTTATGAATTTTAAATAAAGGAAATATTAAAATATAATTTTTTTGTGGACATATCTAGATTTTCATTTTTATACTATCACAAAAATAGTCTCATTCTTTTAGTATTATTGAAGAATAAAGGGATCCCTGAAATGTGCAAGACTTTTGATCTGGAACATTTCATTAAAAGATCTCTGTTCAAGAAGTCATATGCCTCTCTATTTTCTTAATAAAACACAGTGACCACTTTGAATTTAGCTTTTTTATTTGAGGGGGATATAACTAGCTAAAGATTATCATATACAACTGTGATTTTGTGATTTCCTCAAAGAATAATAGAATCATTAAGTATAATTTCTTCCATACTCATTAGACACAAGTACTTTTTGAGTTGTATGGTTTTCATGGTTTCTCTGGCTCCTCTAGTTCAAACTGCCATTTGTTGACATGAGCATATCTGTCTTTAGTAGGATGCACTCCCCTCCTAATATTTTTTTTTTTATGTAATTTGCTTTGGTTTGGGAAAACAGAAAATAAAGTATGTTAGAACAGCAAATAAAATATGAACAAAGCTATGAGTGATACTCCCCATATGCAAAATATTTGAGTTTTAGAACATTTATTTGTTTTGCCTTTTTTTTTTTTCTTTCTCAGATGCATTGTTTACTTCCAAATTCTCAGCTGCTTTTTGAATAATTGAGGTGTCTTGGTACAATTAAGACCACAGTATGGTTAACAGGCAGGTTATTCAAAGTTTATTTCTTACAGCTGTGCAGCTCACATACTGATTATCTTTTTAATGTGAATAGATTCCAGTGTTTCACTGAATATAATGAGATAGTGATTCAAAAAGAAAGAGAAATAGGAAGTGAGTAGACCTTAGTACAGAAACAAGGAAAGACGTCTTTTAGGTTATTTCAGCATTCAAATCAGTGTATAGTCCTCATAAACTGATAAGAAAGAGAGTGGTTAAGATTAAATTATATAACATATATGCATAATAGTTGGGAAAGAATATGTGTGTAGCAGTGGAGTCTCTGGTTAAAGATGAATTTATTTTACATATTTTGTACATTTCCAAATCACTTTCCATAACTGATTTTTAATTGAACTTATTCATACCTCTGGGAACCAAGTATGAATATGTCTATCAGACTCTCTTACATTATTTCCATCTTTTATCATCTTTGCTTATTCACTGAATGAGAGATGAATTGTCAGGTTGGCTTTTATTTGCAGTGTTTTCATTATTTGTGATTTGGAGCATTCTTTTTTTTGGTTGTTAATCAGTTGTAAATCTTTAAGAACTGTTTCTTCTTATCCTTTGACCATTTATATATGAGGGAATGGCATTAGATTTTATACATGCTCATATACACATAGATATGTGTGTATGCATGTGTGTGTGTATATATATATATATATATATATATAGATTGTCTATATATTTTGGATATTAAACCCTTATTAAAGAAATTTGATCAAAGAGAGTCAGTCTTACTCATTATATAACTAAATGATCAACAGTAATGGAGTGCTTAAGTGAACTGTGGTTCATTAAAATAATGAAATACTAGAATAATGGAATTAGAATTGACATTCATGTGAAAATAAGGACAAATGGAGAAAATTTTACAAAATAAGTGGGACTGGTTTTTTTTTTTTGTTTGTTTTTGTTTTTTTCCCTAATAGAACCAAAGTAATGGATTGTGGCTTAATTCTGTTCATGTAAGAGGAGAAGGGAACATGAATACAAAGACAGAGTCTTCCAATGTGAACTCTGAGAGTATTGCTCTGCCATTTAATGGGTCAAGTATATTTATTTAGATTTGAATTGCTATGACATGAATTCAATTCATTGTAAGGGTATAGAATATTGTTTAGCATAACTCATATGAAAAATGGTATTAAAAAAAAAAGAATCCCCTCATACAATTTTTCACCACCCAACAAATATAAAAATTATTTGTCTTAATGATATTGATTTCTGAAAGCCATCTGACATAGCTTTTGCCCTATATTATTGGGAACAGAAGAGAAGAAAACTATTTACCTTTGACCTTAAAGCTCATTTCTGAGTGACAGGAAACTGCTAGGCAAGATGCCAAGATGCCTCAAGGAAATCAGAGTGTCTGTAAGAGGCAGACCAGTTTCATACTTGACCCAACTTTCCAGACAGTGTGCTCCAGGCAAAATGATAGCTTCCCCTCCCCCCCATGACTTTTTAGCATTTTATTTACACATACAGACATATATGTAAATGTACCTATATGTATACCATGTAAAAACACCTGACATTAGACATATTAAAACCACCAATGGTATCAAATGATTATAATGATAATGATTTTTTGTTTTATAATATATTTTGGGGTCAGTCTGGAAGTCCTATTTCTCCTTCATCCTGAACCTTTTTATTATTTTCCTTAATATTCTAGATTTTAGCTATATAAATGGATATACATACATACATATATATATATATGTATACACACAGCTAAGCATGCATATTTATATATCTATATGTATTTAGACATGTATGTATAGATGTATGCACTAGATACATGTATAATATATGTGCACACAAACATAAACTGTCTAGGTTTCTTTCTTAAGGACCAGGTCTGAAACCAAAATCAATTTGATTCTTATTGGCAACCAATAGATCTTTTTTTTTTTTTTTATTTAATAGCCTTTTATTTACAGGATATATGCATGGGTAACTTTACAGCATTAACAATTGCCAAACCTCTTGTTCCATTTTTTCCCTCTTACCCCCCACCCTCTCCCCCAGATGGCAGGATGACCAGTAGATGATAAGTACATTAAAATATAAATTAGATACACAATAAGTATACATGACCAAAACGTTATTTTGCTGTACAAAAAGAATCAGACTCTGAAATATTGTAAAATTAGCTTGTGAAGGAAATCAAAAATGCAGGTGGGCATAAATATAGGTATTGGAATTCAATGTAATGGTTTTTAGTTATCTCCCAAAGTTCTTTCTCTGGGCGTAGCTGGTTCAGTTCATTACTGCTCCATTGGAAATGATTTGGTTGATCTCGTTGCTGAGGATGGCCTGGTCCATCAGAACTGGTCATCATATAGTATTGGGCAACCAATAGATCTTAACCCCATTTGGTCATTATTTGGGTTGTGATTGAATCTAATTGAATATGAATAGCAATCATTTCTGCTTTGGCCAGAAACCCTGAGGGTTTTCCCCTCCCAGATTTTTTTATTTAGATTTTTTTTTTTTTTTTGGTTTAGGTGAAAAAAGAGATTCTTTGCCTCCATTGCTATGAAACCTTAATCACTGAATGGGCATAGACTCAGTCAAACTGAGACCTGTTGAAGATCTAAGATTAAAAAGGCCAGGATCTCCCATTACATCAAAGGCCATCTCCAGTCATATCCTGATCTGTATCTGGTCACAAGACTGGATGGCTCTGGAAAAGGAATGGAGACAGATGACTTTGCACAACCCTCCCTTACTTAAATCTACTTCACGTTCATGTCATAGCATCACCTCCTGGATGTCTTGCTCTCTCTCTCTCTCTCTCTCTCTCTCTGTCTCTCTCTGTCTCTCTCTGTCTATCTGTCTGTCTTTCTCTGTCTGTTTCCCTCTGTCTCCATCTCTGTCTGTCTCTGTGTCTCTGTGTCTCTGTCTGTCTGTCTCTGTGTCTCTGTTTGTCTGTCTCCCCCCTCTCTGTCTCTGTCTCCCTCTGTCTCTGTCTCTCTGTCTCACTCTGTCTCCCTCTGTCTCTGTCTCTGTCTCCCTCTCTCTGTCTCTCTGTCTCCCTCTCTCTCTCTGTCTGTCTCCCTCTCTCTCTCTCTGTCTCCCTCTCTTTCTGTCTTCTTCTCCTCTCTCTTCTTTCTCTCTCTTTCTGTCTGTCTCTCTCTTTCATTCTCTCTATCTATCTATTATCTATCATTCATTTATATTTACAAGATGGAAACTTATGGTATGGGGCAGTTCCTTATTCATATAAGGATTTTGACAAATAATTTAATGATTACTTTTTCATTACATATTGTACAGATGTTTCAGTCACTGGACAAGTAAATATAATAAGGGATTAGTACATAAACATTAATCATCTCCTCCTCTGTCCTCCCCTGCCCTCTCCTTCCTCCTTGCCTCTTTTGAAGGGAGATGGAAGTTTAAAGATACTAATTCTTAGTTAAGGGGATAATTATCAAAACACTTATTTCCTTGTAGTCCTTAAAAACAAGATATTCCTATATTACATCACTAAAAATGCAGCTGTTTCTGTCATTATCAAAGGAATGAGAAGTGATGGGGACATGGCATCAATGCTTTTAGGATCTCAAGGATCCTGGCTACATCTCTGTTTAAAATTTAAATTTATATACAGCTTATATACACTTTGCATGGCCAAGGTTATCCATCTAATCAGTGTCAGAGCTGGGATACTAACCCACCCTCCTGAATCCTTGGCCTATGTAGTTCCAGCTTTACCACAGCCTCTTTCATAACACTTTAGAAGCTATCAGCTAATCGTAGATTGACTGGATTTTGAGGCAGGGAACTAAGGTATAAATCCCAGCTCTGCCACTTTCTATTTAGGTCAGCTAAGATATAGGTTCCCAATCTATAAAATAAAGGGATTAGATGAGGGAAGGAAGGAAGTGAATATTAATTTAAGCACTTATCACAAGTCTGGCACTTTATAATAATATTTCATTTGATTCCTAAACAACTTTGTGAGGCAGGTGCAGTTTTTAAGCTCATTTTGCAGTTATAGAAACCAAGGAAGAGAGAGATAAAGTGACTTTTAAAGCATAAAATGATATCGCTAAAAATATTACAATATATAATAATATGAAACAAATTTTAGCCATCTACTACATAGATTTTTAGTAGAAAAAGTAATTAGGTTGGCAGTGGATAGAGCAATGGTCTTAAAGTGAAGAGGATCCAAGTGCAAATGCTTCTTTAGATACTTACTGACCACATGACTCTGAGCAAATCACTCATATTTAAAAAATAGCTTAGCTTGGCAAACAAGTTCTAGATTTCACTCTAGAAATGATTACAATCCCATTTCCATGTCCCAACTAGAAAGTGGTGAAATGGGTACAAGGGTAACAAAAGGAAGGTAGAGTCACTTTAGACTTCTACACAATTAACAAATAAAGATGCTTATCCTTGTATTGAAAATTTCGGCTATTTCTTTCAGATTAGAGCAGAAGAGGAAAATATTGAAGTTTGAATACTGGACCCAAAATCTGATATTTGTATTCAAATCATGCTTCAAACACTTACTATGTTGTGAATGGCAAAGTCATTTTTTATTCTCTGTTTCAATTTGCTCGTCTGTAAAGTGGGGATAATAAACCTATTGCCTCTTTCATAGAATGGTTATAATTGACAATTACATAGGACTTTAAAGTTTGCAGAACATTTGATATTAAATCTCATTTTATGATAACAGATGTCCTATGAAGCAAATATTATGTCCATTTTTGAACATCATTTTACCAATGAAAAAACTAAGGGAAGTTAGATGATTTGCCTTGGGTCATATAGTTAGTGTTTGAGATGAGATGCAAACCTAAGGCTTACTTAATCAAAATCAGCATACTTCCTCCTTCCCTGGGTGACATGAAGGACATGCTTTACAAATTTGAGGTGCTATAGAAATGGAAACTATGATTTCTGTTTTGGGCTTTTTACACTCCTACAGTGACTAATAATGAAATAATCACTACTGATGTTACTACTGCTACTACTACCTAGGATTTTTACAAGGTATTCCAAAAGTCTTAGCGCAGGTATGGGCTTTAATATCTTTTATAACTTAAAACTTCACCAGAATTTTGGGACATTCTGTAGAGCAGGGCTTTTTAAACTTTTTTCCACTCACTACCTCTTTTCATTGGAGACATTTTTATGTAACCTTGTATATATAGATATATATGCAAATCAAACTTTTGCTGATAATAAATCATAATTTCATGATACCCACATTGAATTATTTGACCTCATATAGAATCACAACCCACAGTTTAAAGAGCTGGGCTATGGAGGACTTTAAAACTTGCAAAGTATTTCTACATTTTATCCCATTTGAGCCTTTTCACATTCCTTGTGAAGTAAGCATTACAGATAGAATTATGTCCATTTTACAGAGGAAGATAGTGAAGCTCAGAAACAATGTGATCTAGATGACTGAGGAGAAAGTAAGGCTCATGATTTTGCAGTCCTCTCTCACTTAATCCTGAGTCTTCCTGATATCAATTTTAGTACTCTCTCCTCTATGGCACATTCCTTTCTCCCTTCCCCCAAGCTATTCTGGGTCTTTTGGGAATAACAATATCGGAGGAGTATATATTTATACCTGGCCCCTTAGAAGCCATCAAGTCCTGCAAGGTCGCCATTTTACAAAAGAAAAATTTGAGCCAGAGATGTTAGTTTATTTATCCAGGTTCACACAGCTAGTATGTATCTGAAGCAAAATCTGAACCCAGGTCTTCCCATGTCCTATTGATTCTACTGCACCAGAAAAACAAAATTGATTAAACCAATCACTTTAAATATTTTATCTCATATGACTTTCAAAACAATCCTCTAAGTTAGATGCTAAAGATCTTTTTGCCATTTCATAATTGAAGAAACTGAGGTTCAGAAAGTGATTTTCTATGGCTGCACAGATATAATCTCAATGGTTTTGGAACTAGCTGGGTTCAAACAAATATTCTATTTTTTCTGTGTCTATGTAGAACCCATTTTCTAGGTGTGTTTGGAGTGAGGATGTACTTTTTTCCATCTTTGCAATAAATCTGCTATTTCCATTTCTTTCCATTCTGTGGAGAATGCATTAAAAGTCCATCAGAATCTGGTGAAGTGGCATTCACTCAAATTAGCTGGAAGATAAACTTGACCTTCTCTGGCCTAAAAAATTGAACTTCATATGGTGTTCTCTGTGGGAGAACCTGGTCACATTTCTGAATACTCCAGGCTATGCTCTTCTGTTGCTTTCCCCAGAGCAAGAGGGCCAGAAGAGATGAACTGAGAAGGTGATCGTCCCAGCCTGCCTCAGGTTGCCAAACATCCTGCTAGGGAACACAGGAAATATTAATAACTTGACCGGTTGACCTGTCAGGGCCCACATAGGATGTTTGCTGCCAAGTAGATTTTGTGATAGGAAAAATGAAAATAGTTCTAGGCAAGCTGGAAAGTCGGTTGACTCTACAATCCTTTGCCATTGGAAAGTCTTCTTTTATCTGAGAAAACAATCATCTTTGTTCAATTAAAGCAGTCTCTCCAAAACATAGAAGAGACACATGTCATACTTTCTCAGAACTCCAAACTTTCCATCATCTGTCACCCCTTTCCTAACTTGGATGTAGAGTATATGTTTATTGTCATAAGTAAAATGGATTCAGTTGGTTCCAGATATACCAGATTGAGTAATGGACTTGAAAACAGGAAGATCTGTTTTTGAATTTTCCTCCATTTGCCAGGTATGTGATCTTGCCTAAGCAAGTCACAATTGCTCTGAGACCCAGTGTTTTCACTTGTAAAATAAGGGGATTGGATTTGATTACTTCCAAGACCTCTTACAAGTCTAAATCTATGATCTTGTATTGAAAGCATAGTGAATCACCGAAGCATACTAAATGTTAATAGAGAATTAAATGAATGAACCTTTCTTTAGAACCCCAATATAATGCCATTAGATGAGATATCTGTTGGCAGGGCAGATGGAAAGAGCCCTGGGCTTGGTGTCAGATGATGAGAAACTAAGAACTGGGTCTCCCAATAAACATATCTGAACCTTTATTTCTTTGCTTGTGTTAGGAAAAGTCAGAAGACTTGACTTCGATTTCCAGCCCTAATTGAAACCCAGGAAAGAAATTAGTTTACAAAGGCCAAGATTTCCCACCATATTCCGGGTCATCTCCTGATCTATATCTTGCCATCTATATCTTGCCATTGGATGCAGATGACCTCCAAGGATAAATGAGACTGGTGATTTTTGCATAGCATTCCTCACTTGCACATCATGCCATCATTTCCCAATTCATGGTTCTCTTCAAGAACAAAGAACAAATAACACCAACCATGTATGTCCAGTAGAATATAAATTCTTTGAAATCAGGGGCTATTGCTTCATTTGTAATTTTGTTATCCCACTGCTTAATATACTTCCAGAACCTAGTAGGTATTTGAAAAATGAATGTTGACTTGAATTAACCAAAAATATCCCTGAGCAGATTATTTTATTTTTATGAAACTCAGTTTCTACCATGTGGAGAGAGAGGAAGGGAGAGATGATGGAATGATCTCAAAAGTCTTTTTCACGCTAATTCTGTGGCTCTCTGAAGAAATAAAGCTGGGACCTTTCACCAAAAACAAACAAACAAACAAAAAAAAAAAACCCACAACAGATATTGCAGCATTTAAAATTTTTTAAAAAGTATTTTATACAAGTAATCAATATTTAGTTTTTTTTCATTATTATAAACTTAACAAACTGCTTTATACTATCTTTTCTATATACAAAGAAGATAACAGAGGATTATTTATAGAACCATCAATTTCTGTTATGGACATTTTAATAATACAACAAATTCAACAGGATATTTCTAACCTATTTGCTTATCTGAATTTCCTATGTTTTATTCTCTGCGTCTATTCTTTTCTTGCTTTAACTTATATTAAGAAACAAAAATGTTTATCATTATTATTCATACTACTACCTTCCCCTCAAAAAGCACTCTCCATCTTGTTTTTAAAAAAGGGCAAATCTTCACCTGAGCCATTTCTAAAAATGTGTCTCATTCTGTACTACTTTCTTTTCTTTCTCTTTCTTTCTTCTTCATCACATTAAAAAACTAAGACTTATAAAAATAAAATAATCTGTTGATGGCTATTTTCGGTAAAATTAAGTCAATAAGCATTTATCAAATGCCTACAATTTTCCTTCTGATTTTCTGTTTAATCTTGTCTGTTTCAATATTATGCTCTAAAAATCTTCCATGTTTTTCCTCGCAATCATTTCAATCTTTTGTTCAATAATTTTTCCTATACCCATAGCTATGATTCTCTTTTCTTTCTGAACTCTTTGATTTATATGATGCATTACATCTAAATCATACATTGATTTGAAATTTATTGTGTTATGTGGTGTGAGTTATTGGCCAAACCTAATTTCTGCCAGCTTATTTTCCAATTTTTCCAAGAAGATTTTTTTTTTAATATGAATCCCTTATGCTAGTAGATGGGCTTCTTCAGTTTATTAAACCTGATGTTGCTAATTTCTTTCTAAATCTTATAGCTATGCCTGAGAAATATGATTTCTTTTTATCTAGAGCGAATGACCATTTCTACAAAAAGCGAACAGCAAAACTTTTAAAAAAGAGCACTTCCAGTAAAAATAAAGTGGGAAAGTCAGAATCGATAAAGCAAAGATTCTTTACTCTACCTCTAGGATAGATAGATAAATTCAGGGGTGTGTGTGTGTGTGTGTGTGTGCGTGTGTGTGTGTGTGTGTATAAGAGGCTGACAGGCTGGGTATCCCTTTCTTCTTCCTAGGCTTTTTGCAGACCAATGAAAGTCAAAGAGCTTAATGGAATAGCTATCTTTATAGAATATAAAAGTTGTGCTATCAAGACATCCTCTCCAATTTCCATCACCTTCAATCTAATTTCTTCTGGAATGCTTAGTTATGGTATTACTGCAGCCTACATTTCAGAGTCTGCCTCTTTAAATCAAGAGTTGTTGGCCCAGGGATAATGAGCTTGTTTAAAAATTTTATATTTTCATTACTATTTCAATATGATTTTTTCCTTTGTAATCATCTATATATTTTTCTATGCATTTACAGTATTTTGGGAAAAGGTTCATATGCTGTCAAAAAAATGTCAAGAACTCTTTTTTTAAAGAATTCTCTCTCATTCTCTCTCTTTCTATCATAATTGCTAGCTTATGATGCAAATAAACCCTATTTGTTGTGATTATTTTGTTTTGTGTCCAAATTTATGAATGGGGAATGAGACTGAGAAGTAGGGAAACCAAAACTTTTAAAGGTAAAGGAAAAACCCTAGAAATAAGCTGGGGGGTCAAATCTGCATCCATGGGAGATTGTCTAATACTTTTATATACCCTCAGAGTTTATATGAATCCCTATAATATCCTATGACACAAAAAAAACCCTAATTTTGATTTTTTCTATTATCAAAATTCGTGATGTGGAAATTGTATGGAAATAGTTGTCTCTTTGACCATGATTTAAGTGAGCTAAGTCATATACCCTAATGTAGCTCTCCTGCAATTTTTTTTAGTGATCAGAGTTGAGAGGATATCTACCCTTTGAAGGTCATATAAATTGTGATCCCACGACCAATAGAGATTGTTGGCCTAAAAAAGTCAACAAAATGACTATTATTAATAACTGCTGGCTTTATTAACAAAATGATTTAAATATCCAGAAATTATGATTCTCAAATGTTTCTAATAGTTACACACATATCCAATCTATAGTTGTCTATAGAATTGTTATCTGCGAAAGAATATTTTTTCTATTATTGGCTTTTTAAAATTTGACTTTATGTTCTACTTTTTTAAATTCATGTTGTGTTTAAGTCAAATGTCTCAGACACATTGAGATGACACTGAGAAAAGTTTCACTCTGAAGAAGATGGGTGATTGCTTATGACACCATGCTATTCTATTCTATTCAGATAGAAATAGTTTGTTCAACTATTCAATAGCTGATAGCCTTATAATTTTTTTTTTGCTACACCAAAAAGGTAGTACTATAAATATTTCTGAATTTATATATCCTTTTCTTCCAAAAGTTATGAGCTTAGTAGTAGTATTGGGGGTATTGTACAATTTATAGACCTTTTTTGTCTATAACTTTAACCTGTTTTTTGGAACAATTGAATCAATGCATATCAGATGTATTATTTATTAACTATTTAACTCCGTTTCAGGTACTGTGCTAAGAACCAGGAATACAAAAACAAGAAATAATTTTTCTCTGGACAGAAGGGATTTATTTTCCAATTGGGGAAGAAAACACTTTAAAAAGAGCTGAAAAAGAGTGAGGGCATAAATGTACCCATGTGCGGCTCTGTTTCAGATCTAGTTTCAAAAACTTACTAGGTATGTGACCCTGGGCAAGTCATTTAAGCCTGGTTACCTCATTTCCTCATCTGTAAAGTAAGTTGGAGAAGGAAATGATAAACCCCTTCAATATCTTTGCAAGAAAGCCCTAAATAGGGTTTCATGACTGAAATAACTGAAAAAAGACATCTTAGATAAATATATAGTCTAATATCATTATTTTTTTTTATACATACTATTCCCTAGAGAAGTGCATTCTCATTTTATACTATTTCATTTGGTAATCTCATCAGTTTTCATGGATGTAATTACCATCTGTATGCAGATGATTCTCTAATCTATTTAACTTGCTCCAACCTCTCTGCTGATTTCCAGTCTCTCATCTTCAAATTTCTTTCATTCATCCCAAACTGGACATTAAGTAAGTATCACAAGCTCCACAAGTCTAATTCACAATCCATTATCTCTTTACTTATTCCCACATACTTTTTTTTTCTTTTTTTGTGCTGAGGAAATTGGATTAAGTGACTTGCCCAAGGTCACACAGCTAGGAAGTTTTAAGTGTCTGAGTGAGGCTGGATTTGAACTCAAGAGCTGGTGCTCTATCCACTGCAGCACCTTGCTGCCCCTTCCCCTCACTTTCAACACACATACAAACACACACACACAAACACACACACACACACACACACACACACATACTCACTCATTCACTCCTACTCAGATTCACTCACATTCCTTCCCTATTACTGTAGAGGACAAAATCATCCTTTAGTCTCAAAACATATGAATTATTCTGGATTCTTCAGTACCTCTCATGCCCATATCCAAGTCGATGAAGACTGCTGTCACCTTTATAAGACCACTCAACCCCCCCCACCTTCTCTTCTCTAACATTGCTACAACTCTAGAATAGCCTCATATTTGATCTGTTCCAACACGGTGCTGATGAATCAGCCTGCCAAATTTCTTTCTCCACTTCAATACATCTTTCATTCAACCACTTTCTTAAAAGTACAGATTTGAACATGATATCTCTCCCTCATTAAATTCCCTATTGTCACCAGAATTTAATAAAAAAAATGTTATTTAATTATTTTAGTAACTTTTGTTGATGTTCAATCGTATCTGATTCTTTGTGACCCCATTTGGGGTTTTCTTGGCAAAGATTCTGTAGTAGTTTGTCATTTCCTTCTCCAATTCATTTTACAGATGAAGAAACTGTGGCAAAGGGAGTTAAGTGATTTGCTCAGGGTCTTACAATTAATAAGTGTCTAAAGCTGTATCTGAACCCCTGAAGGTAGTTTTCCTGACTCCAGGCTGGGTACTTTCCCCCACTGACCCACCTAACTGCCCCTTTCATAGCCTAGCCTCCATCAACCTCTCCAATCTTTTTATATTTTACTCCATTTATGGAGAAGACATTCCACTCAGTACAAGGCATTTTTCCTGAATGTCTTTCATTCCTCGAACACTATTCCTTCTCAATTCTACTTACTGACTCCCTCATTTCTCTGATATCGCAACTAACATCCCCTCATTTACAGGCAGCTTTTCCCAGTCCTTAATTTTAGTACCTTCCCTCTATTAAATATTTACTTGTATCTTGTTCATAGCCTTTTTGTTTATATGTTTGCTTCCCTATTAGATTGTAAACTCTTTGATGGCACCTTTTGGAAATTCTAGTTCATGGTAGTGCCTGGCCTATAAAAGGCACTTAAATGATTATTGATGGACTAACAGGGACACAAAATAATTGCTTTTTGTACTAAAAGTATGGATTCAAGTTCAACTGCTGCAGGATTATACAAGACATTTTTGATACATAAGTAGCTCATCCTATTCCCATGTTATTTTAATCTTCTCTATGAAATCTTTACATTTTGAACGCTTTTTAGTAAAAAAAAATACTTCCATATAGTTTAGAGATTATGATTTTATTATATAATTATATCTATTCATATATAGATTTCCAATACCCTTAAGAACAATTTTAATGTTTTTATTTTGATTTCCAAATTCTCTCCTTCCTTTATTCTCCGTTCCATAAGAAGGCAAGCAATTTGTTATAGATTATACATATTCAGTCATGCACGACTTCTTTCCATAATAGTCATGTTCTGAAAGAAAGATAAAAAAAGAAAAAATAAAAAAAAAATTCTTGAATTTGCATTCAGACTCCATCAATTCTTTTTCTGGGGATAGATAGCATTTTTCATTTTAAGTTTTTCAATATTGTGTTGGATCATTTTAGTGTTTAAAATAGCTGTCATTCACAGCTTGTCATTGTACAATATTACTAATACTGGATATAGTGTTTTCTTGGTTTTCTTCATTCTACATCAGTTTATATAAATCTTTCCAAATTTTTTGAAATCATCATAGTCATTTCTTATAGCACAATAATATTATATTACAATCATATGCTTCAATTCTTCAATTATTTTCTGATTGATAAACATCTCTTCAATTTCCAATTATTAGGAGAAGCTGCTATAGGAGAAAAAAGCTGCTATAAATACCCTGGCACAAATAGGTCCTTTATTCTGTGGATATAGTTTTGAATTGCCACCTCCATGGACCACCTCAAACTCTATTAGTATTTGAGTTTTCCCACATTCCTTCCAAGATTTATCATTTTCCTTTTCTTTTACATTAGCCAATCTAATAGGTGTGAGGTAGTGCCTGTTGTTTTAATTTACATTTCTCTATTTTTTTTCCCATACGAGTATAATTAGTTTTGATTTCTTCATTTGAAAATCTATTCCTATTCTTTAACTAATTATCCATTGGACAGTGATAAACTTTTAAAAAAAATTTTTATAGTATTAGAACTAATTGTTCCTTAGATATTTAGTAGAATTCACTTCCCCTCATACTATTTTATTTTTCCAATTACATATACGTAATTTTCTGGCCAAGAGTATGAGAAGCCCTTTTCTTTCCTCAGAAAATCGCTACCAAGTTTACATCAACCATAACTAAGTACTGCCTTGCTTGCAGGATATTGTTTTGCCTACTGGTGTTTTTATTGATGAGTCAAATAGTCCTTGGGGCTTACTCCTCCCTAAACTGAGTTCCGGTGGCTACTGGTAGATTCTATTACTAATTTTTTATGTTACCAGGAAATACAGTGGATAGGGAGCTAGTCTTAGAATTAGTCAAACCTTTCAGACCAGTTCCAATAATCTTGTGATGAAGAGAACCATCTACACTCAGAGAAAGAGCTGTGGGAACTGTGTGGTTCACAACACAGCATTTTCACTCTTTGTTATTGTTTGCTTGCATTTTATTTTCTTTCTCTTTTTTTCTTTAATTTTTTTTAATTTAATTTTTTGTTTTTTTTTCTTGTGCAGCAAGATAACTGTATCAATATGTATGCATATATTGGATTTAACATATATTTCTACCATGTTTAACATAAAAAAAGAATCAGTCAGACCTGAATTAAAATCTAGCCTCAGACTCTTACTAATATGTGACCTTCGGCAATTTATATAATGTGTTAATTAAGTTTCCTCCCCTGTAAAATGAAAATAATTACAGCACTTTCCTTCCAGATTTGTGATGAACATAAAATGAGATAATATTCTTAAAGTGCTTAGCATAGAGCCTGGAACATAGTAGGTACTATATAAATGTTCTTTTTATTACTATGATACATGGTGAGCACTATATAAATATTCTTGTTTTTATATTATATTACATATATGACTATATATACACATATATATGTATGTATACTAGTATTACTATTAGAATTCTGGTTGCTCTGATGATTTTTCTTTTTCTTTTTTTAAATAATTACTTTTTTATTTTTAAAATATGTGCAAAGATAGTTTTCAACATTCACCCTTGCAAAACTTTGTGTTCCAAATTTTTCTCCCTTCCTTCCCCTAACCCCCTTCCCTAGATGGCAACTAATTCAATATATGGACAACATGTGCATATTCTTCTATACAGATTTCCACATTTATCATGCTGCATTAAAAAATCAGATCAAAAAGAAAAAAAGAGAAAGAAAATAAAACAAGCAAGCAAACAAGAACAAAAAAGTTGAAAATACTATGTTGTGGCCCATATTTAGTCCCCTCTCTGAGTGCTCTGCTGATTTTTGAAAGCTCAACATTGCAACCTGTTTTCTTCCATCTCTGTATAATTATTCAATTAGGAAAGAATCAGCACAAGAGACAAAAGAAGCAGATACACTGTATATTCACAGGCTAGGAGGAAGATGGGGCCAGTGTCCATCCCCCTATTCAGAAGTTCACAGCATTTCTTCCTCATTGAAAGCCACTAGGAAAGAGAGAGGAAAACAATACACATGAATATTGTTTTTGCATAATAAGTTTCAGCTCAGTAACCCTTTAAAAGATTCTTTATCCTTTTTTTTTTTTTTTTTTTTTTTAATTTAATAGCCTTTTATTTACAGGATATATACATGGGTAACTTTACAGCATTAACAATTGCCAAACCTCTTGTTCCAATTTTTCACCTCTTACCCCCCACCCTCCCTAAATGGCAGGATGACCAGTAGATTTAAATATATTAAATATAACTTAGATACATAATAAGTATACATGACAAAACATTATTTTGCTGTACAAAAGAATCAGACTCTGAATTATTGTACAATTAGCTTGTGAAGGAAATCAAAAATGCAGGTGTGCATAAATATAGGGATTGGGAATTCAATGTAATGGTTTTAGTCATCCCCCAGAGTTCTTTTTCTGGGTATAGCTGGTTCAGTTCATTACTGCTCCATTAGAAATGATTTGGTTGATCTTGTTGCTGAGGATGGCCTGATCCATCAGAACTGGTCATCATCTAGTATTGTTGTTGAAGTATATAATGATCTCCTGGTCCTGCTCATTTCACTCAGCATCAGTTCGTGTAAGTCTCTCAGGCCTTTCTGGAAATCATCCTGTTGAGTCGATTTCTTACAGAACAGTAATATTCCATAATTTTCATATACCACAATTTATTCAGCCATTCTCCAACTGATGGACATCCATTTCAGTTTCAGTTTCTAGCCACTACAAAAGGGCTGCCACAAACATTCGTGCACATACAGGTCCCTTTCCTTCTTTATAATCTCTTTTGGGATATAATCCCAGTAGTAACACTGCTGGATCAAAGGGTATGCACAGTTTGATAACTTTTTGAGCATAGTTCAAACTTCTCTCCAAAATGGTTGGATTCGTTCACAACTCCACCAACAATGAATCAATGTCCCAGTTTTCCCACATCCCTCAACAATCATCATTATTATTTTTCCTGTCATTTTAGCCAATCTGACAGGGTGTGTGAGTGGTATCTTAGAGTTGTCTTAATTTGCATTTCTCTGATTAATAATGACTTGGAGCATCTTTTCATATGACTAGAAATAGTTTCAATTTCTTCATCTGAGAATTGTCTGTTCATATCCTTTGACCATTTTCAATTGGAGAATAAGCATTGATTTTTATAAATTAGAGTTAATTCTCTATATATTTTGGAAATAGAGGCCTTTATCAGAGACCTTTGACTGTAAAATATTTTCCCAGTTTATTGCTTCCCTTCTAATCTTGTCTGCATTAGATTTGTTTGTACAAAAACTTTTCAGTTTGGTATAATCAAAATTTTCTATTTTGTGGTCAGTAATGATCTCTAGTTCTGCTTTGGTCATAAAGACCTTCCCCTTCCAGGTCTGAGATGTAAACTATCCTATGTTCCTCTAATTTATTAATGATTTCATTCTTTATGCCAGGTCATAGAACCCATTTTGACCTTATCTTGGTGTCTGGCGTTAAGTATGGATCAATGCCTAGTTTCTGCCATATTAGTTTCCAATTTTCCCAGCAATTTTATCAAACAGTAAGTTCTTATCCCAAAAGCTGGGATCTTTGGGTTTGTCAAAGACTAGGTTGCTATATTTGTTGGACTGTTTTATCCCTGAAACCTACTCTATTCCACTGATCAACTAATCTATTCCTTAGCCAATGCCAAATAGTTTTGGTAACTTGCTGCTCTATAATATAATTTTAGATCTGGTACTAGCTAAGCCACCATCATTTGATTTTTTTTCATTAATTCCTTGAAATTCTTGACCTTTTGTTTTCCATATGAACTTTGTTGTTATTTTTCTAGGTCATTAAAATAGTTTTTGGGAGTCTGATTGGTAGCGCTAAATAAATGAGATTAGTTTAGGTAAAATTGTCATCTTTATTATGTTGCTCGCCCTATCCAAGAGCATTTAATATTTTTCAATTGGTTAGATCAGACTTAATTTGTGTGAAAAGTGGTCTGATAATTTTGCTCATAAAGTTTCTGATTTTCCTTGGCAGATAGATTCCTAAATATTTTATATTATCAGTAGTTACTTTAAATGGAATTTCTCTTTGTAACTCTGACTGTTGGATTTTGTTAGTGATATATAAGAATGCTGATGACTTATGTGGGTTTATTTTATAACCAGCAACTTTGCTAAAGTTGTGGATTATTTCTAATAACTTTTTAGCAGAATCTCTGGGGTTCTCAGTATACCATCATGTCATCAGCAAAGAGTGATAATTTGGCTTCCTCATTGCCTATTCTTATTCCTTTAATCTCTTTCTCAGCTCTTATTGCTATAGCTAGCGTTTCTAATCAATATTAAATAGTAACGGTGATAGTGGCAGCCTTGTTTCCTCAGATCTTATTGGGAATGGTTGCAGTTTGTCTCCATTACATATGATGTTACTGATGGTTTTAAATAGATGCTGCTGATTATTTTAAGGAAAAGTCCATTTTATTCCTATACTCTCAAGTGTTTTTAATAGGAATGGATGTTGGATTTTATCAAATGCTTTCTGCATCTATTGAGATGATCATATGGTTTTGTTAATTTGGTTATTAACATGGCCAATTATATTGATAGTTTTCTAATATTGAACCAGCCCTGCATTCCTGGTATAAATCCTACTTGATCATAGTGTATTATCTTGGAGATGATTTTCTGTAGTCTTTTTGCTAATATCTTATTTAAGATTTTAGCATCAATATTCATTAGGGAGATTGGTCTATAATTTTCTTTCTCTGTTTTCAGACCTACCTGGTTTAGGTATCAGTACCATGTCTGATCATAGAAGGAATTTGGTGGGACTCCTTCATTCCCTATTTTATCAAATAATTTATATAGCATTAGGGCCAATTGTTCTTTAAATGTTTGGTAAAATTCACATATAAATCCATCTGGTCCTAGGGATTTTTCTTAGGGAGTTGTTTAATTGCCTGTTCTATTTCTTTTCTGAAATGGGACTATTCAACAATTTACTTCCTCCTCTATTAGTCTAGGAAGTCTATATTTTTGGAGGTAGTCATCCATTTCATTTAGGTTATCAAATTTATTGGCATAAAGATTGAAAAATAACTCCATTATTATTTCTCTAATTTCCTCTTCCTTGGTGGAAAGTTCTCCTTTTCATTTTAAGACTACTAATTTCATTTTCCTCCCTCCTTTTTCTAATCAGATTTACCAAAGGCTTATCTATTTTATTGGCTTTTCATAGAGACCAACTCTTAGTTTTATTAATTAGTTCAATAGATTTTTTACTTTCAATATTTTTGATTTCTCCTTTTAATTTTAGAATTTCCAATTTAGTATTTGATTGAGGGTTTTAATTTGGTCTTTTTAGTTTTTAGTTGCAAAGCTCAATTCATTAATCTTTTTCTTTCTCTGTTTTATTCAAGTAAGCCTCTAAGGATATAAAATTCCCTCTTATTACCGCTTTGGCTGCATCCACAAATTTTGGTATGATGTCTCATCATTGTCATTATCTTGAGTGAAATTATTAATTGTATCTATAATTTGCTGCTTCACCCAATCATTCTTTAAGATGAGATTGTTTAGTTTCAATTACTTTTGGTCTATTTCCCCTAATTTTTGTTGAATGTAGTTTTATTGCATCATGATCTGAAAGAAAGCATTTACTGTTTCTGCTTTCTTGCATTTAATTTGAGGTCTTTATGTCCTAATATATGGTCAATTTTTGAATAGGTTCCATGAGACTGCTGAGAAGAAAGATATTCCTTCTATCTCCATTCAATTTTCTCCAAAGATCCAACATACCTAATTTTCTAATATTCTGTTTACTTCTTTAATTTCTTTCTTATTTGTTTTGTGGTTTGATTTGTCTAATTCTGAGAGTTCAGGTTGGGATCTCCTACTATTACAGTTTTGTTGTCTATTTCTTCTTGCAACTCTCTTAACTTCTCCTTTAGGAAGCTGAGTGCCATACCACTTGAGTGCATATATGTTTAATATTGATATTGCTTCGTTGTTTATGACCCTTTAGCAGGATGTAGTTTCCTTCTATCTCTTTTAATTAGATCAATTTTTACTTTTGCTTGATCTGAGATAGGATGGCTACCCTCTTTTTGACTTCACCTGAAGCATAATAGATTTTGCTCCAGCCTTTTACCTTTACTCTATATGTATCCCCTGCTTTAAATGTGTTTCTTGTAAACAACATATTGTAGGGTTCTGACTTTTGATCCAGTCTGCTATCTGCCTCCTCTTTGTGGGGAGTTCATCCCATTCACATTTACGGTTAGAATTACTAAATCTGTTTTCCTGCCATCCTAATAACCCCAGATTGTGCTTTACTTATTCTTGCCTCCCCCAAGCCCTCTTTCCCCTTTTAAACTTATGTACCCCTCTTGTATCACGATGCTATCCTCTTTATAATCCCTCCCTCCCCCTTTGGGTCTTTTCCCCTTCCTTCCCTTATTACTCTTTTCTTTTCCTTTTCCTCTCCCCGTTTTTAATGAGGCGAGGAGAATTTTCTCTAAAACAAATGTCAATTATTTTCCTTTGAGCCAACTCTGATGAGAGTAAGATTCACACAATGTTCCTCCCCTCTCTAAATTCCTCAGATATGATAAGTTTCCTTAGCCTCTTTGTGGGATGTGGTTTCCCTCTTTTATCCCTCCTTCCCACCTTATTCTGCCATCATCCCTTTTCCATATCTACTTCCCTTTTTTTATGTTATATCAAGTACTATCAAATTTTACATGTATTTTTTGTATATCCACAACAGAAATACAATTCTCAAGAGTTATTTTTACCTTTTTCTGCATCTCTTGGAGTTCTATTCTTGGAGATCAAATTTTTTTGTTTAATTCTGGTTTTTCTTCAGAAACAAATGGAATTCATTTGTTTCATTAAATGTCCATCTTCTTCCCTGGAAGAAAATGCTCCAGCTTAGCTGGGTGAGTTTATTCTTGGCTGCATCCCAAGTTCTTGTGCCTTCAGATATCATATTCCAGGCCCTTCTTTCCTTTAATGTAGAGGCAGCCAGATCCTGGTGTGATCCTTATTGTGGCACTCGTATTTAAATGGTTTTTGGCTGCTTGTAAAATTTTTTCCTTTATCTGATAGTTCTGAAATTTTGCCACAATATTCACTTGGGTTTTTATTGTAGGGTTTCTTTCAGAAGGTGTTCGATGAATTCTTTCAATGCCTATTTTACCTTCTGATTCTATTACATCTGGGCAGTTCTCTTTGATGATTTCTTGTAAAATAGTATCTAGGCTCTTTTTTTCATCATAGTTTTCGGAAGGTCTATAATCCTCAGATTATCTCTCCTAGATCTATTTTCCAAGTCTGTCATTTTAGCAAGTAGATAATTCATGGTTTTTCAGTTTGTCATTTTTTGGTTTTGCTTGACTTGATTCTTGCTGTCTCAATGCATCATTAGTTTCAATTTGTTCAGTTCTAATTTTTAAAGAATTATTTTCTTCATTAGCTTTTTTACTTCTTTCTGTATATGTCCAATTGAGTTTTGAATGTATTGTTTTGGTCTGTGGAATTTTTCCATTTCACTAATTTTTTTTAGTGAATTATTTTCTTTTCAATTCACGATCCTACTTTCTTGCGTGTTCTTTGTCTTTTCCAATTCACGGATCCTACTTTCTGGTGAATTCTTTATTTTTTCCAATTCACAATTCTTACTTTCCTGTGATTTTTTTTTTTTTTCCAATTCACCAATTTGCACTTCCTGGGAATTTTTTAACTTTTCCAATTCGTATTTCAGGAAGTTGTTGCTCTCTGTAAGGCTTCTCTTTCCTTTCCCCATTTATCTTCTAACTCTCTTTTGAGACTTTTAATGGTCTCTTCTATGAGAGCATTATGTAAAGGAGGACAGTCTGATGCATTTTGCTGTTTGAGGTCTCTTCAGGTTTGCTGACCTGCTCTTTTTCTGCATAGAAGCTGTCGATTGTTCTTTTCATCTTTTTATTCATGTTTTAAAGCCTTTAGGTAGGTCTCTAGGCAAAGGGGTTACCAGCTTCCTCTGCAGAGCAGGGAAAGATTTAAAGCGATTTCCGGCTCCGGGTATGGAATGTGCTCTGGGTGAGAGTTTTCCCTTCCCCCAACAGGAAGTGGATTCAGCACTGGCCGAGCTATCAAATGGCTTAGTAGGGCTGAGTGGATTATCGATTGCCCTAGGCTAGAGACTAAGTGGTGAAAGTGTCACTGCCCCAGGCAGGAGCCTCTTGTGGGACTGTATTAGCAGCTGACCCCAGACCGCAGACCGCCCGGAACTCTGCCCCAGTGTCTCTGCCCAATGCAAATCGGCCCTGGAAAGCTCTATGGCTAAGCCGAGCTCCCCACTGTGCAGATTGGAGGCTAACCAGGGCTGCGTCCTCCTGCCGTGCAGGATCACAACTGCCCCAAGGAAAAGCCCTGTACTGCGGGTTGGGGCTGCGCGCTTGTGCTGAGATCTGTGCTTTCACCCTCGGTTTGAGACTCTCCTCGGAACCTAATTTCTCTCCCCGTCTGCGCCGATCTCCCCCCTGGCCCGTAACCAACCTTTTTTGGCGAGACTGCAGATTTTCTTTGGCAGGTGAGTTGTTCTACTTCTTATCTTTCCGAATTGTAGCAGTCAAGACTATTTTTGAGGCTCGATATAATATTGATAAAGAGGGTAAGAGAAGAGCTTAGAAAGTCGCGTGTGTCTTCTCCGCCATCTTGGCTCCGCCCCAAGATTCTTTATCCTAAAGCAGAGAACTAATAAGAAGCAACCAGATAATATTAGCTTTACTCTGAAATGAAAGGAATAAGTCTCCCTTTTCATATACTTGGAAGGAGACTCATGGAGCCTCCCTATGTATTGGAATCAATATACATGCTTTTAGAACTGAACTCTCATTGGTCAGTCCCTTTTAACACAAAAAAAGAATGAGAGAGAATACTGCATGGGAAGACATGAATCTACTCTAGAAAGCTAATTTTTGATTGTTGTATATTTCCAACTTAATATAATAGCTCCCACACTGCACTACTTGAATGTATCTAAGTTTGAACTTCCTGTTTTCTACTGCTTATTTCCAAATCATGAATGCTAATTTATTTTCTCCCCTTCCCTTTTGAATATTGGTATATAATTACTCTACCTTTTCCACAAAACAAAATAAACTAATTTTAAAAATTATTCACAATAGCTAATTAATCATGTCAGTTATATCCATCATTTGGTTATATATTTAAAAAGATATTTAATTCTGAATTTCTAGTCAATTAATTCTCTTCCTAAATGAGAAAAAAAAATTATCATCAGTGAAATGAAGATTCTCAATGATCTGTTCAGATTTTGGTAGTTATCCATTTATGATTTCTTTTTTTTTTAATATTTAGCAGTTGTTTTATTTTGAAGTGATTCTTTCATTTTTCTAATCACATATAGTTTTTTTTTAAGTTCATTTTTTTAAAAATTTGAGTTTCTTTTTTTTCTCCCCCCCAATCCCCTACTTCCCTTCTAAAAATGGTAAACATTTTGTTTTTGCTTAGTCAATTGCACGGAGTCACACAGCTAGGAAGTATTGTGTTTTCCTTACTTCAGGGCCATTGCTCTAATCATTGCACCATTTAGCTGCCCTAAGCAGTTTGATGTAGGATGCATTTGTGCAATCATATAAAACATTTCCACATTAGTCATGTTGTGAAAGAAAGGTAGTTTGCTTTTTTCTGCATTCAGATTCCATCATTCAGATATACATCTGCATGTGGATAGCATTTTCCCATCATAAGTCCTTTGAAATTTTCTGATGTCATTGTATGATAAGAGAAGATGAGAGAAGAGTTAAAGTCATTCATAGTTGGTCATTTTACAACATTACTATTACATTGCAGTAAGATCTCCCAGTTTTGTTTATTTCCTTTTGCATCAGTTCATGTAAGTCTTCCCAGGTTTTTTTTCCCTCCTTGAAATTAGCCTGCTCATCATTCCTTATGGCGTGTGTTCTATTACATTTATATGTCATAACTTGTTTAACCATTTCCCAACTGATTTAGCCAATTTCCATTTTTTTTTGTCACCACAAAAAGAACTGCTATAAATATTTTTGTACACATAGACTTTTTTCTTTTTTTTATTATCACTTTGGGAAACAAACCTAGTATTGACTTGCTGGATCAAATGGTATACACAATTTGATTGTCCTTTGGGCAAAGTTCCAAATTGCTGTCCAGAATGATTGCATATATATATATTCATGATTGCTATGTGACTTGGAGCTGAAAGTACTGCTGATAAAAATCTCCATGATGTTCTTGAGTTCTTGTCTCTAACTAGAGCAATATGATTTTAATTTCATTTTGATACTAAACTGGCACATAATGAAAGCATTTATATTTTCATGTGTTGCTTTCATGTGTATTTGGGGTTTGCCTGCTTTGGTGGTCAGTACTATCTCTACCAAAGCATTTCCAGCAGGGAGGATATTAATATTTCTGTCTTATTTCAGCAGAAATAAAGAAGAGTTTTACATATGAATCTCACATATTTTGGCATTTTTACTATGCTTGGATTTATTTAGGAGAGATATTGAGACTGGACACATGACCTTTTCAGGATCATATAATCACTACATGTCATTCTTCTGATGCAGAGTTAGACTCTAAGTCAATGCCAAATTCATTTTATTTATTTTATATATTGGCAGCAAATTATTAAACTCAGAATACATAACTGAGCCAAAAGCTTTACAATAATCGGTAAACATGATATAAATGTGTTTTGGGTAGATTGTTCAGCAGTCATGAAAAGATAATTTTTTTTTGCTACTCAATCAATAAACTGTTTCCCTGTGTTTATAGATTTTTGAACAATACAAACTATGAATGATTTGTTGTATGTTGGGAAGCAAAGTACATAAAAATAATTGATTTATATTTGAAAGAGGTCCCTAGAGTTCTAATCTTTCAGTGATACATATGTGATGACTTCTGTTAACAAAGATGGCTTCATGGCTATATAAAACCGATAACAGTTGAGCCAGAAAATATTTTCAGATCTACTATTTTACATTTTTCTCACATACTGATGTTTCATTCACCTAATTTGTCTATCCTATCATTCAATATATTAATAATACACAAACCTGTTTTTCATTTGATGTAGCTTGAGTTTTATTGGCAACTTCAATTTGTATAACCTTATATTTTATAAATTTTCCTTCAAGCATTCTTTCTTTGTATTTTCTTTGCTTCTTAAAGCTCTATAGCAGAGATTTTGAGTTGCTGCTTTAGTTTCTTTTAATCTACTTTAGTTCAGTGTATCTCTTTAACTACTGGCCTTTTTTAAATTTTAAAGGAAGTGAGAATTTCTGATATCATTTCCTCCATCTCTAATTCCTCATATTCCTTTTATTTTTGACTTTTGTTGGCAAAAAACTATGGCATTTATATTTTCTAATCTATATATATAATATATAGTGAAGTAATCTTTCACTGATTTTTTTTCCCTGTATGTTTTTAATTCTTTTCCTCTAGTCTCTTCTGACAGACTGATATGTGATACCTATATTTAGAAGGATTTTTAGATTTCCCCATCTTTTGTCTCATGTTATTTAACACAGAAAGATTCTCAATACAGTGTTTTTCTCAGAGTCTGAAACATTTTTGCACATTGTCAAATAATGTAGGACAATATGTTCCTTTGCGTTAGAATAGTTGTCAGTTATTACAAATGATTGCTTTCTTATAAGTTACATTTATGGCCTCAAACTGAAAAAAGGACTTTGTTACAATTCCTTTCTAAGTATACTCATTTTCTTCTCAATATTATTCCAGATGTTGGAATATCTTTCCTTATTAGTTGGTGTTTCTGATGCTTAAATGTGGATTTTCAATATTTTTAAGTTCTTTGACATTTTTAGATTTTTAGAACTTCTTTATTTTTATTCTTATTCCATGCTATCTGGATGCAGGAATGAAGTTATTTCTTATTTTTGCCTTATATTCATCTACAATATTGATTTTACAATTGGAGCTAAGAATATCATTGACAAAAATAAATATACAATCTCTACTGATAATTGGTGAAATGTGTTTCCCATTTGTTATAATGTATTATTAGACATAAAAGCACCCATCTCTCCCTTTCAAGCACTTTTGTTCATTGACAGCATGGTTCTTAGTACTATCTGCATTTTTCCATGGAGAGCAGTGGCATTTCTGCTTTTCCTAAGCATCTTGCCTTCCTGTGGTACTAGAACCCAAAAGATTAGCTTTGCTGTCTGTGGTACAAGTTAAGCATTATGATAGTTCTGTCTGGGGATAACTTCTGACCCCCAAATGATCTTCCTTAGGACCAGTTATATCATACTGTCCCAAATGAATAAATGAAATTAAGATCTTTATTTGGTTCTTCTTATGTAACAAAACTATACCAAAATCTGGAGATACATGAGCAATCCTTGACCTTAAGGAGCTTAAATAAAATTTAAAGGAATAAGATAATTTTTACATGTCTCAAAAGTCTTAGCACATTTGTAAACTATCAAATCTTAAAGCCTTTCAAAATACTCTGTAAAGATAAGATATTATGGATAACTTATAAGGAAAGATGGTGGGCAAATGGGTGTATTTTGATTAGGAAAGTTATAGGGATGGTGATTGGAGCCACAGGTAAATAGAGTGCCATATTCTTTATAGCAGCACTGACACTGTTCACTTGATTATAATTCCAGAACTGGAAATCAAGGGAGGGAGGCAGGAATGCCTTGGAATCTGCTGAAATGACTAGAAAGAGAAAGCCAATATATTTTCACTGTGAATATTTATACTGCATAGTAGACAAATGTTAAAGAGAAGACCTAATTTATTGTTTTACTGATTGTTTAGACTTAAAGTGTTAATAATACATATTAAACAGAAAAGTGTGTCATTGACTTTTTTTTCTGGAGAGATGATTGATAAACATTTACTAGTACATTGTATATGTATTCGTGTACGTGTGTGTGTGTGTCTGAGTATGTAAAGGGGGGTATATTAGAAGGTGCTTCAATAGAAGATGATAGAAAAATAAATCAGAACCTAAATGGACCAGCCAGCTTGATATAATGAATCACATTTGAGCATCTTGGGGACATTAAGGCAGAAATTCTGGGGCTAAAAATATTTAGATCTCTAGAATAGGGTCTTTGATTCAACTGGTTGCAACAGGCTTTCTAGTAGGCTTTTGCAGCTCTAATAGCAGTCTCTCATCATCTGTACCTTCCTGGCAATTCCTTCCTTTAACATTGTCCCCACCAGCCATCCCAATAACATGGAAGAAACATTGGATTTTGAATGGAGTATTGTTATTAAATACTGATTCATTATTGCTTCCAGCCAGAAAATTCTATCTGAAATAACACAAATTACAATAATATAATCATTTATATCTATTCATTTGAACCCTGATCCAAAAAATGTACACAGTCTAGTTGTTGATATACTGACAGCTGAGTTTTGTTTCAACTACTAAAATTTCCCCCCAATCAAATGAAAACGTTCATACTTCTCTTTTATTCTCTGCTTCCCCTTTCACATAAATATCTTGTCAAAAGAAAGCCCAAAAAATTTTATGCGTTTGTGTGTATATGTGCCTGTGTATGTGTGACCAAGCAATGCACAATGCACTCTGATAAATAATTGAAATTGATCTTATTGGAAGTGTTTTCTTTGTTAGTCTTTTCCTTGGTGCAGGGTTTCTTTTTAGTAGCTCATCTCACACCAGACGCCTGACCTCTGTCACCATAATCACCCTTAATGGAAATTTCACCTCATGAAAAGATAAGATGAATTTTTGGCAGCTGTAGGAGATTATGAAGAGTAAGACCAATGCGAACTGGAATCAAAAGAAAAAGACGGCATCTGTACCCTCCGAACGACTCAGCTGGTTTTCATTAAACATCAAGCTGACATTTATTACAAAGGGGGTAGCCAGGAGACAGGCCTAGCTAGGCTTCTGCACTTAGAATAAAAAGGCCAGTCCTTGATAAAATATGTTTTGCTTTTTGAATTGAATTCAAATGCCTCTTCAGCACTATTTGAAGCTGAGAGCATCCATCTAGGGGGAGGGGAAAGGAAAAACTTAAGGGGAATTGTACATCTCCACTTGTCAGCAATGTTTTACCCTACGTTGGCCAATTGATTTCCTTCCTATGTTTCATGGATGTAATAGGAAGATCAGTAACTATAGGTCATAGAATGATAAATTTATATTACTAAAAATTTTAGATTATATCAAACCTCATTTTAAAGATGGGGAAACTGAGACCTAGAGAGTTTTAAATAATAAATTGCTAAGGGTCATGTAGTTTGTAATTATATGAAGCAGGATCTAAACGCAAGGCTTCCTGATTTCAAATCCAATGCTCTTGTACTGCTGCCAAATAAATTATATTTAATAACAAAGAGGAACATCTCAGTTATTTTAATGACAGATGATTAGCACACTTGTACAAAAATTAATTGTAAATTTATGTAACTTTCTATGTGGAAAAAAATCATTGCATGTTTTAAAAAATAAGTTCTGAATTTTATGTAATCTTGTTCAAATTAGGTTTTGAAATATTCAGCAAAAAAGTCCATTCACCCTTAAAGAAGACTTATCTGAAAAACACTCTGGTGGTTTATTAGTCTAGAATGTGCATGTTGAAACAGGCTATGAGTAAGAATGAAATCCAGACTGAGGATAAATCATGAAAATAGGTAAATCAAGCAAAGGCAAAGGAGATTATGTGATGATTTACCTTTCCTTCAAAGTTTGAGTCAAAGGAAGAGAGACTGCTAAACAGCTACTAGTTATGAGGAAGTTTCAGTTCAATTTGGAACCATTCTTGCAGGAGTAAAAAGCCTCTGAGGCTGGTTGATGCCAAAGTCCCAGACAGTATGCAGGGTCATCCAGAATCCAGGGGCTGGTCAGGATGATAGCCATGGTGTCTTGTTTTTCTCATGTAATTTATTTTCCAGGAGTAATAGGAGTAGTAACTAATGCCTCATGAAGGAATTGTAGGCATTTCTTTTTCTTTCTTTCTTCCTTCCTTTTCCCTTCCCTTCTCTTTCCTCTTCCCTGCCCTTCTTATTACCCTTCCTTTCTCTACTTTTTGTCTTCCCTTCCCTTTTCCCTTCTCTTTTTTTCCTTGGTTCCTTTGTTCGTTCGTTCCTTCCTTCCTTCCTTTTTTCTTTCTTTTCTTTCTTTTTTCTTTCTCTTTTCTTTCTCTCCTTTTTATTTTTTCCTTTCTTCCTTCCTTTTTCTTTTTTTAAAGACTATTAAACTAGTAGATGAAGGAAATACCCTGGATATAACTTGCCTAGATTTTTAACTGGAACTTTTGATAAAACATATCATATTTTTCATGTAGAGAGTGTAGCATGGGCTAGACTGATGAAAGCTCCCCAATTTTCCAGGGTTCTCAGGTACATAAGGTGTGGTATTCTCCTTCCTCTGCTATTGCCTCAATTCTCTATTGATTATGTTCCATTCTACCCCATGTTTTTGAGGGGAAAAGTGATTAGCACCTCTTTTCTTTAAAAACCTCTTTAAAGATATAGGAAGAATTTACAAACATTTCTTCTTCCACATGAGGGAATCCCTTCCCCCCCCCCCCCAGCTCATTTGAGAGGTGAAAATAATGACTAGGTTCACATTTTAGATCAGTTCAGTACCCACAAAGTGCTCGCTGGTCCCAACAAATTCATGTCTAGAGTCAACATTGCTGGACTAAAGATGATTATAGATCAGTGATATCAAATAGAAGCCTGCAATGCCTACTTGGATTCCTATGCTTCCAGAGTCTTGTGGCTTCCATTCCTGGCCTTTGGACCTCATAATCTTTATCCTGTATCAAGGAAGGAAAATAATGGAAGAAATAATAGTTCAAGGACCCAGATCCATTTCTTGGTGGCCAGATGACCCAGGGTTGTAGAGTTGGGAAGGAAGGAAGACCCTTCCCTTTTCATTGTCATCTCACCTGATGAGCAGAGGAGTCACACTGTCCCTCCAGATACACATACAAGTGTTTTTCAAAAGCCCTGATGGGGTTGTCTCAGCCTTCTTTAATGAAAATACCAAACATGTATCTGTGTATCATTTGTGTCACTGTGTCATAGACAGAATAGAGCATATACATGCTCTCGTGCTCATGTTTGTGATGGAAGTTCATCTTCCCTGTATGTGGTGCCATCTTTGATGGTAGAAATATGCAATCAGCTACTCCCATTCTTCCAATGAAAGACAATGGAAAGATGTAAAGTAGACATTAATGCAGTTAGTTGGATTCAAAACTAGTTGGGTGGCTGGTTTCAAGGGATTTTTCATTAGTGGTTTAATGTCAACATGCAAGTGGTCTCTAGTGAGAAAACATAAGGATGTATGCTTGGGCCCGTTATGTTAAACATCTTTTATCAGTGACTTGGATAAAAACCTAACTGTTACACTCACCAAATTTATAGATGATAAAGAACTGGAAGAGTTAGCTAACACAGAGAATGACAGAGACAGGATGCCAAAAGTTCTGTAAATGGTATGATGTCCAGCTGAATCTAATGAAATGAAATTCAGTAGGGACAAATGTAGTCTTAAACTTGAGCATTAAAAAATCAACTCCATATTTATAAAATGTGAGATGAATGATTAGGTAATGGTTCATCTGAAAATGATTTGTGGCATTTAGTGTATAGGAGGCTTAGTGAGTCAGCAGTATGATACATTAACTAAAAGAAGAGTGTGACCTTGGGCCATGTTAATACTCTTTAATAATAATAATAGCTAGCATTGCTTGCAAAGCACTTTGCATGTGTTTCATAGTTCATCCTCACAACAATCCTATGGTATAAATGCTAATATTATCCCTATTTTATAGAAGAGGAAACTAAGGTAGACAGAAGTTCAATGACCAAGCTCATGCACAACTAATGACCAAGGCTGGATTCCATCTTGACTCTCTCAGATTCTAAGTCCAGAACTTTATGCACTGTTATTATCATCTCTATGATGATCATTCTCAATCTACCTAGATGGCCTTCATTTTTCTCTGAACTTTCAGATTCTGATTTCCAAGTGCCTATTAGACATTTCAAACTTAATTTCCTATAGACATCTTAAATTCAAGTTCAAAATTGAACTCTTCCTCCTCCCCCTCCCCCCAAAAAATGTATCCGTTTCTGAACTTCCCCTCAATTGACTAGGGCAGTCATAGGTTCAAAACCTGTGTCATCCGTGATTCCTTATTCACTTCCCCACAAAATACAACCTGTGACCAAATATTACATATTTTTACCTTTACAGCTGATGTCCCAATTTTCTTGTCTGATGCAGACATCCATCTGATACAACCCCTTATCACTTCATGCCTACATAGTCACAATAGTTTGGTTTATTGTTATTGTTGTTGACTACCATACTTCAAATCTCTCCTCTTTCCAATTCATTTTTCACTCAGCCTCTTAAAAATCTCATTTTCAGTTTTAAATTCTCTTCCACTTTCCAGTCCCTCCCTAACCCTTTGAGAAAACAAGAAATATGATTTGTGTTATAGACATGAAATCATGCAAAACGTATTTCCATATTAACCATGTTGCAAAAAGCAAGAAAAATTAAGTGAAAAATGTGCTTCAATAGAGATGAGTCCATTTTTTTTTTTCTCTCTGGAGATGGATAATATTTTTTATCATGAGTCTTTTGGAATATTATGTATCTTTGAATTACTCATAGTGGCTGAATCTTTTAGAGTTGATTATCATTACAATACTGATGTTACTCTATATAATATTCACCTGGTTTTACTCATTTCACTTTGAGTTATATATGGTTTCTCAGATTTTTCTGAAACTATCTTGTTTGCTATTTCTTATAGAACAATAGTATTACTCACAATCATACACGTCCATAGCTTCATCTGCCATTATTTAATAGGCATCTCCTCAATTTCTAATTATCTGACACACACACACACACACACACACCTGTTACAAATACTTTTTGTACATATAGATACTTTTTCTTTTTGTTTGATGTCTTTCAGATATAGAACTAGAAGAAATATTGCTGAGTCAAAGTGTACACATTTCTCTGATTACTGGTGGCTTAGAATATTTTTCACATGATTCATTAACTTTGAGATTTATAAATTATTTGTTCATATCTTTGGCCTATTTATCAAGTGGGCAGGGGCTCTTGTTTTTATAAATGTGGTTCAGTTTCCTATATTTGAGGGAAAAAGAAGATCTTTATTAGAGAAACTCCTCACTCAGCTTTCAAACTGATCTCCCTAAAATGCACGTCTAATTACTCCCCTATTTAAATAACTCCAGTGCCTTGCACTTGCATCAAAATTCAAATGTAATACCATTTATCTGGCATTCATATAGCTTTTCAGTCTTTACTTCTACTACTTTTTTATTTTTCTTACAGTTTATTAACAAATCCCCTCCCATTCCTATGTGCTCTGTGATTCTGTGCCTTTTGCAGTTTGTTGAACAAGATCATTGTGATTCTAGGAATTTTCACTGGCTATCTTTCATGCCTGAAATTCTCTCCCCATCATTGCCTCTTGACTTCCCTGGCTTCATTTAAGACCCTGCTTAAATCTCACCTTTTATGAGAAGCATTTATCTTTTTCTTACTACTGACACTTCTCCCCATTGATTCTTTCCAGTTTTTCTTGCTTATATCTTATTATATCTAATGGCTTGCATTTTCTCTCCCCTATTGGGCTTTGTGTTCCTTGAGACTATCTTCAGGCTACTTAGGATTCTGTAACTGAAAAATTTTCCATAGATGATTCTTAAAGAAAAATCAACTTATTTGTTTTCTTTCCTTAAATTAATTACTTAGAAGGAGACTGAAACCTAGAAAAATGACTTCCCCAAAGTTGATTTTTTTTTTCCTATGAAATAATTTTGGGAATGATTAATCAGAGGAATATGGGTCAAGATCCCATATGCTTCTGGATCCTTTTTCCTGCCGATACCACATTTACTACCGTTTAGTTAACTAAACAGTTAACTATTAGTTGTGTTTAGGTAAAAAATGAATTTTGTACTTTAGTCAACTATTAAGTTGTGATTAGGTAAAAAATGAATTTTGTACTCATGAAAAATAGACACATAATAGCTTGTGGTTTTTAAAGTCATTTTATCAGTATGTACAATGGGCAGAATTTTATACTTTGGTTACAAAAGAACTAATTTCAAATCCCTTCTTTAATACTTCCTATCCATGTGACTGAAGGGCAAGCTATTTGAACTTCGAGTCTCAATTTATTTATCTATAAAGTGATATTCATATTAATAGCTAATATATATATGTACAATATTTATGATGTGCCATACTCTATGTAAAGCACTTTACAAATATCATCTTATTTGATCCTCACTATAACCCTAGCAAAATTTCTTTTGAGGAAACTGAGACAGAGAGTTTAATGGACTTGTTTAAAGTCACAAAGCTTGTGTCTGGAGCCTGAGTTGAACTCACATGTTTCTGACTCCAGATCCAGTCTTCCATTCACTGTATGACTGAATCAAATGCCATCTAATGACACTTTTAACTCTGATTCTATGATCTTTAAGATGCAGTTATATTAAACCCTAGTTTAATTTCAAGGTTTGGCACAAGTAATCTCATTATCTGCAGGTAAATACTTCTCCGCCACAAAAAGAACACAGTACTCTTTTTTCTTAATGTTTCCAATTTGTATAACATGTATAAACAGAGTATACCTCTGAATTCTATAAATGATTATTTGCCCATTCCTTAGGTGAAAAATGTTATCACCTTTGCTTCATACTTACATTTAAGATATTACTCTTATCCTGTACCCATTCCCCATTTATGTTTTGCCTGTTAGTTTATACTAAAGTAAAGGAATAGGAATACTCTTCTGGTGAGAATAATTCCCACCACTACTCCAGCCACCAAGAAAATCTGTGACATTCAGTCCTGAAGTACATACAGAATTCAGTGAAAAATGGGCTCAAGCTTATATCACATATGGCAAAGGAAGTGATTTCTGGTTGTTAAAAGTCCTTTTTTTTGGAATCTTCCAGATATTCTCCTCAGATATGATGTGTAGTTTTATCCCTGCATTCCTTGTACAATTAAAAGTAACTGAAAAGAGGAAGTCAGTGTAATATGGAAAACCATATAAACTATTGAATAGGATAATATATCTGAAGAGAAAAACAATATAAGAAAAAACATTTTTAATGGATGATCATTGGCAAGAGTGTCCTAGTAAATATTTAACAATCTGGCCTAAAATGTATATGTGTTTGTGTATGTATACTAAAATAAATACACACACAACTACACATACATATGATACTTCTAAATTTAATCTCTATTAATGTATTCTCTATCACTTTCTTAATTTTAGGTAATTAACAAAATAATAAGGTGAACTCTTGTCTGTAGTGTTTGCTATTTCTGATATGCATGAATGATAGACAGGCCTACTGATATATAGAAAAATAGATAATTAGCACTTATCAAGTGCCCTGCATTGTGGTAGGCATAAGGTATCCAAAATAAGGAAGTAAGACAGTCTTCTTTCTCAATTAACTAATGAAAATACAAATTGATGGGATAGGGTGGTAGGGTGGAGGATTAGGGAGGTCTGGAGATTGACAGGTGGTGATGAAAAGGAACAGATCAGGCAAGATAAGGGAAAAAAATCCCTAAAAACTAAAACTAAAACCTACCATCAGAACTTAATATGCTTCCAGGGGTAGAGTCCACATTTCCAATGGGAAGGTAATGATGTATACTAGGGTAGAACTGGCATAAACTGACATGATATAAATGTTGAATTAATTATAGGGCCAAACTTGATCCTATGTAAAAGATGAGAGAATGAATCTCTCTATGGATATGGTAGGTTGTATATGTTTTCTGATGCTGTTCAGGGCTTTGGAGAAGGGAAAGAAAAGATAATAATAATAATAATAATAATAATTATTATTATTATTATTATTATTATTTATATAGTGCTGAATTTGTGCCAGCCACTCTGCTAATTGCTTTTTACAAATATATCTTTCAATTCTCATAATAAACTTACGATATATGAGCTATAATTATGCCCGTTTGCTCCAAGTTTAGGAACTTGGGCAAAAAGTGGTTATGACCAATAATCCTGGGGAAAAGAATGAAGGATTATGAGCTATAAAATTACAAAAAAAACCAAACCCAAAACAAACCCTCTATGTCCTCAAAGGTAGGTACCTTTAGACTTATAGTCTAAAGTTCTCTGATAGAAAGTGAGAATTAGAAGAGCATCCCCAGAGGTTATATAATAATAATATTCATGAAGACTGCCCATTCTACTTTCACATTTTTATCAGCATCATCAGAGTATGTTACTCTCATGAAAATTTTATAGAAATCAGAAATTAGGAAACTGTTTTTTCTAAACTGGTAGTTGCTAATATCATCCTGACAAATTTTTCTTAGTAATGATAATGCAATATACTTCAGTAGAGTCTTTCCATTTTTGAATTTTTTTAAAAATTTTCTTTGTGTTCTATTCAGTTTAATTTCTCCCCCTCTATATCTATGACAGATCAAACTCCTCTTCTACTTCCCATATTTTGGACCTCTAATTAATTTCCATATGCAACTCACCATCATCTTTGTTGAGAATAGTATGGTTTGGAACCTCTGACAAATCAAATTCACAACACTTATAGAGTTGCCTAATGTATTATTTGCCAGATTGCCAGAGTCACACAGCAAGGATCAGATTATTCTGCCAAAGGAAATCCTCTATCTCTAATACATGCTGAGTTTTGAGACATGCAAATAGAATTTTTAAAAAATAAAATGATTTTAAAAATAAGAATGTAAAGTACTTTTCAATTTAAAAGTTCTAGAATTATGCAAAATATACATTAGATTAATTGAAATTCAGAGATATTTAATTATAAACTTTCCATTTAGCAAGAATAATAAAACTTTAGGCATTCTTTTTCAAAAGTTAAATAAGTCATCTTTGAAAAATATAGGAACAACTAGGTGGTACAACATATAGAATGCCAATCTGTAGTGAAGAAGACTGATCTTCATAAATTCAAATCTGGCCTTCAATATTAGGTGTGACTTTGGACAAATGTACTTAATCCCATGCTGCAGTTTCCCCATTTGTAGAATAAGGTGGAAAAAGAAATGGTAAACCCCTCTAATAGCTTTGATAAGAAAACTCCAAATACAGTCACAGATTGTCTGAAATGATTAAACAGCAATGAAAAGTCTTGGAAAAGACTATTGCAGTACTTTAAAAATATGGAGGTTTATTTTGGTCTCTGCATCTTTGATGTTAGTATGTTAAACTACCTTTTTTTTTTAAATAAAAGATAATTTGAACTTTTTTTCTCCTATAATTTCACTTCAAAGGATAAGAAATTAATCATTCACAATGAAGATGTTTACATCTGACATTGTTCAATGGGGGAGGAAATAGTGTCAGGAGAGCCTGAAATGTAATTTGTGCCTTCCTGATGCATTATTGAGTTGAGACCTCCACTGCGGTTGTGTAATAATTCAGGCAGTGAGAAGAATCTCCATGAGAAATTCAGTGGGGAGGGCTACCACGAAGCTTGCTATTAACTTTTATTGAAGTGGGGCTCAGTTGCTATGTAGGCATTCATGCCTATATTGCAATTGTTTTCCTTAATTTCCAGAGGGGCAATGGTGTTTATTCACATTCCATAGTAAGTTAGCATTACTTTTCAGGGAGAAAAAGAGTGTGCTGTGTGCTTAATTGGCTTCAAAAGTAGAGATAGATTTCCCTGGTGATTTACATGCAAATATTATTTTATATTTGGTTTTCTTAGTCCATGTGAGATGGAGTTTTGGAGGAATAAGTTTTATGATATCATAGATTTTTTTGGCAACTAGGTGATGTATTGTATAGAATGTTGCACCTAGAGTCAGGAAGACTTATCATTCTGAGTTCAAATTTGTCTTCAGATACTTAAAAGAAATATCCTGGACAAGTCATTTAATTCTGCTTCAGTTTCCTCATATATAAAATCAGCTAGAGAAGGAAATGCCAAACTAATCTAGTGTCTTCACCAAGAAAACACCAAATGGAGTCACAAAGAACTGGACATGAGTGAGACAATTGGACAAAATATCCCTAATTTAGAAACAGAGGGAACCTTTGAGATAGTCTAGTCTACTGGTTCATAGGACCTTATATTCAGAACTAGAGTGGACCACAGAAATATTCTAGATCAAAGCCCTCATTTACAATTGACGAAGATGCTAATTCAAGATAACAGGACTTGTTCAAAAGCTCACAGGTAGTAAGTGATGGCATTGGAATTAATGCTAAGTCCCAGCTTTAGGGATCTTTGTAATTATACATTTATCTTTTCATGTATGTAAAGAAAAGTTTATAAGTTGACAATTGATGCAGAATTGGCTATAATTGTTTTTTCTTTTCTTTAAAATTATTACTTTCCCCAGTTATGTGTAAAAAAACAACATCTTTTGGTTATATATATATGTATATATATATATATATATATACACATTCTTTTTTACATATTTTCTTATGAATCATGTTGAGAGAGAAAAATCAGAACAAAAGGGAAAAACCAGGAGAGGAAAAAAAAACAGAAGAAAAAGAAAAGAAAAATTAATATGTCATGTTGATTTACATTCAGTCTCCATATTTTATCTCTGAATATAAATGGCATCTTCAATCCAAAGTTCATTGGGATTGCCTTGTATCACTGAACCACTGAGAAGAACCAAGCCTGTCATAGTTGATCACTGCAAAATCTTACTGTTGCTATGTGTAATGTTTTCCTGGTTCTATTTGTTTCACTCAGCATCACTTCATATAAATCCTTCCAGGGCTTTCTAAAATCATTCTGTTGATCATTTTTGTAGAAAACAATATTTCATTGCTTTCATATATTGTAATTTATTTAGACATTCCCCAACTGATAGGCATTCTATTACTTTTCTAATTCTTTGCACCACAAAAGGAATTGCTACAAACATTTTTGCATATATGGGTTCTTTCCCCTCCTTTATGATTTTCTTGGGATACAGATCCAATAGTGGCACTGCTGGATCAAAGGGTATACCAGTTTTATAGCCTTTCGGGCATACTTACAATTGCTCTCCAGAATGGTGGAATCAGTTCACAGCTCCAATAACATAGTATTAGAGTCCCAATTTTCCAAATCCCCTCCAACAATTATGTTATTTTTTTCTGTCATCTTAGTCAATCTGTATAAGGTGGTACCTCTGAGTTGTTTTAATTTCTATTTCTCTAATCAATAATGATTTAGAGCATTTTTATATGACTATAGGTGGCTGTAATTTTATTATCTGAAAATTGTTCATATCCTTTGATCATTTATCAATTGGGGAATGACTTGCATGCTTATAAATTTGACCTCATTCTCTATGTATTTTAGAACTGAGACCTTTATCAGAAACACTAGTTATAAAGATTTTTTTGCCCATTTTTCTGCTTCCTTCTAATTTTAGCTGCACTGGTTTTGTTTGAGCAAATGCTTTTTAATTTGATATAATTAAAGTTTCCATTTTGCATTTCATAATATTATGTGGTTCTTCTTTGGCCATAAATTCCTCCTTTATCTAAAGATCTCATAGATCCATTGCTCTCCTAATTTGATTATATTATTACCTTTTACACCTCAATCATGTATCCATGTTGACCTTATTTTGGTATGGTATATTTGGTATGTGTGAAATGTGGTTCTATGCCAAATTTCTGACCTATTTTACAGTTTTCTTAGCAATTTTTGTGAAAATGTGAGTTCTTATCTTAGAAGCTGGAGTTTTGGAGTTTATCAAATACTGGATTACTACAGTCATTGATTATTATGTCATGTGTATCTTACCCATTGCAATGATTTAACACTCTGTTTCTTAGCCAGTCCAATATGGTTTTGATAACTGCTGCTTTATAACAGAGCTTTAGATCTGGCAATGCTAAGCTACCATCCTTGGTATTTTTCCCCCATTAATTTCCCTGATATTCTTGACCTTTTGTTCTTCCAGATAAATTTTGTTATTATTTTTTCTAGTTCTATAAAATAAATTTTTGGCAGTTTGATTGATATGGCACTGAATGAGTAGATTAATTTAGGTAATATTGTCATTTTAATTTTAGTAACTTGGCCTAGCCATGAGCAATTGATATTTTTTCAATTCTTTAGGTCTGACATTATTCATATAAAAATAAAATTACATGTTAATGTCTTCTTAGGCTATCAGTCTAAATATATCTCTCCTATCTTTCTCTAGCCAAACTTCTAGAAAATACTGTCTCTACTTGTGATCTCCATTTTCTTTCCTTTTATTCCTTAAGCCTTTGCCATATCTCTTCTGATCTTCTCCCTCAGCTGAAACTCCTCTATTCAATTCTACCAATGATCTCTTAATCACCAATTCTGATAGTCTTTTCTTACTCCTCATTCTTCCTGACTGTATTTCTGAATTTGGCAATACTTCTTTCCTTTTTTTCCAATTCTCTCTTCTCCAGTATTTTATGACTCTACTTTTTCCTAGTTCTCCTCCTGATCTAACCAGTCTTTTTTGATAGCTTCTTCTCTATAATATGTCACCTAACTCTGTGTTCTCCAAGGCTGTATGTTTAGCCTTTTCTCTCTGTTACCTGGAGAGAGCATGTAGGGCTACCCACTTCTGTGAGCAAAACACCAAACACAAGGGACCTCTGTGCTCATAGTCAAGGTTCAGAGCTACAAGGGAAGCTTGGGACAGCACTGCCTTTACTCCAAGAGCAGAGCTCGGCTATAAAAGTAAAAAAAAAAAAAAAAAAAGAGGAAGAAGAAATACCAAAAGAAAAGGAAAGAAAATGAGCAAGAAACAGAAAAGAATCTTACCTACGGAAAGCTACTATGGTGACAGGAAAGACTAAAATACCAACTCAGATGAGGACAATGCTCACAGGGGAAATTTCACAGAGTGATATGAATTGGCCTTAAACCCAAAGAGGCTTCTTGGAAGTACTCATAAAAGATTTTAAAAGATACATAAAAGAATTAGAAAAAATGAGAGGTATGAAAGAGAGAGTCAGCAGCTTGGAAAAGGAAATCAATTTCTTTAAAAAAAAATACAATTGGTCAAATGAAAAAAAAAATCCACTGAAGAAATCAATGTTTTGAAAAATAGACTTAACCAGGAAAAAGATACAGATGCTAATTGAAGAAAATCACACATTAAAAACTAGAATGGGGCAAATGGAAGCTGACTCTATGAGACATCAAGAATAAGTCAAACAAATAAAAACGAACGAAAAAAATGGAAGAAAATGTAAAATACCTCATTGTAAAAATAGCCAACATAGAAAATATATCCAGGAGAGACAATTTAAAAATTATTGGTTTACAATCTCCCTAATGAATTTTTTAATAGCAAGTTTATTTATTTTTAATATACATTGCTTTATGAATCATTTTGGGAGAAAAAAATTAGAGCAAATAAGGAAAACCATAGGAGAAATTAAAAAAAAACAGAACAACAAAGTGAACATCGTTGATTTATAGTCAGTTTCCTTAGTTCTTTTTCTGGATGCAGATGTCATTTTCTGTTCAAAGTCTATTTGGATTGCTTTGGATCACTGAATCACAGGGAAGAACCAAGCCTTCTATAGTCGATCATCGCACATTCTTGTGCGATTATGTACACAATTGTGTACAATGTATTCCTGGTTTTGCTACTTTCATTCAGTGTCAATTCACGTAAATCTTTCCAGGCCTTTCTATTATCAGCTTGTTCATCTTTTTTATAAGCAATAATATTCCATTACCTTCATATACCACAACTTGTTTAGCCATTCTCAAACTGATGGGCATCCATTTGTTTTCCAATTCTTTGTAAGCACATAAATAGCTGCTACAAGACAGGAAAAGACAATGACAAATGTTGGGGGGAATGTTGGAAAATTGGGATTCTAATGCTGTTGGTGAACTTGTGAACTGACTCCACCATTCAGGAGAGCAATTTTGGAACTATTCCCAAAGGGATATAAAACTGGGCATACTTTTTGATCCAGCAATGTTACTATTGGGTCTGTATCCCAATGAAAACATAAAGGAGAGAAAAGAACCCATATTTGCAAAAATGTTTGTAGCAGCTCTATTTTTTTGGTGGCAAAGAATTGAAAAATGAATAAAATTTCCCTCATTTGGGAAGTGGCTGAATAGATAATGGTATATGAAAACATTGAAATAGTATTCTATAAAAAAGGATCAACAGGCTGATTTTAGAAGGGTCTTAAAGGAATGATAGTGAGTAAAACAAGCAAAACTAAGATTACAGTAAGAGTAAAATTATGCAATGATCAAGTATGAGCAACTTGCTTCTTCTCAGTGGTTCAGTGATCCAAAGTTAACCCAATAAACTTTGGATAGAAAATGATATCTGCAGCCAAAGAGAGAACTATGGAGAATGAATGTAAATCAACAGATATTATGTTAATTTTTTTCCTTTTTCTTATTTTTTTCTCTTGTGTTTGTTCTGATTTTTCTCTCCCAACATTATTTATAAAAAAAGTATATATAAACAAATAATGTACATGCATAACCAGAAAAAATAAAATAAAAACACTTCAAAATTGAATTAAATCATACTATTACTAAGAATAGCTAAGTCACTCACAGTTGATCATCATATAAAATTTCTTTTTTTGCATATGATGCTCTTAGTTTTTCTCATTTCACTTTGCATCAGGTCAAGTAAGTCCCTCCAGGTTTTTTTTGAGAGTGTCCTGCTCATGATTTCTTATAGTAATTCTTATTATATCACAATCATATACTACAACTTATTCAGCCATTTCTAAATTGATAGATATCTCATGTCATGCCATGTCATGATAGACATTTAAAAGCTGCTTTAAATATTTTTGTATATATAGGTCTGGTTTCCTTTAAAAAAAAAAATCTCTTTAAGATATAGACCTAGTAGTGGTATTGCAGGGTGTGCATCATTTTGTAGTCCTTAGGCAAAATTCCCAATTGTTCTACAAAATGGTTGAATAAGTACTTGAATCTACCATCAGTGCATGAGTATCTCAGTTTTCCTACATCCCCCTAATATTTATAATTTCCTCTCTGTCATATTAGTCAGTCTAATGGATGTGGGGTAGTATCTCAGAATTGTTTTAATTGCATTTTTAATCAAAAGTGAATTTTATCTTTTTTTATTATGACCATAGATAGCTTTATTTTATCTGAAGACTACTGTTTAAGTCTTTTGACCACTGACCAATTGGGAAATGGATCTTATTTGTTTGTTTATTCGTTAACTTATTTATAATAAATTTGATTCAGTTCTCTATATACTTGAAAAATAAAGAATTTAGAGAAATTGTTGTAAAAATTGTATCCAGGAAATTAAAAAAAATACCACAAGTAAACCCTCTACACGTCAAGTGGAAGTTTTTGAAAGGATTACGAAAAAAATATATAAACAAAAATTAAGCACAATGGGGAACCATAGTTACATGGCTATCTGCTGTAGTGAAGAAATTGCCTACCTCAGTATTATCATGGGTCTAGGAAAACATTAAAGTACCATCTGCATATAACATATAGAGATCATGCCTTTATTATTATACTAAATAATCTAAATAATTCTGTGTGCAATTATTCAATAATTCAATTTCTAAATTCAAGAATATTCTGCTACCTCTTGGATTCCCTAGCTTCCTTCAGACTCATACTGGATGTCATTTGAATGAAGTGCAATTTCAATGAAAAATTGGGACAATAAATTGGATCACAGAGACTTCAGAATGTGAGAAAAGTATATGGAGACAATGAGTATAGACAGATTTTCTTATGAAAATCTATGAAAAGAAGAGATTTAAGTTGATAAATTGAAGGTCTAATGCAGATTTTTAAGGAGAAAGCAAACTAATATATTTGTAAACCCCAGGGCAGGATCTAGTAGTGATTGAATCTTCTTCACATTTTGTCACATAATCTAAACTGAGGCCTCATTACAACAAAACAACACTTTTATATCTCTCCAATTGATTCACTGTTGTTCTTCCTTTCAAAGATATTCCAAAGTTTTCATTCATCCTATAGCCTTCCACTATACCCCTTCACTACATCTTCTCAGCTAAAATCTTTGGTTTACAAATTGTCACTCTTTGCAAATGATATGATGGTATACTTAGAAAACCTTAGAGAATCGACTAAAAACTACTAGAAACAATTCACAACTTTAGCAAAGTTGCAGGATACAAAATAAATCCACATAAATCATCAGCATTTTTATATGTTACCCACAAAGTCCAGCAGCAGGAGATGCAAAAAAAAAAATCCATTCAAAATAACTGTTGATAGCATAAAATATTTGGGAATCTATCTGCCAAGGAAAACGATATGAACACAATTGCAAAAAGACTTTCCACACAAATAAAGTCAGATCTAATCAGTTAAAAAAATATCAAGTGCTCATGTGTAGGCTGAGCAAATAAAATAAAATGGTAATAATACATAAATTAATCTACTTATTTAATGCTATACCAATCAAACTCCCAAGAAATCATTTTACAGACCTAGAAAAAATAATAAAGTTTATGTAGAAGAACAAAAAGTCAAGAATTTCAAGGGAATTAATGGACAAAAATGCCAATTCTAGAGGGCCACAGATAATGGGGGAATTCTGGGTGAGGTATAAGACCCTTCAGTTCAGAGGGACCCTACTGACAATGTCTGGTTTGGCTCCCCATCTCCCCTAAGAGCTCTCGGCCTTCCTGAGAAGTCAAGGGGCAGAGACAACCTGTGTTGTAGTTGAAGCACAGTGATACCAAGTGGCAAAGAGTCATCTCCATACAATAGCAAGTTGTTTATGTGGGCCTACTGTCTATAATTAGTGCATGCACAGTATTTTTATAGTTATATAGAGGTACTAGAATACATAAGGTTGAGAGAATTGGGAATAAATGGACTCCATGTTTGACCATCCATGTGAGTCTTGCCTCATCACTCCTCCACTAAGAGCAAGGACTTGGGTGCATCCCAGATCCTCCAGAGAGCCAGTCCAGGTGGTATATTTTGGCACCCCAGTGTGGGGACTCTAGAAAGCACACAACAGCCAATGAAGGTGGCCTAGTTGTGCCAAACCTAAAACTATATGATAAAGAAGCTGTCATCAAAACCAATTGGTACTAGTTAAGAAACAGAGTAGTTGAAAAGTGAAATAGGTTAGGATCACAGAACAAAATAGTCAATAACTATAGCAATATAGTCTTTGACAAATCCAAAGATCCCAGATTTTGGGATAAGAAATCACTATTGGCAAAAACTGCTGGGAAAATTGAAAATTAATATGGCAGAAATTAGGCATTGACCCACACTTAACACCATATACCAAGATAAGGTCAACATGGGTTCTTGATTTACACATAAAAAATGATATAAACAAATTAGAAGAACATAGGATAGTTTATCTTTCAGATCTGTGGAAATGGAAAGAATTTGTGTCCAAAGAAGAACTGGAACTCATAATTGAACACCAAACAAAAACAAACAAAAAACTAAAACTAAAATGAACAAATCAGAAAAAGCAAAAACAAAACAAACAAACAACAACAACAAAAAAAAAACCTTTGGCTTATAATTCACTGAGAAAAATAAAAACAAACAAAATTGTCTGTTTAGTGAGAGACTTCTCCTCTGCTCTTCATCTCACATTATTCATATATTCCTGTACTGTCTTCTTCTCACCCATACTTCATATAAAAAAGTGATCCCTATTCCTGCCAAGGCAGGCCACAGTACCAATGACTTTTGGTTCCATTTCTTCTTCAGCAGAATTTCCTCGTTACCTTCGTTACTCTCTAGTCCCTTCAAACTCCATTTTCTCTTAGTTATTCAATTCATTAAGTATTTACAATGTGACAGACAAGGTTTGCTGCAGAGCACATGTATTGGCACTGACAATGAGAAGTATTAATTCTTCATTAGAGTTTAAAATATAGGAGAGAAAGTGTTGCCTTGTTGAATTGAGGGGCCAGATGAAAATAAATAATAAATTCAAAATGGGCATAGTCATTTCATCTTAATTTTATCTTCCAACTTCAAACAAGAGCACATTAATAAGAGTGAGGAAGAGAAAAGCTGAGAATGATTCAAGGTTGTCATCTGAGAAAAAGCACCCCCAAAATGAAAAGAACAGAAGCAAAACAAAAGAGAAAGAAGCCTGAGACCATCTACTGGGAACAAAAACAAAACAAAAAGTCCAAGACCAGAAGTTAGGTACTAGCTCTCTTACTTTAAACTTAAACTAAGACTCATGAAGACAAAAGGAAAAAAAAAAGTAATTCAAGAATGGTCAAAAAATAAAAATATATTATATTTGGAAAGAATATGTACCAATATCTCAAATAGAAAAAAAATAGAATCATCAGAGGTAGCAAATCATGAGCAAGCACTTCAGAAATAGTTTGAAAGAATCATAGTTTTTAAAATCTACATTTGTAATGAAAGTAAGTCCAAAGTCTAAACTCTCAAAGCAGAAATGAATGAAAAAGAAATCTGAGCAAACCATTTAGAAAACATGACAGAGAACCTATTGAAAAGAGGAGATGATATGAAAATGAAAATGAATCAGTTTGAAACTCACTAATGTAAAAGTGGGAAAATGATGAAAGAAACAGATAAAATCCTTGAAAGGAAGTCTATTCAAGGTACTGTGAATGAACAAAATGTACAAAATATGCTGAGATAAAATAAAGATCATAGATGTCTCAGTTGTTACCAATGGCCAATTGTTTCAATTAAGTCAAACTCTTTGTAAATTTTATTGCTTTAAATAGTGGAATGGTTTGTCATTTCCTTCTCTAGTTCCTTTTTATAGAATAGGAAACTGAGGTAAACAGTGTTAAGTAACTTTCCCAGAGTCACATAGCTGGTAAGTATCTGAGAATAGATTTGAATTTAGAAAGATGAGTCCTCTTGACTTTGTCTTTCACTTTTTCTACTGAGGCACATAGCTGCCAATGTTTCAGAATGCATGATATACTGAATTCACACAAAAGCACATAACATAATGCAGGAAATAATACAAGAAAATTCACCAAAATATCTGAATATTGATGACAGTGTGATTTATTCATCCAGTCCATAGATTATTACCAGAGCACAACTCTGCACTTGCAATTCTAAGATATGCTATCATTCAATTTCAAAATTTCAGTTTTGCTATCAGGCCAGAAAAAAAGTCTTCAGCTATGAAACAATGTTAATTTTTCACCCAAGATTACTTTATAGGTATAAGAAATCAGAGAAAATATATTTTAAAAACAAAGGATATTAAGATTTTTCTGTAAACAAAATATTGTGCAGAGCTGAATCTAATCATATAAAGAAATATATCAAATATATTCCTGAAAAAAGAAATTAGAAATGAACATTCAAATAGGTATGCTAAATGAGGGACAAATAAGAAAAAAAAGGTTGGAAAGAAATTGCTATGTGATCACTTCTTTGTTTCTAGACAGTTATTTTTTTTTAAAAAGACAAATTATATAAAGTAATAGGAGAAAGATAGAGATAAAAGAGGAATGTTCTCAGAACCAAAGAATATCCAAAGGACTAAAAGACATCTTAAAGAGAAATCAAGAGGAGAGAATGAATTAAGGAAAACATACTTGGTAACAGCATAATTGTAGGATTTTCTTGTTCCATCAGAGATGGATTACATTAACAGAAAGATAAATAAAAAAGAGACTATTGAACTAAATAGACTATTAAAATAACAAAAAATAAACTATAAAGGAAATGAAATTGGAAGGAAATTGAATGTAACATTAAAGACTTTATCTTACAAGACAACATAATTATCTCTTTAGATATAGCATATATGCCAAGGCACAGAGTGGTTGCAAATGCAAAAAAAGCAGAAATTTTAAACGAATCTTTAAAATATTTGTAGTCTTTTCATTGAAATATGTTGCCACAAGACATATTGACTTTAAAGTGAAGATAAGATATGTAAATGGGAATGTCCAGCAAGCAATTGGAAATATAGTTTTAAAGTTTGGAAGAGAAGTCAAAGTAGGAATATAAAATTGATCATCATGGAACTAATATTTAAATCTAAATGAATTGAGAAAACTTTCAGAAGAAAATTAAAAGTGTTAAATACAAAACTATGCACATTTAGACATTAGATACATCTGTTCAAAACTATAATTTTGAAATGTTTAATAAATAAAATCAAAATATAATACAACATAGATTATTTTAAACTGTGGCATAATTTTATGGAAGCTTGCAAGGATCTTTTCCTATTTTTTGTTGAGTCAAAGATCAAAAGTTAATGTACATATATAACCAGAAAAAATTGATAATTTTTTAAAAAAAAAGTTAAAGATCTAAAGAGAGGAGATCCAAAGCATATCACATTTTAGAACTAGGAAGATCATCATTTGTCCCACTTACCCATAAGGCACTCACTTTAAAATTTGTCTATGATTTCAGCAAGATGTATGCTCTCAGGGCATGGAAATGAGAAGATTCAATTAGATTAGGCCATAGAAATGAAAAGTAGAGTAAGGTTTCAAGAATAGTCCTTGAAACTTGTATAGCAATTTGAAATAAATAAAATAATTTAACCTATATTTTCCCATTTCATCCTTCAAAGAACCCTGTGAGGTAACTAATATAGCATTGTTCATCTTGTAAAGGAAGAAACAGACTTGATAAAGTGAGTGTCAGACAGAATTTAAATCCAAGTTTCTCCCAAGTCCAAGTCTCTTCAATTCCATTACTCTTTTTTTTTCTCTTCTAAATGAAACAAACAAAAAAGTAAAAGAGCAAGATTAGGAGATGATTATATTCTGAGAAAGAAGACAGATGGCCAGAGCAGGGAAATATAGATAAGAAAAAAATAACTATATTTAAAGCCAGAATATATCCAATATTAAAAAAAGAGATGGAGATACCGACCTTTTTGAATTTTGAGCACTTCAAAAGAAAAATTTGTAAATCTATATAGTAAAAAAGAAAGAAAATGATTTAATTGGCTTATCTAGTTGTACAAAGACTTTGGATTTTCTGGAGATAACTTCTGGATGGAAGAAATACTATTATAAGAGAACCAAAGATTGTGTCTCATTTAGTTATATATTTTGTGAGGGAGATATGAATGGCTATGTAAGAAGATGGACAAATAGGTTCTATTAGAATTCCTGATGACTCCATGAATCTAAAAGGCTGAACAGGCTAATGTGGCCACTCATTACATGGACATATTAAACTGAGATTTTAAATGATGATCAAAACTGTAATATAAATCTGAAGGTTAAAATTGAATTCTTCTTGCATGACCAGTGAATATTCATTCATAGCAAATCAACAATGTAAAATGAAATGCCTGACATTTGAATTAGTATTTATGTAACTATTATTTACAAAGCTTATTACATATTTTAACTTATTCAACCTAGCAACAAGCATATAAAATGTGTTCAGTTACACAAATCAACAAGAAATAACTTGTCTTAAGTTGATTTGTTCTTCCTTAAATGCTTTCTCATCTCTTCTGTACATTTATTCATATTTATCCCCTTTCTGTAACATACCACCAATCTTATCTATTTCTATTAAAAATACTTCCAAGACCATATTCTCTAAAAACATTTCTCTAATCTACTCCATTTAGTAGATGAGTAAACTGAGTCTTGGAGAGTTTCAGTGATTTCCTTAGATTCACATGTCTTCTAAGTAAATCATAAGGTAGGATTTAAACACATGTTCCTCACCCTAAGTCCTATGCTGTGTCTAATGTACTACTTTGTTGTCTCATAACTTATATTTGTAAATTTCAAATCTAGGTGCAGCTAGATAGTGCAGTAGATAGAGCATCAGCTCTGAAGTCAGGTCCTCTGCAGGACCACTTAACAATTAGAAGCTATGTGACCCTAGGCAAGTTACTTAACCTCGATTGGTTATCCCACTCCCCACAAAAATTAAAACTCTTAGTGCACAAAATTCATTCACAAATGCTTATATTTCAAAGGCAAAAAAAAATTAATTCTTTTTTTTAAATGGGATTTTAATAACCTGGACCTATCACTTATACTACTGTCATTCATTGAATAGTTACCAACTTTTGGTTTTAGATTTCCCAGACATAATCATGAAGAAAACAAATGTCACAGAGAAAGAAATCTAATTTCTTGAATGTGTCTGGAAGGCACTGAATCCTATTGTTGAATATTCTTAATCTTTTATCATCACTAATGTCCTTAATACTTTGTCTCCTTAGCATATTCAACTGACATTTCTTTTTCCTTAAAAAAAAATCTACTGACATGTTTATATTTTTATTTTAGGCAGGAAAAAAGGCAATTACTGATCTAAGCTTGAAATACTTAGCTCTTTTAGCTGATTTTCCAGCTTTTCTATTATGCAATTTGGGGCTTGACTTTTAGTTTTAGTTTTTTTTTTTTTTTTCAATTTTTGCTAACAAAGTCCTACCTGGAACTTTTTAATAGAGAATGAATCCATGACTCAGACAAATTTGCTTAACAGTTGACTTGTGATCAATAAACTTGAGGAAGAAAAAAACAAAGGAACGCCATGATTTTAAATAGAGAATGTACTCTAGGTTATTGCTGGAATATAGAGAAGTCTTCATAGATTAGAGGGTATCCTAGTAAAGTCAAATTTGTATTACTGAAAATAATAAATTGAATTTGCTGATGTCCAAAATGGATTTACTTAATATTCATGGAATACCAGAGACTTATGATGAGTTTCTAAGGTATTTTATTTATAATTTCTTTCCTTCTGCCCATGAACATGGTCAAGTATTCTCTATACAGGAGGAAAATATCAAATAGTAAACAATAACTCTTTCCTTTTTGTAAAGAATACAACAATGGGCATGCTTGAAAATGTTTAAGAATACAACAACGGGCACGCTTGAAAATGTTTAATAAACATTTATTATTATTTATGAATAAACATTCATATTTTCTTCATCACTTTCTTAAGTTGGGCAATCAACAACTCAATAAAATCCTTATTTATGTCATTTGTCAGTGTCTGAAACATTCAAGCTGAAATGTATATTCTGAAAATTTAACATTCTAGGTGAAAATTTCACATTTGACTCTTCTAAGCTATCTTCAACTGATTCTGATATACCCAGGGAGAAGATTCCACAGAGGGTAAAAACAAATATGAAAAGAATGCTTGGATTTCAGAATCATACTGTCTGAGATTCAGAAGGCACCTCACAGACTATATAATACAATATTGTAAGCAGCTTGTTACAATGAGAAAAAGTCATATGAGGTGGGTTCAAATCCTGTCTCTGATACATACCTGTGAAAACTTTGACAAATCACTTAAACTCCTTGATTTCAGGTTTTTCATCTATAAAATGATGGCTTTCGATTAGAACTCTTCTATGGTTCCTTCTAGCTTTAGAGGTGTATTTCTACTCTTTAACAATAATTTCTTTTACCAAAAATTTCAAAAAGTGCTCCATTCTTCCAGTGAAAGAAAACTGTCTCCAAAACTTCTCATATTGAGGATAGGAGGTGTTCAGAAATCATAAAAGGACCTATTGAATACACAAGGAGTGAGCATACTGGGGAAGCATTTGAAATTTTTTTTTAAAAAAAGGAGAAAACCCCCATGGGCAATTGGAGATATTTTTGCATGAAATTCTGGGAGCTCTCATGATTTTTTATCTTTTATGCTTGTTGAAAAGAACTGATTTGGAGTGCTCTGTATTGCAAAAAACAAAACAAAACAACAACAACAACAGAAACTCTATACAGAACAAAAGGAAAAACTTGCTGGAATTTCTTGTTATTTCTTCTTTAATTTGGCTTCTAAATGCTATAGAGTTAGAAGTGAGGATAATTGGAGTGGAATTGTCTGAATTTTGCCTTTTTACTTTAAATAAGTGTTTATAATCACAGTAATGAAATAAAATCTAGCAAATATGTATTTTTAAAATCACTTTTATTAAGAAAAAGAATGTCTGCTAAGTCAGAATTTTAAAGGGAATTCAACTGCTTTCCAGAAAACTTTTTTTTTTAATTTATTTTTGGTAGTTCAATTTTATTTGCCATTCTCTTTTGGAGCCACAAAACTTAGCACATCAAACACTTGATGAAATTGTGTGTGTTTTTTAATGGTAGTAATTGAAGAAAGAAAGACTACCATAAGCCAACAATTTGATCTTAATTATCTAACATTGAAACAACTTCCACCATTGATTGACTCAGCCATATAGATATCTCTTTTTTGAAATAGGATTTGCACCCAACACTTCCTAACTTGAAATTTTATACTGTACCAACTATACCACCCTGACTCTCACATATTAACATAATATACATAAAAGAACAAATGTGTTGGTATTTCCAATTATTTAAATTTAAATTCTTCACTACAATTCCCTTGAAGAAAATATGTATCTTGTTATTTCCTAGTTCTAAAAAGATAAAGGTATTTATCAAAATAGAAATAAATAAAAAAAACAGATTTTAAAACTGTCTGGTGAACAGTGGAACAGATTAGGTGTACAACATATATACATAAGCAATAATAATAAAAAAACATGAGTAAATAAACACCGTTGCAGTTTTCAATAAACCTTAACATGCCAGTTGCTATGGAAAAAAAGCTCGTTATTTGAACAAATCCTTCTGGAAAGATTATACAGGAGTCTGAAAGAAATTAGATTTATACTAAAAATATAATACCACATACAAATATAAGCTCTAAATAGATAAAAGATAAATGTGTACAACATAAACAAATTAGAGACACAAAGATGAAATTATCTTTCAAATTTTGGATAAATCAGAACTCATGAAGAATAAAGTAAAAGAGGATTACATAAAATAAAAAGGATAATTTCTACTATATAAAATTTAAAGAGTTTTTGTAAACAAATTTAATATCTTCAAATCATGAAGCAAAGTGTATCTGGGAAAAATCTTTCCAAAAAGTTTCTCTTATAAAGATCTCATAACTGGGATAAATAAGGAATTGATTCAAATTCACATGACAATGAGCCATTCTCCAAAAGATAAATGGCTAAAGTATATAAACAGGAAATTTTAAAAAGAAAGACATTCAAGCTATTAACAATCATAAAAATTTCAAATTCACTAATAATTAAAGAAATTTAAATTGAATTCAACTTTTACTTTCAAACTTACAAGATTAAAAAAAAAAAAAATGACAAAAGAGGGCAGCACCAAATGTTAAAGGAGCTATGGAGGGAGAAAAAAAAACAAAAAACAAGAGCAATATTAATGAAGTACAAATTGACTTTGCTATTCTGGAAAGAAATTTAAATTATGCACAAAAGCAATTGAAATTTGGGTATTCTTTGATCCAGCTATATCATGACCTACAACACTGAAGATATCAAAGAGGGAGCAAAAAGATTTATATGTCAAAAAAGATTTATACCAGGCCCCAAATTGGAATCTAAGAGGATATTCTCCTATTGGAAAGTAACTAAATAAATTATAGTATATTAATAAATTGGGATATTATTGTGCCATAAGTAATGTTAAAATGGAAAATTTCAAAGAAAACTCAATAACTCCATGAATAGATCTAACAGAATGAAGATGAAATATAAACTCACCTTATTATACAGAAATGATAAACTCAAAATGCAGAAAGAGACATTTTGGGATATGGTCAATATGGGGATTTGTTTTGTTGGACTATGCAGTTTTATACTAAGGACTTTGATTTTCATTTTTTCTCAATAAAGAGCAGAGAAAGAGATTATGTAAAATATATTAATAAATAAAATAATAAAACAAAATTGTTAGTGCTATGACACTAAAAAAAAATCCGCCTCATTTAACTACTTATGGTCTACTTATTAATTAATAAATTCATCCAAGAATTGTAAAACAGGGTCATTGTGAGGCTTAAATGAAAAAAATAGAGTCGTGTTCAGTAATAATAAAATATAATAAATGTGAGGTGTTATTTCTATTATTATTAATTTGAAGTTTTTATATAGTATTATTAAATGTTTTAATGGAAAGTAACAAAACCCAGTGTGACAAATATTTAGAAAATACTTTTTTAAAATAAAAATTTATTACCATGTTTTGCTTTTTTCTGTCATCTACCTTTCCCAATGTATTTTTTCTTTCCATTATTAAAAATAAAAAGCAAAAAAGTTTCACAATCCTAGTCAGAATATAAAAGAAATTCTGACATCATATGTAATCTTTCACACACATATTCTCTTTTCTTCCTATATACTTCTTTGGTTTAGGTATTAGATTTATATTTGTTTACTGAATCACATTAAGTCGAGTGTTTTCAAATTTGAAGGATGATTTACATTGAATTCACTAAATCCTACTGAAGGTAATTTAAAGTAAAGAACTAAGAAATGACAATATTAAGGGAATTTTAAAATATTGAATTAGACAATATAAAGGGAATTTTAAAGTATAGAAATAGAGAATATTCAGAATAGAATCTCTCAAGAGAACCTAAAGTATGGAGTTTGGGGGATTATGTGGTTATTGTTACTATTTAGTAATCTGATTTTTTCCTACTAACGAGCTATGTGGCATTGGGCCAGTAATTTAGCCTTTTGGATTTTACTGGATCACAGAACTTGGAAAGATACTCAGCAGACATTCAAATCATCCATTCTAGAAAAAAAAAATTGCTCTATAATATACCTATTCTAGGCTGAGATTGATTCAGGTTTTAATGTTTTATTATCGTTCTTTCCATTTACATTATTATAGTTCCTATATAGGTAGATTTCAGGGGGGAATATACAAGATACTTAGGATTTATTCAATACTTAATAAACATGACAAGCAAACAAATGAAAATTTACTTATCTATAGTTGGAGAAAGGACACTGAACAAGAATAAGATTTGTAGATACCTCAAGGTGATTTAACTGATCAAATTTCCCTTGCTTATAAATTCATTACAATCCACAAACCAAACATTAAAAATTTCCTTTAGCTACCTCTGACTAATTACTACTCAAGTGACAATCAAGTGGTATCAATAACCTGAGCCTTTAGTCTTCTAAATTAAGTTTTAGTAATAGTCTCAATACTTTGTTTAGGAAGCTTATCTATGAAAACAGAAAATGACTGTAACCTGCTCTAGTTGAAAGAACACTTGTACCATTAACATCTCATATCCTTGAGGTATCTAGGTAAATTATTTTCAACTTTCTTTAAATAAAATTAAAGGAAGTGTATTGTCATGAAAAGAGTTCTGAGATAAATGTTTTAGTTCAATTCAGTATGGTTGGCCTTCAAATTCCATCCCTGAAACTTAATAGGGGTCTCTAGAATTTCTCTATCAAGCCAATGCAGCTTTCAATCTGAACTAGAATGGATGTAGGGTAGGGTCACTATATTGGCTAAGTTATGAATCTTTCTGATATTTGTCATCATAAGTATTTAAAAGTAGATAAGTAGAAATGTTAAAAAAAAGATTCCAAAATATTTTATTATACTTGTGACCCTTCAAGAATATAGAAAATTGTAATTTTTGTTAATTATACAATGTTATTTTACCAAGCCATTCTATTGTATAATCACATAATTATTTTTTTTTCTCTGTATATTGTTTCCCCCAGGAAAAAATATAGGCAACTTGAGGAGAAGAAATATGTCTTCTTTATTCTGTATCTCTTTACAAAACAGGCATATAATAAATGCTTGTAAAATTTACTGTATTAATTATTCATGAAATAAAAACTTCATTATGGGAAAGCAATAATATATATGGAGACACATTTTATGTAATCTTATACAGACGACAGAACAATAATTGACAGCTATATAACAAAATTTGATTTTTATAATCTTGTCAAATAGCTATATATAGTATTACCTCCAAATTGTGGATAAAGAAACTGAACTAATTTAAATAACTTATTAATAGTCACACAGGTGTCAAATGTTTTGGAGCCAGTTTAATGGCTACTAAGAAATAATTTTTAAATATAAAAATGTTAACTCATTTAACATACAAAGATTTAGATTGGTTGTGACTTGCTCAATGTCCTATATCTAGTAATGATCAAAAGCAACATTTGAGTTCATGTCTCAACTCCAAATTCATTATGCTATTTATTAGTCTAACTAGAAAATGAAAGGAAAACTATATAGGAAGGGGCAGAGGAAGTTTAATTGCAAAGCAAAACTTTTTTTTTAATATCTCAAAATCCTAGGAATACTTTACTGATTGATTTATTTGATATAAATCAAAATACTTAACAAAATTCTAAAAATGTCATCTATATGGAAATCTAGTGCAACTGTTGTCTTTAGGTAAGTGTTGCGGTTAAGGGCACATCTCAATAGAAAAAGAAATTTCCTTGAGAAAATTTTATCTTTCAATTATTTAAGCACAATATCTTACATATAGAATATGCTTAATAACTACTTTCTGAATGAATTGATATAATTTGAAGAGATCATGAATTAAGGTTTCATCTTTTTTCCATAGCCAGTTCCAGTATTTGATAACTCATGTTCTAAGGAAATTTGGCTTTTCTTTCAGTTGTAATTTTAAAGTGATTTCCCCTTGCACAGTTCCCAGCAGGGCAGCATGGAGAATAATTGGCTGACATTCATCTTGAGCATAGTATTCCTTTGTATATCTGAAGGCTGAAAGAGTTGATGAAACTGACTCTTATTCCTTACATGAATAATGCTAGTTCCTACACTAACAATTTCAGTATGTGTAGTTATAATGGATAGAAAAGAGGTATTTATCAAAATATTATGAAGGGGGAGAGGAAAAGCCTGTAATTCTATTTCAACCACTTCAAATGTAACGAAGATGATACATTTTTGACCTTTTCACAAACTATGCCCTTTCTCACTCTATTTATCAACAAGCCCATAATCCACCTTCTGCCTTTTCCTGTACATAAACTGCATGTGAACAAAGGGAAATACTCACAAATATAATTAAATTATGTAGTGTGAGGTTAATATAAGGCCAAGGAATGCTTTATGTCTCTAGCTCTATGTGGTGATAATGGTCCACAGTGTTAAGCCATTTCATAGATAAAGCATTATTAGTTAAATTATCTTAGTGGTATCTCTGAAACCAAATTGTCCTTATTCGAAGGAGAGAAAATACAAGTAGCAGTGAGGAAATGAACTCTTTTAAGTTAAACGTTTACATTTGATAGCTGTATGCCATTGACCCTAAGATATTGAATATACTATTCCTCAGGCAGGTAAAAATTGAAATAAGTCTTTCAAAGTTCTCTCCATTTGTCTACCAATTTCACACATATGTAAGTGACCAATATATAGTAATAGGGAAAATTCAAATTGAAACTTCTATCTTAGATTTTTATCTAAACATATCAACAAGGAATTTACAAAATAGAGTAGTGGATAAAATGGCAATTTTTTTTCTAAATTAATGTATGTATTCAATGCCATCCCAATTAAAATATTTCACTGAATTAGAAAAAAAAACAATAACTATTCATTTGGAAGGAGAAAGTCTGATATATCATAGGAACTAAGGGAAAAAAATATAAAGGAAGGAAGTTTAGCAGTATCAGATCTTAAACTATATAACAAGGTTATAATGATCAAAACTATCAATACTAGTTAAAAATAGAAAGATCAGTAAAACAAAGGAGATATACAACTTACAGCAGCAAATAAATATAATAACCTTGTATTTGACAAGTGTAAAGGTTTATTTTTTGGAATAAAAATTCATTATTTGATAAAAATGCTGGGAAAATTGTAAACCTTGGGCATAGCCTAATATTTTATACCAGTCATCAAGATGAGATCAAAATGGTCACGACCTAGATATAATTAGAGATATTACAAGAAAATTTGAAGAATATGGGAATATATTATCTATCAGACTTATGCATAATCAAACTTTTTTGTGAATAAGACATATATATATATATATGTCATAATGTATAATTTTGATTACCTTAAAAAGATTTTGTTCTAATAAAATACATGTAGTCAAGGTCAAAAGTAAAATAGGAAATGGGAGGACATTATAAATAGATTTTCAGATAAATGTCTTATAACTCTAATACATATAAATTTTGTCAAATCTATAAGAATAAGAGTCATCTCCCAAATGATAAATTGTCACATGGTATTCATAGATAGTTTGCCTATGAAGAAATTTATGGCCATATGAAAATATGAATAAAGAATAAACAATTATTCTTTAGAAAAATGCAAATACAAACGGTCTTGAGATATCATTTTCTACCTATCAGATTGGCTAGAATGATTGAAGGGGAGAACAACAAATGTTGGAGGTGATATGGAAAAATTGGATGACTAATTCATTGCTGATAGAATTGTGAGCTGATCCAGCCATTTTGGAGAGCAATTTGGAATTATGCCCCCAAAATTATTAAACTATTTCCTTTGATGCAATAATACCATGACTATATCTATTCTCTGAGATGATTAGGGGAAAAGGAAAAAATAAAACCCATATGTTTTAAAATACTTATATCAGTTCTTTAATGATGACAAGGAATTGGAAATTGTGGGGATGCCCATCAATAGGAGAATAACTAAACACGATCACATGTTGTAATATAAGTTAATAAATAGAAGTATGTATACCATGGTTCAACACATGCACATTTGTGTATAATAGTAGCCATCTCTAATATGGGAGGGGAGGGAAGAAAGAAAGGAAAGAAAAACAAAGGTATATTATAATTTTATTGTATATATATATATATATATATATATATATATATATATGGAAGAGCTATACACGCATAATAGATTTGTAGTTTCATCTAAAATGGAACTGAATAGATAATGCATTTAAATTTATTTTATTTCCATTTTGCATCCCAAAAATGTTAACAAGTTATGATGGAAATCATGCATAACAATCTGTTTCAGGTCAAGGCCACATCACATGCATGACAAAAATATGTAAACTACTTAAGATTCCTGAATATTTGCAAAATAATAGGTGATGGAACTTAACATTCTCTCTATATATGAAAGCTCTAGCAAAATTATTCATTTTTGTAAATGTAACTGCTAACCTTCCTAACACTGCTGATCTCCCTCTCTTCCTAGAAATTCACTTTTTGTGTGATATAGCTCTCTCCTGATTCTCTATCCAATTAGTCCTCACTTTTCTATGATAGATAATCATTGTTTCCTAAATCTAGGCGTGTTTTGAAGTCTGTCATGGGCTTTCTTTTACTCTTTATACATCAGTTTCCATGAACTAATTTTTAAATCTCTACTCAAATTACTCACAGATCTGCTAATTGGCCATCTTTCCTCTTCAATATATGCAACAAATCATTTTCAAGATGATTTTACATAATCACAGGTCCATCATATTACTGCTCTTTCCAATAAGCAATCCTGGTTCCCTATAACCTTTAGAATGAAATAGAATCTCCTCTATTTGGCTTTTACATTTCTTATATATTTAGACATAAACTCTTTTTATATACTCAGTTTTATACACTGATATATCTTCTCTATGATTATACATCTATTCTTGGTGCTTAACAAAATTCTTGACACACATAATATACTCAATAATTTTTATTTCTTCAGTATTCACCCATTCAATCCTCCCATGTGATATTCTTTATCTTTGATTTGGCTGTTTACAATGCTACAAGAACTTCCTCTTAATTTTTGCCTCTTTAAATGTCTAGTTTTTATGATATAATATTTGAAATTTCTCTTCCTACATGAGAACTCTCTTGATGTCACATAGACAATATAATTTTGGTGTAAATTTGCAGATTTATTTGGTTTCTGTGTAGAGCTAATTTAATTGCTCACTCACTCTTCTATGGAATTATTATTCCATTCTCTTTAAGGAATTAATTTGTTGTCTTCTAAATTCTAGTCTAAGAATTCCTATCAAATAGTTTCCAGAATTTATTCTACTTGTAGAAAAATACTGTGAGATTGTATAAATTAATAAATTGAACAATAAATTAAAAAACTCAAAAAATAACAAATTAAAAAATTTCAATTAAACGCTAAAATAGAAATACTAAAAACCATTGGAAGAATTAATAAATTCAAAATTAAAAACATTAATAAATAAAACTAAGAGGTTGTTTTAGCAGAAAAAAATAGATAAACAATTGATTAATTAATTAAAACAGAAGGAAAAAAGGAAACCAAATTAACAGTATCAAAAATGAGAAGAGTAAATTTGTCAACAAATGAAAATGAAAGCAATTATTAGGAGTTATTTGCCAATTATATGTCAGCAAAACTGACAATCTAGGCAAAGTGGATAAATATGTGTGCATATAAAAAGTGCCTAGATTAGCAGAACAGGAAATATAATAGAATCTTATCATTTTTATAAACACAGTATATCCCATTTCCAAATGCTTCTTCCTAATGAGTATATCTTATTTTCGGTCCTGAACAACTCTTATATGGATTATTGGAATAGCCTTCCAATTGATTTTCCTTATTCAAGCTTTCTGTACTCCAATCTGTCTTTCAAATAATTTGTCAAAGTGATTTACTTAAGTGAAGTTCTGACCATGTTATTATTTTACTCAATAACTCCAATGGTTTCATTATTTCCTATAGGATCAAATAGAAATTCTAGTGTTTGTCTTTTAATACCTCTACAACGTGGCCTCAACTTATATTTCAGTCTCATTATATATAACATCCTTTCATGAACTCTGAAGCTCAGTCAAGTTGATTTTTATGTTTCTCTTACACAAAATTTATAAAATTTTATTTATAAAATATATATATATATATATATATATAAATTTTATCTATATGTGTGTACACATATACACATGAATACATTCACACAAAAATATCTATATCTATATACATTCATACACATATATGTATGTGCATATGTTTTCTTTCCTGAAAGACTGTCTCTTGAGAATAGGATCCTTATTTCCTTTCTCCCTCCCTCCCTCTTTCCCTCTTTCCTTCCTTCCTTCCTTCCTCCCTCCCTTCTTCTTTCCTTTTTTATTCCTTTCTTTCTTCATATTTTTTGTCAAATATGTGATTGTAGCCTTGACTTGAAACAAATTATTATGCATTGTTTCCATCATAATTTCTTAACATTTTTTCTGATGCAAAATGGGAATAAAATAAATTTTAATACATTATCTAATCTTTAATATTTCCATCCAGTTCTATTTTTTACATGAAACTGTAAATCTATTATATGTGTATTGCTATTCCTTTTAAACATATAATAAAGTCATAATATACCTTGGCTTTTCTTTCCCTTTTGTTCTTCTCTCCATTTCCACAGTAGAGGTCATCTCTACTGTGTGTGTGTGTGTGTGTGTGTGTGTGTGTGTGTGTGTGTGTTAAACCATTCTACACATACTTCTAGTTATTAATTCTTTCTCCAGATGTAAATAGCATCTTCTTTTTTAAGTCCTCTAGTAACCATGCACAGAACTGATTATTTTTTGCAAACATATATGGAAGTAGGCTACAAAAAGGTGAGAAGTATACTTAATTACAAGACAAATTTTTAAATAGTACCTGTACATGATGCTCTTCAAGAGCCCTTATATATTTTGTAATATTATTGGTATGATTTTCATGCATGTCTTTGATATTATCTTATGAGTTATTTCTGCTCTCAAAGTTATCATTTCAATTTTCTAGATTTTACTTCCATCCTCTTTCCAAACTGTATGAGTTGTAGCATTGCATTTGAGATTATCTACCTCTTTGATATATCAAAAAAATTTGGAATTGCATGTTTTAAATCTGTTATCAGCTTCTAAATGTTACAACAAAGTCCAGCATCAAGAGATACAAAGAGAAATTCCATTTAAAATAATTATAGATGATATAAATTATTTGGGAGTCTACATGCCAAGACAATGTCAGGAACTGTATGAACACAATTACAAAATACTAATTAATTGGAAGAATATCAAGTGCTCATAGGTAGGGTGAGCTAATATAATAAAAATGACAATTTTATCTAAATTAATCTACTTATTCGGAACTATGCCAATCAAACTCTCAAGAAAAAGTTCATTTGCAAGAGCAAAAGGTCAAGAATTTCAAGGGAATTCATGAAAAAATGCAAACAAAGCTGTACTGGACCTAAAACTATATTATAAAGCTGTGGTCATCAAAACCATTTGGTCCTGCCTAAGAAGTAGAGTAGTTGATCATTATAATAAGTCAAGTTCACAAGATATAACAGTTAATGATTATCATAATTTTGTGTTTGATAAACATAAGGACCCCAGCTTCTTAGATAAGAACTCACTATTTGACAAAAATTGCTGGGAAAATTGAAAATTAGTATGATAGATACTAGGTGTTGCCCCACACCTAACATCCTATACCAAGAGAAGGTTGAAATGGATTCATGATTTACACATAAAGAATGATACTATAAGCAAATTAGAAGAACAAAAAAGAATCTACCCTTCAGATCTGTGGAGAAAGAAGGAATTTGTGGCCAAAGAAGAACTAGAGTACATTATGCAAAATAGATAATTTTGATTATATTATGTTTAATAGTTTTGTACAAACAAAACCAATGTAGACAAGATTAGAAGGGAAACAGTAAATTGGGAAAATTTTTACACCTAAGGTCCTGATAAAGGCCTCATTTCTAAAATATATAGAGAATTGACTCATATTTATAAGAAAACAAACCATTCTCCAATTGATAAATGGTCAAAGGATATGAACAAATAATTTTCAGATAAAGAAATTAAAACCACTTCTAGTCATATGAAAAAATGCTCTAAATCACTATTGATTAGAGAAATGCAAATTAAGACAACTCTGAGGTACCATGACATAGCTCTCAGATTAGCTAAGATGACAGGAAAAGATAATGATATATGTTGGAGCAGATGTGAGAAAACTGGAATATTAATATATTGTTGGTGGAGTTGTGAACTGATCCAAACATTCTGGAGAGCAATATGGAACTGTGCCTATGGGCTACCAAACTGTACATACCCTTTGATCCAGTGGTATCTCTATTGGGTCTGTATGCCAAGGAAATCATAAAGAAGGGGAAAAGTCCCATATGTGCAAAAGTCTTTGTAACAGTCCTTTTTGTAGTGGTAAGGAACTGGAAAATGAGAAAATGTACATCAGTTGGAGAATGGCTAAATAAGTTATGTTACATGAATGTTATGGAATATTATTGTTTTATAAAAAATGGTAAGCAGTATGATTTCAGAAAAGCCTGTAGAGACTTACTTACATGAACTGATGCTAAGTGAAGTGAGTAGAATTAGGAGAACATTGCACACATCCACAGCAAGATTATATGATGATCAATTCTGATGGATATGGCTCTTTTCAATAATCAGGTGATTCAGGCCAAGTTCCAATGGTCTTGTAATGGAGAGACCCGTCTGCATCCAAAGAGAGGACTATGGGGATTGAGTATGCATCATAACTTAGTATTTTCATTTTTTTGTTGTTGTTTGCTAGCATTTTGTTTTCCTTCTTATTTTTTTCCTGTTTGATCTGATTTTTCTTATGCAGCACAAGAATTTTAGAAATATGTATAGAAGAATTGCACACATTTAACCTATATTGAATTATTTGCTATTTACGAGAGAGGGTGAATTGAAGGGAGGGAGAAAAATTTGGGATGCAAGATTTTGCAAGGGTGAATGTTGAAAACAGTCTTTGCATATCTTTTGGGAAAAAAAAGCTTTAATTTTTTAAAAAGGAAATTATTTCTCTCTTAATAAAAAGAGAAAGATTGTTTTCCCACTGGGAATATATTGAGATCATTGGAAATACTAGCTATATTTTTGAATTTCATCCAGTCTAAATAATATTGGTTTATTGGATGTAAAATGAGAACAAAAGCCAAGAAAATCTGGGTTCAAACCTCACCTTAAACATTAGATTTGTCACCGTAAACTTCAGTTTCCTCATCTTTAAATGAATAGGTTGGATTTAATGACCTTCAAGTCTTTTTCCAGTTTTAAATCTGATTTTATTATTTTTCTCCTCTTGATCTGTGTTGGGCATATCCAACTGTAAAACTGCTTGAAGGAAGTAATATAAGAAATAACCTGTCTAATGAGCACAAGATCAATAGTGTTGACATTCATTGTTTATGCATTTCCATATTCACAATATATATATATATATATATATATATTCTATCATAAAGGAAAAATGCTTCATGGTAGGTCCAGAGAGGGGGTCAGGTTTAAATTTTACCTAAGGCGTAAAATTTCAGGTCATCTCTTCTGTGACACAGAGTCATTGAAAAGACCATCAACACAGAGCTGACATGTTTGTTGATGAGTCATGAGGCCCATGAGGACCAGCCTCTCAAGAGCTATATTGGTTTCACAGTTTAACACTTGTACAAACCTACTTTTGTTGAGAAAAGAAAAAGGGAAAAAAAAGATTTGAAAATGAGGAATTTGGTTTATTCAACTTACCACCCAAGGAAACATATGGATCAGGTGAAAAGAATGAAGTGAAAAATCTAGTTACTTTTTCATCCATCATCACATTAAAATGTAAGGTGAATTAGATACTTGTTTAGTTATTGCCTGCTCAGTGATAATGTCACATTATCTCTTGCATTGGAAGCTATTTCACTAAGAAGAAATGTTTGCCAAGACGTTGGGATAATCTATTCCTTTTTTAATAAACTGCCAGGAGAATTATAAATGTTTAACTATTGGAAGAGGATTTCACTTTCATGTCGACTAAAGATGAGTAATTCCTAGAGATGTATTTAGGAATAAACATAACCACACGGAAATATCCTCCACATCGCTATGGTTCCTAACTTAGAGAACATCAGCAACTGACCTCTACCAGTATCATTGGAGATACTTTAGGTTTTCATTCAAAATATTGCTATTTGAAGTTTTGAAACAGAGCTAATTAGCCTTCTAATAATGGTTACCATAAGTAGACATTTGTCTTATGAAATGTGATCACAAAATAATTTATCTCCTTTCTCTCCTGTGACTCATTAATTATTTTAGTTAAAGCAGCTGCAAATTAATAAATTCATATTATTGGGTCAAATCATGGTGGGCTGTAGTCAACTGTGTGGTGTCCTAGATAAATTGTTGAGCTTGGAATCAAGAAAACTTGTGGTAAAATCCAAATTAATTATATCTATTAGCTGACAGACAATTGCCAAGGCAGATAATCTTATTTGAACCTAGTATCCTCATATGTAGAATGTGAATAATAATCCCGTAACACCTGAAATACAACATTGTTGTAAGCCTTATAGTAAAACTGATGAGATTTGAAAGCATTCTGTAAATCTTGAAATGTTATTTGAATATTAGACTGCTGTTGTTATTAATAGGATTATTATCAATATCCATTTAAAGGACATTGAGAACCTTAAAGTCCTCTGTAAATGTCAATTTTTATCCTGCTTTATTCATCCACTAATCTGACCCACATCAAAGCTCAAATATTATGGAGGAAGTATGATGAAAGATAGTGAATAGGTGGTAAAGTGGATAGTGCTAGACCTGAAGTCAGGAAGACCTAAGTTCAAAATCCTGTCCTAGATACTTAGCTATATGACTCTGGGGAAGTCACTTAACCCTGTTTGCCTTACTTTCCTTAGCTATAATATAAACTGGACAGGAAATGGCAAATAATTCCAGCTTTTTTGTTAAGAAAATTCTTTAAAAATCCATAAAGGTTCTGACACAATTAAAAATGACTAAACAACAGTCCAATCCATCTTCATTACTGAAAAATAAATTCAAAAGTGTTATCACTAGTGACAATGAATGGATATATTTATAAATTCATCAAAATTTTAGTCAATTAATTTCTTAGTATGTTCATATTGTAATCCATTCATCTAGTTCAGTCCAGTTAGTCCATAACTCTTTCCTAAATTCTTCTTTTGTAAGGCATTTAACAACTAGGTCCTGGCATTGCAAACATAAAATGAAAACTAGTCCCTGCTTCCAAGGAATTTTCATGTTATTAGGAGAAAACAAAGCTCATTCATTTATTTTCGAGTTCCAAATTCTCTATCTCCTTCTCCTAAGTCCTCATTGAGAAGTTAAGCAATTTCATATAATTTATACATGTGCAATCATGCAAAACATATTTCCATTTTTGAAAGAAAGCAGATCAAAAAAAGAAAAAATATGCTTTCAATATGAATTTGGACTCCATCAATTTTTTCACTGGAGATGAATAGTATTTCTCATCACAAATCCTTTGGAATAGTCTTGGAGTATTGTATTGATTTAAATAACTAAATCATTCACAGTTGATCATCATACAATATTGCTGTTATTGTATTTAATGTTCTCTTCATTCTGCTCATTACACTTTGCATCAGTTCATTTAAGTCTTTCCATGTTTTTTGAGAGCATCTTGCTTGCTTCTTACTTCCTTAATACAACAATACTACATCACAATTATATGCCATGACTTTTTAATTATTGAGCTTTTCTCCAATTGATGGATATTCTTTCAATTTTCAATTCTTTACTACTACCAGAGGATATGTCCTTTCAAAAAAATCTCTTTGGGATACACACCCAGCAATGCTATTTTTAGTTCAAAGGGTAAGCATAGTTTTATAGAAATGAAATTTAATCATCAGAATAGATATTAAACCATCTGAGTAGGCCATTATCAACAAAAAGAGATTAGAGAAGAGGACTGGGGCTGAGCCTTGGGTGAAAGTGAGAGAAAAATGCATGACAGACATAGGGGCAGAGTTTATTCAAAGCCAAAGAAGTAGGAAATAGAATGATGACTGGCACAAAGGAGTAAACAAAGTTCAAAGAAGTTATGTGAATAATTTAGTTACATAGATCATCATAGATGGTGAAGCTGGGATTTGAACCCAGGTTCTCTGGACTCCAAATTTCAATCTGTATTGTTTCATTCATCCCTCAAAATAATTATTATTAGCATCTATGAATGGATGTTTTTGTGTTTTAGTGAAATGTGAACATTTTCATCAGCAGTATCTATGGCCAACTCTTTCAAAGAACCTACACAATTCTGGTGAGCTGTCAGCACCCTCTAATTATAGCTCCAAAGTTCTTAGGAAATCTAGATGAGGGAAGAAATTACATTCATAAAGAATTTTTCACAACTGATTTTTTTTCTCCATTCTCATTCCCCTCTCCCTCCCCCACACCAGCCTCCCCTTGGCTCTGAGGCATTGCTGACAGTTTGACTTTGCATTAGATTCATATTTGTAGGAATATAAGCCTGCATTTGCATTTGTTGATGTATTTTATTTTATTTCCTTTACCCTCCCCCACCTCTCAGTAGCAGGTTACCTTGCCATGATACCACTGCTGAAAAGGAGAAGTGTTGTCTCAAAAAGCTGTCTACTGAGGACTAGCAATGAAAACTGAGGGCAAAGGACACAAGGCAAAGCCCAATCAACAGAGAGTTCAATATTTTCTCTGTTTGTCATCATTTATCAAGTGCCTTGCTCCTCTCTTCACCCACAGTTTTTGGCATACACCCTCTTGTGGAGTAACCCTGATGTTGATGATCTGCTAACTTCTGCCTTGTGTGCCTGATGAATCTCAGCTGCTGCCAATAATGATTCCAGTAGCCCAACAAGAAAATTCTCACTTCTCTCATCTGAGCTCTGCATGTGTTTAGAAAAAAAAATTTTAAATGATTTTCTTCTGACTTTTGTGCAAGCAGAAAGAAGAAAAATCCACAGTTGTGAAATGTGCCATAATTTATTAAAAGCTGTCTGATTAGGAACAAAAGAAAAAAAAAATTAGAGATGAGTGCTTTAGTTAAAAAAGTACAATTTTGTTAATAACTTTCAAATTGGATACTCTCATAGTGACAAGAGTGAGGGCAAGGGAATCAAGGAACTGGTTCTCAGCTCACATTAGAGCAGTCCAGGCATAGGTGATGAGGAATTCTGTCAATCAGGATTCCCTTGGGGTTCATGTTGGATTTTATCCATACAACTGGGATGCTTTAATTTCATTTAAAATTTTCATAAATACAGAGAACCCATAGAAACTTCTCTTCCTCATTTATGATATTCTCATTCACATATCTTTCTCTCTGTTGTGCCTCTCTTTGTTTCTGATTCTTTGTCTCTACATCTCTGTCTCTCTCACTGCATCTGTCTCACTGATCTCACTATCTTTCCCCCTTTCTCTCTCTCTCCCTCTCTCCTCATCTATTTCTCTCTCAACTTCTGATTACTTTTATATAGACAATACCCACTGTAAATGGAAACTTTCCTCACTAGTGAAGATCAGTAACTCATCTGAAATTTATAATCCTATAGAATTTCTTGAGATACTATAGGGTAAAAGGACCTGACCAAGGGCATATATCTTGAAAGCAGAATTTGAATCTAATTCTTAATATTTTTAAAATGAATCTAGAGACACTCTGCTACACATTGTCTCAAAAAGAAAGAATATAATCTTATGGAGTGCATTTCTGAATTTCATATAAATTTTTAGATTATATCAAGATGAAAATAGATCAGTGTTGAGCTACTCTCTAGTTGATAGCTACTTCTACTTAGTTTTCAGTTCTATTGTGCAACAAAAATTTATTTTTGATAATGATAGTAACAGTAACACTTTGTACATATTTCCTTTCCCTCTTTCTTTGATCCAATGGTGATAGTTTGGGATGTGTAGTAACTGGTGGGATAGCTAGGTCAAAGGGCATGCAGAATTAAGTGACTTTTTGAATAAAATTGTAAATGTTCTTAAAGAGTAAGGCCAAATATTACTGTCTACAAAAAAGCTTTTATTTTCCTTCAGATATCAGCGCATTCCTTCTCAAAATTACTTTTATTCATTTTGCTATGTAATATCCCATCTTGGTTCATTGCTTCCTCAATTCAAAAGTTAAGAGGACACAGAAAGGAAATTACGACCTCACATTCTAATGATAACCATTGTGGGTGGCTAAAGTCTTTAAAAATGTGACTACTGAGACCCCACTGTATATTCAGTCAGTAGATGCAATTAACCCTTAACAAAAGCACTTTACTCAAATGACATAGCAAGAAGAGCAGTAAGGAAACATTGCTTTCATAAACTTGAGATGCAGACTCCCACTGTGGTCTATAGGGGAAAGGGAAAATGACTTATGTATATGGAACTTACATGGCCAATGCAATTCAAAATACCAGAACTAGAACATCTTAATTTCATTTTTCTCTTCTGAACTGCTCTTATAAAGTTTATTGCTGCTTTGCATATGTGGTAGATGATTTATTCTATTGCTAGGTTGAGATACTCTACTTTTAGGGTCAGCATATACTGTTGTAAGGTGGGCTTGTATCTCACAAGACAGGTCTCAGGTAGTTCTGATGGACTTCCTTTGCTGCTTCACTATTAAGATAAGCAATTACATTCAGCTATTCTTGTTGCTTGATGATAGCTATATGTCCAGTATTTCCCTCTTCAATCTCAGGAAGCACCCCCAGAGAGAGAGCATTATGCTCCTTCAGAAAAAGCACAGATCCTTAATATTCTTAGCCTATAATTGGCATAAGTTTCTCTTAATACTCTCGGGCAATCTATGAGTTTCTTCTTCTTATTGCCCCTTTTCCCTATAATGAACTTATTGGAATATATAGAAAGAGTTGCAGTGGATTAGCAGATATGAAGAGGTTGTGATCTGAATTGTTGGAAACAATTTCCATATTAACTAGATTGTAAATTGACTGAAATATTAGAAAAATGTAATATAATTTTTAATATTGCTTTAAGTAGCATGGATTCTAGACATTCTGGTCACTATTCTGGTCATAAAACAGGGAAAAGAATCCAAATGTGCAAAAATATTTGTAGCAGCTCTTTTTGTGGTGTCAAGGAGCTGGAAACTGTGTGGATGTCCACCAGTTGGGGAATGACTGAATAAATTATAGCATATGAATGTAATGGAATATTATTGTTCTATAAGAAATGATGAACAGCCTGATTTTAGAAAAGCCTGGACAGACTTACATGAACTGATGCTAAGTGAAGTGAGTAGAACCAAGAGAACATTGTACACAGTAGCAAGATTATGAGATGGACTTGACTGTTTACATCAATGAGGTGATTGAAGACAATTCTATTAGACTTGTGATGGAAAGAGGTATCCACATCCAAAAAGAGGACTAAGGAGACTGAATGTGAATCAAAACATAGTATTTTTGTGTTAGTATTTTTGTGTCTATTGTTGTTGATTGTTAGCTTGGTTTTTTTCTTTCTCATTCTTTTCTCTTTTGATTTGATTTTTCTCGTGCAACATGATAAATGTGGGAATATGTTTAGAATAATCGCAGATGTTTAACATAAACATGGAAAAAAGGAGAAAATTTTGGATCACAAGATTTTGCAAGGATGGATTTTATAAACTATCTTTGCATATATTTCAAAAACCAAAAAGCTATTATTACTAAAAAAAAGAAAGTTGAGGCTTATAGAAATAACCTGCCCAAGATTACACAAGTAGTTGGAAACAAATAATGGGCTTTGAATAGTTTTTTTTTTCTAAATCTATTGTCCAAAGATGAACTTTTTAAAAAAGCATATTTTACTTTGAAAATAACCACTGACATCAAAGGATATGAACATACAATTTTCAGATGAAGAAATTGAAACAATTTCTAGTCATATGAAAAGGTGCTCCAAATATAAAGGGGCAAATTAAGACAACTCTGAGATACCACTATACACCTCTCAGATTGGCTAAGATGACAAGAAAAGATAATGATGAATGTTGGAGAGGATGTGGAAAAACTAGAACACTGATACATTGTTCGTGGAACCATGAATGGATCTAACCATTCTGGAGAGCAATTTGGAATTATGCTCAAAAAGCTATCAACTGTGCATATCCTTTGACCCAACAGTATTTTTACTGGGCTTATATCCCAAAGAGATCTTAAAGAAGGGAAAGGAACCCACATGTGCAAAAATGTTTAGGGTAGGTCTTTTTATAGTGGCAAGAAACTGGAAACTGAATGGATGCCCATCAATTGGAGAATGGCTGAACAAATTATGGTATATAAATGTCATGGAATATTACTGTTCTATAAGAAATGACCAGCAGGATGATTTTAGAAATGCTTGGAGAGACTTACATGAACTGATATTAAGTGAAATGAGCAGAACCAGGAGTTCACTATACATTGCAACAACAAGACAATATGATGATCAATTTTGCTGGAGAGGTGGTCTTCAACAATGAGATGCTTCAAACCAATTCCAATTGTTTAGTGATGAAGAGAGCTATCTACACCCAGAGTACTGTGGGAACTGAGTATGGATCACAATATATCATTCTCACTCTTTCTGATGTTGTTTGCTTGCATTTTGTTTTCTTTCCCAGTTATTTTCTTTTTTTTTTGATCCTATTTTTCTTGTGCAGCAAGATAACTGTATAACTATATATATACATACATATATATATTGAATTTAACATATATTTTAATATTTAACATATACTGGACTACCTGCCATCTAGGGGAGGAAGTGAGAGGAAGGAGGGGATAATTTGGAACAGAAGGCTTTGCGAGGGTCACTGTTGAAAAATTACCCATGCATATAGATGCAGAAAAAGCATTTGATAAAATCCAACATCCATTCCTATTAAAAACACTTGAGAGTATAGGAATAAATGGACTTTTCCTTAAAATAATCAGCAGCATCTATTTAAAACCATCAGTAAGCATCATATGTAATGGAGACAAACTGCAACCATTCCCAATAAGATCTGGAGTGAAACAAGGTTGCCCACTATCACCGTTACTATTTAATATTGTATTAGAAACGCTAGCTATAGCAATAAGAGCTGAGAAAGAGATTAAAGGAATAAGAATAGGCAATGAGGAAGCCAAATTATCACTCTTTGCCGATGACATGATGGTATACTTAGAGAACCCCAGAGATTCTGCTAAAAAGTTATTAGAAATAATCCACAACTTTAGCAAAGTTGCTGGTTATAAAATAAACCCACATAAGTCATCAGCATTCTTATATATCACTAACAAAATCCAACAGTCAGAGTTACAAAGAGAAATTCCATTTAAAGTAACTACTGATAATATAAAATATTTAGGAATCTATCTGCCAAGGGAAAATCAGAAACTTTATGAGCAAAATTACAGACCACTTTTCACACAAATTAAGTCTGATCTAACCAATTGGAAAAATATTAAATGCTCTTGGATAGGGCGAGCAAATATAATAAAGATGACAATATTACCTAAACTAATCTATTTATTTAGCGCTATACCAATCAGACTCCCAAAAAACTATTTTAATGACCTAGAAAAAATAACAACAAAGTTCATATGGAAAAACAAAAGGTCAAGAATTTCAAGGGAATTAATGAAAAAAAAATCAAATGATGGTGGCTTAGCTGTACCAGATCTAAAATTATATTATAGAGCAGCAGTTACCAAAACTATTTGGTATTGGCTAAGGAATAGATTAGTTGATCAGTGGAATAGATTAGGTTCAAGGGATAAAACAGTCAACAAATATAGCAACCTAGTCTTTGACAAACCCAAAGATCCCAGCTTTTGGGATAAGAACTTACTGTTTGATAAAAATTGCTGGGAAAATTGGAAACTAATATGGCAGAAACTAGGCATTGATCCATACTTAACGCCGTACACCAAGATAAGGTCAAAATGGGTTCATGACCTAGGCATAAAGAATGAAATTATTAATAAATTAGAGGAACATAGGATAGTTTACCTCTCAGACCTGTGGAAGGGGAAGGTCTTTATGACCAAAGCAGAACTAGAGATCATTACTGATCACAAAATAGAAAATTTCGATTATACCAAACTGAAAAGTTTTTGTACAAACAAAACTAATGCAGACAAGATTAGAAGGGAAGCAATAAACTGGGAAAATATTTTTACAGTCAAAGGTTCTGATAAAGGCCTCATTTCCAAAATATATAGAGAATTAACTCTAATTTATAAAAAATCAAGCCATTCTCCAATTGAAAAATGGTCAAAGGATATGAACAGACAATTCTCAGATGAAGAAATTGAAACTATTTCTAGTCATATGAAAAGATGCTCCAAGTCATTATTAATCAGAGAAATGCAAATTAAGACAACTCTAAGATACCACTACACACCTGTCAGATTGGCTAAGATGACAGGAAAAAATAATGATGATTGTTGGAGGGGATGCGGGAAAACTGGGACATTGATGCATTGTTGGTGGAGTTGTGAACGAATCCAACCATTTTGGAGAGTAGTTTGGAACTATGCTCAAAAAGTTATCAATACCCTATGATCCAGAAGTGTTACTACTGGGATTACATCCCAAAGAGATTACATACCCTATGATCCAGCAGTGTTACTACTGGGATTACATCCCAAAGAGATTACAAAGAAGGGAAAGGGACCGGTATGTGCACGAATGTTTGTGGCAGCCCTTTTTGTAGTGGCTAAAAACTGTAAACTGAATGGATGTCCATCAGTTGGAGAATGGTTGAATAAATTGTGGTATATGAAAATTATGGAATATTACTGTTCTGTAAGAAATGACCAACAGGATAATTTCAGAAAGGCCTGGAGAGACTTACATGAACTGATGCTGAGTGAAATGAGCAGGACCAGGAGATCATTATATACTTCAACAACAATACTATATGATGACCAGTTCTGATGGACCAGGCCATCCTCAGCAACGAGATCAACCAAATCATTTCTAATGGAGCAGTAATGAACTGAACTAGCTATGCCCAGAAAAAGAACTCTGGGAGATGACTAAAAACCATTACATTGAATTCCCAATCCCTATATTTATGCACACCTGTATTTTTGATTTCCTTCACAAGCTAATTGTACAATATTTCAGAGTCTGATTCTTTTTCTACAGCAAAATAACGTTTTGGTCATGTATACTTATTGTGGATCTAATTTATATTTTAATATATTTAACATCTACTGGTCATCCTGCCATCTAGGGGAGGGGGTGGGGGGGTAAGAGGTGAAAAATTGGAACAAGAGGTTTGGCAATTGTTAATGCTGTAAAGTTACCCATGTATATATCCTGTAAATAAAAGGCTATTAAATTAAAAAAAAATTACCCATGCATATGTTTTGTAAATAAAAAGCTTTAATAAAAATTAAAAAAAAGAAAATAAAGACTGACATTCTGAAACATCAGACATATGTCACTTTTCATTAGAGACCGAAATGAATATTGGACTTCCCCCCTCCCCATTAATCTTTGTTTTGATCCACTTTGCTGACTTTTAAAGGTCAGAGTTCTTTTTGGTTGGGAATTATATACTTTAATTTTTAATTTTTTCCATATTAACTTTAGTTGCCAAAAAAAAGTGCTGTGTATATTTGCCATTGAATTCTACATCCTTACACTAATGAATTAGTTGGAAAGTTGTGAAATGATCCAACCATTCTGGAGCAAATTTGGAACTATGTCCAAAGAGCTATAAAACTGTGCATCCCCTTTGATCCAGCAGTGTCTCTACTGAGTCTGTATTCCAAAGAGATCATAAAAGAGGGAAACTGACCCACATATGCAAAAATGTTTGTAGCAGCTCTTTTTGTAGTGTCAAAGAATTGGAAAATGAGTAGATGCCCATAAATTGAGGAATGGCTACAAAATTTATGGCATATGAAAGTAATGGACTATTTTTGTTCTATAAAAAATGATCAGCAGTCTGATTTTAGAAAGCTCTGGAACGATTTACATGAACTGATGCTAAGTGAAACAAGCCGAACTACAAGATATACACAGCAATAGTAAGTTTGTTCCATGATCAATTATGACAAACTTGGTTCTTCTCAGCAGTTCAGTGATCCAAGGCAATCCCAATAAACTTTGAATGGAAAATGCCATCCATATCGAGAGAGACAACACATCTTATGTTCCCTTTTTTTCTTTTTCTTTTTTTTTTCTGTCATGGTTTTTCCATTTTGTAATGATTTTTCCATCCAAACATGCTTTATTAATATGTTTAAAAAATGAATGTACATTCATAACAAAAAAGTTTTTTACATGCAACCAAGGAAAACAAATTTTTTTAAGTATCTGTACCATTCTCTGCACCTTATTTTTTAGGAAAAAATTGTAAATGCATTATATTGTTGATGTATTGAGAAAAGCTCTCCTGAACTAATTCCATGAAAATAGATGTGCCAAGAGAGATTATTATTTTTGTTGTTATTGTATTATTACTGTAGTTTCCTGTGATTTCATTGTAATAGGCAATATCTACTAAAATAATTTTCTTTATCCATATGGATTGATAACTGTGACTTTTTAGTCTTAAAGTGCTAAAGGTCAAATTACTTGCCCAGTGTCATGAAGTCAACACATTCCAAAGACTATTCTTGAGCACAGGTTGTTCTGATGAGGAAGCAAATTTTCTTTCAATTATGACACTCTTTCTTAACAGAGAGACAGTTGTTCTAAGGATGGAGGAGTTAGAGTCTCTTTGTGTGTGTGTGTGTTTGTGCATATAAATCTCTTTGTCTGACTTTGATAAGAGAAATACATGATTCCCACACCCCTCATATATTTTCATATTCTAATTATAATAATTCTCTCATCATCATTTTCCCTAATATATTCCTTTTCCTAATCTTTTTTTTTTGTCTCTGACAAAGCTGGTTAAGACCATCCACATGATTTGTGTTGGTCATTCTTTACTGTTTCAGTGACCCTACAGGATAGAGGGATTCTGAGGGAACATTATGTCTTTCTCTGATCTAGCAGAATGTACAACTTTAACATAATTTGTTTTATTCAAGTTATTTAAATGTATTTTTCTTTCTAGATTTCTTCTGTATCCTATATGTGTGTTTCAAATGAGCTCCAGTATCTTCATCAGGAATGCATGAAAAATTTCTAGTCAATTAAAAATACTACAAATTTAATAAGTTTAACTGTTTTACAATCATTCTTGGTTGTTAAGGCTCTGTCTATTGCCTCTTAAAATATATTATTTCAAGATTTTTTCTCTTTTATGGTTCAAGTAGCTTAGATTTATGTGATTTTGGTTATTTGGTATTTAAATATTTTCTTACAAGTTTCTCATAATGTGTGTCTGATTTTAGCTATAGTATTCATGGGTGATTTAAATTTAGTGTTTCTTTCAGGATGTGGCAGATCTTTTCACACTATTCTTTGAAAAGTCTTCTGTGACTTATTGAAATGTGACATCCAAATTGTTGTTATTGTTTGGTTTTAGTTTTCTATAAGTCTAAAGGTTTTTTAAGTCATTGTTTTCAACATGTTTCCTATGTTGGTTCTTTTTGATAAAAGATAACATACACAAATTTTAAAAAAAATATTTTTTATTATTTCATGGAATCATCTGGTTATGTTTCTATTTTTGAAGGGGGTATACTGCTTGCATAAGATTCGTTTAAGCCTTTTTTCCTAAGCAATTTCTTTTCTTTTCCACTTTCCATCTTCAGAACTATTATTTTATTAAAAAAAAAAAAAACTCTTGTTTATTTCTTCCCTTCATTGTTAGAGTTCTTGTAGCCAAGTCATTTCCCCCCCCAATCCTGCCTAAGGCTCTAATTGTAATTTCAGTTACTCTTGTTTAGGCTTGTTGATTCCATCTGTTTCCACTGAAAGATGAAAAGTTCATCTGAGGATATTTGCATTTGAGATGATATCAGAGCAGCCAATTTAACAAAAAGCAGCAAACAAACACATTGCTTGGTTTTTGAGGACCCAAAGACACAATAAAAATAATTCCTGTCCTTAGGAAGCTTATATTTACTTGAAGGGATATAAATATAATAAAAAAGTCTACCACCACTACCAACAAAATTGAGTTAGAAACATATAGGAATATAATGATTAGAGGATAATGCTTACTAGCCCTATGATCCTGGACAAGTCAGTTAACCTCACTCAAATTTAGTTTCATAATCTGTAAAACTGGGATAATAATATCATGTAGTTTCCAGATTGTCATGAGAATAAAATGAAATAACACATATAAAAAACTGAAAAAAAAACCTCTACAAATGATAGCCATTATTATTATTAGTAAACATCAAAACAGTTGATCAAAGTATTCTCCTAGATGCAGAGAGTCAATCAAAATAAAGAGGAAAAAAAGAAAAAAAAATTAAAAGGAGAGTAACTTGAAGATCTACCTTATCATCTTAAAGAACAATACTTTCTAGAATGATGGACAAAAATATGAGCATCAGTGGGATGGAATAGAGTGCCAAAATATGCTCCCAAATTTTTGCTCCACATTCTTAGGTAGTGAGATTATATGATGAGGAGATTATATGATGAGGCACGCTACTCATGCATGAAGGTGGATAGATTCAACTTATTAAATAGGTGTTATTCAACCCATAAATTCTAGTTTTAGGTCAGATTCAACATACATTTCTCATATGTAAGATATGACCCCACCACTCAGAAAGTCAGGCATGACATATCCTATAAAAACATTTTAAACCCCAGAAGATTATAGCAGGCCTAATGATGATCAATAAATCAATGAGAAACTATGGTGATAATTTCTACCTCAGAAATTCCTAGAAATAGGAAAACATTTCCCTTTGGCAAAGCTACTCCTGGTACAGAGTCAGAATAAGGATCTGAGTTAGCAACAGTCTTAATTAGCTTTTATTAAGTAGCAGACACTGTGCTAATTGTTGGGCATTCAAAGAAAAGTAAAAGATAATCTCTGTCTTCAATGAGTTGACATGTTAATGGTAGAGAATAACACATAAAAAGTTCTTCACAAGGGAAAGAGAGAAAGGTATCCAGAGAGAATGTGTCATGGTCTCAACTTGAATGCAAAATGATCTGTGGAAGTGTGAATAATAGAATTTATTTTATCTTGTGGAATGATGAGATTTTGGAGATCATGACATTCCTGGGCTCTCTTCATGTATGCTTCTAGATGTCCAGCCCTCATTTTCTCTCTTTCTCTTTTTAAATAATAGCTTTCAATTTCAAAATACATGTAAAATAATTTTCAACATTCGCCATTGCAAAATTTTGTATTCCAAATTTTTCTCCTTCCTTTCTTACTAGACATCAAGTAATCCAATCTATGTTAAACATGTACAATTAGTCTATACATATTTCCATAATCAAAAAGGAAAACAATGAGAAAGAAAGTAAAAAGGAAGCAAATAATAACAAAAAGGTAAAAATCTATGTTTTGATTCACATTCAGTGCCCATAGTCCACTTTCTGGATGCAGATGACTCTCTCCTTAACAAGTCTACTGGAATTGACTTGAATCTACTCATTGTGGAAAAGTTCCATGTCCATCAGAATTGATCATCGTATAATCTTGTTGCTGCCATGTATAATGATCTCCTGGTTCTGCTTATTTCACTGACATGAACTTTTTTGAGTTCATGTAAGTCTCTCCAGGCCTTTCTGAAATCATCTTGCTGATCACTGCATATAGAATAATATAGCATAATATTCACATATCATAACATATTCAACCATTCCCCAGCTGATGGACAACTTTCAGTTTCCCATTCCTTGCCATTATAAAAAGACTACTGCAAACATTTTTGCACATGTGAATTCTTTCCCCTTTTTATGATCTCTTTACAGCCCCCATTTTCTCAAAACAGAGGGAGGGAAGTGTTTGGGGAGCTGGAAGTATTGTGGAGATATGAGCTCCAGAATTATACATGATTATGAGATATTGGCGATCATAAAATCTAGGTGAGAGGACATAAGCAAGTAAACACTCAATTAGAGCTAACATTTGGGGCTGAGCTGGCAGACTGGATCTTTGAATGGAATCTCTGGGCCTTTCCTATTGGGGCATCTTGTAGAGTGCCACGGTCAAGGCCAGGTCAAAATGGTAAAAGGCATTCTACCATATCTACCAAATTGGTCTGTTGGAAAGGAAAGATTACCTCAGACAATAATGGTCATAAAGAGTTGAACTTGACTGAAATAAATGAACAACATATAGTATTTTAAGGTTTGCAAAACACTTCATAAATATAAATTCTTTTGACCCTCACAACAATGTTGAAATCTAGGTATTCTTGCTAACCCATTTTTATGAATGGGAAAACTGAGACAGAGAGATATGTATGTGACAGGGACAGGGCCATACAATCAGCAAATGTCTGAGATAAGCTTAGAAATCAGGTCTTCTGATTCCAAGTCCAGCATACTATCTCTCTGTGTCACCTAACTGTCTTCAAAAGTATCAAAAGTAGGGTTAGAGTGGGCAACAGTATTGTTCAAGATCATGGGACCTGGGTTTTTGTTTGGGCTCCATGAATAACCTAGGGTATTATCTTCACCAAGTCTGGGAATACTAGAGTTATGACTAGCACGGGGATAGTCCTCAGAGTTCATCTAATCCCATAACCTCATTTTACAGATTATTAATGAAGCTCAGAGAATTAAAGGATATTCTAAGGAAACACAGTTAATAAATGTCCAAGCTAGGACTGAAATTTTTATTTTCATCCCATTCAATATTTTTTTCCCATACACACACACACAGATATGTATACATTCTCAGTGTCACATTTTCTTCATTTATAAAATGGTGGGTGACTACATGTTCTCTAAGCTTCCTTCTAGTTTTGACCCTTCAGGAATCATCAGAATTAATGGATATAATTATTATAACTGACATTATATAGCACTGTAACTTTGGAAAAGTACTTTGCATACCTTATGTCACAAAATTTTTACAAAAATCACTATATTCATCTTAATACAGATGAGAACACTGAGGATGAGAAGATTTCGTTGTAGTGAACACTGGAATGATTGGTCAGGTCAGTCATTTCTTTGGAATGTTAGCCCCTTTTGTTTCTTCCAGCTGTCTAAACACAAAGCTTCATTCCAGCATAGAGAAAGGTCTTCTGTCAATGGGGTTAGAGGTAATGATAATAGGATACTTGAATTTAATGTATGATACTTCCCATCTGCTGATGGTACGTTAGATTATTTAAATCTGACATTCCCATTTACACTTCATTTATTCTGATGGGCAAACACTTTGTTTCCTTTCAGTAGAAAACCACTGATAGAGTCCTGCATTTATTTCTACTCTGATACAAGAAGTGCTTATATGTATTGGTTAAAAACATCATATGACTGACATTCTTACCAATGCTATATGAAAGTCAAATGAATATTGAGAGTGTTAATGCCTTTTATAGTGCCCTGTACCACTAAGAATCACAGACCACCCTCAGGTCAGCTAAAATACACATGCGCACATATATATATATACACACGTGCACACACACATTCTGCTACATAATTATAATTATTATGTAGTAGCTTTTGGAAGGTGTTTTATTCAAAATAGCCAGCTCCTGTCTGGAATTTTTCTCTTTTCTTCAGAGACAGAAACTGGGTAAATTTTGACTAATTGGTTTGAAAAATGATACCTCTGAAAGATTAGAAACAGACCAAACTGCAAACCCCTCACGTTTGGTTTTCTTAAATGGAATTTCTCTCAGTGCATTGCCTCTCAATATGTTTTAGTATATTAGAAGAGTATTTGATAGAGTCTCCTATTAGCCAAATTAATATCTGGAATTGGTGAGAAACTAATGACAGCTGAGACACATGGAGGTCAGCTATTCAGCTCTCTTCTTTAATGCAGCAATGAATTACAGTGGGGCATTTCAGATATGAACCAGTATATGAATATAAGTGCATACAAGGCAGCAAATCCATGACATTTTGACCAATTTAGAACAATAGCAAAAATCTTTTAGTGAAATTTTTAACTCAGAAATTCCACATGAAAATTTTATATATAAGATTGATAGGATTAATGATGAAATCATGCTTTGTTTTTAAATTATTCTCCTCCAAAATACTCTTCATATTATGTTTTAGAGGAAACATGACTTTGGAAATTGCCTTTAAATATCTTTATGAATCAACTTATAATTAATTAGGTTGGGGATGAAGGAGTAATTTTCCCAGTTCCTGACTAAATAGTTCAATCTGATTAATAATATTTATTGACTGGGTGATTAATGTTAACAGCCAATATGGCTTGGAGAAGATAAGAGGACCATATGAGTTATCTAGCTTAACTCTGATAAGTAGATTTGGGGCCCATAATCTGTCCAATTTCTGTCTGAAATAAAAGCTCATCTTGTATGTTTTTTACTTTCTATATCTTACTAATTTTGCTGTGTGGTGGCAGGTCTTTAAATACCATCATATCTGGGTAATTAAATTGTCAGATTATCCAAAAAAGGAAAAAAAAAAGATATATGTTGGACAAAAGTAGGTAGCCTCTTGTTAAGAAAAATGAACTGAGCAGAGTTACTGAGAAAGATATGATCATGACCAGAAATAAGAATGCTCTGTATTCATTTTGTCATGAGAGCTAGAGGTACATCCAAAGATGGTGGGTAGAAATGTGGGAGGACATAGATAAGAGTCAAAGAGAATGAGTTGGCTGATAGTGGAGTCTCTTTTTCTTGAGATTTGAGGAATTTCACAAAAGTAGATGAGATAGTCAGTGTTTTGATTCATTTCCATAAAGGCACATAATTACAGAAGGGAGAGCCAGGTATTACAGAAGAAAAAAATATAATCAGAGGTAATGAGTAGTCATAATTTCTCTTGACAATAAGAATTCAAAGATAAGGTAATTATCAGTGGATTCAAGGGAATAAAACAACTTTGCTGCTTTTCTTGATTACCAAAACTTCATTTCACTTTTTTATGACTTTATCAATTAATGTCTTATAAATTAATTTATTGTGAGTTACTAATATCATAATATCCCCATTTCTCTAATAGCCCCATTTAAAATTGAGTACTTAAGACAGTTCCTTTTTTAAAAGAATGCATATATAATAGTGGAAATGTAAGAGAGGCATGTATATATTGATGAATAGCCTTTCAGATTCTAGTTTGAACCTCTTTGGCAAATTTAGGAGAAAAGAGACAGGAAGTTCAGAAGCAGGGGAGATATGATTTTTTCTGCAGAGAGAGCAATCATATTGGGGAGACTAGGAAATCACAAAATATCCTAGATAGATAGGAGTTAAAAAAAAAAAAAAGCAAAACATTTCAACCTGATTCTGAACAAAAATCCTTTATTACTTTATTACTAACAATCAAATATCCACCAAGCCTTTACTTGAAAATTTTCATTGAGTGTAAATCCATTCCCTTCCAAGGTAGTCCAATTTGAATCAGTTTTCATTATTTGATAAGTTTTCATGAGTACAGATCTGAATTTGCCTTTTTGTAAGTTCTACTAATTATCCTTGTTCTACCTTTTGGGCCAGTCAGAATGAGTCTCATGCCTTGTATGAGACAACTATTAAAATATTTGAAATGGCTGTTATGTCAATATCCTCAGGCTAAAAATCTTTATCATTATATGATTTGAACACAAAAATCTTTACCCTCCTATTTATCTTTCTCTGAACATATTTCAGTTTGCTGATGTTTTCTTTAAACAAATAATGCCAATACTATTTTTTTGTGCCTAAACCTGATGCCATGACTTGACCAAAGTAGAGTACAACAAGGTTGACAATCCTCAGTTTTGGGACAGAGTAAAGCTCTTTTGGCTGCTATATCAAAAGGTTCTTTGATGACTTAGTGAATAAAACCTGGCGTCAGAAAGTCATTAATTTCTGCTTTCTTTTCTTTACCTTCTACTTCACAGGGTTGTTGTCAAAATCAACTGAGAAAACATTTGAAAAACCCTTGGTACAGTGCCTAGAGAATAGTAGGAATTTAATAAATATCTGTTTCCTTTCCTTCCTTCCTTGATGATATTAGTCTTTCAATCTACTGGAATATGGAGTTGTTGATGATTTAAAATATGGCAGTGGAAAATGTACCAGACTCAAATTTGGGAGCCTTCAGTTTTGATCATTCCGGGATTAATAGATATTGCATAAGAGACCTTGGGCACAATACTGTGCACCTCAGTTTCCTCTAAAGAATATATGTTTGTAAAATAGTTGATTAGGACAAGAAGACATCAAAAGTTTAATTTGGTTCTAACATTATTTAAGCCGTGTGTGTATGTGTGTGTGTGTGTGTGTACAGATCTGAATTTGCCTTTTTGTAAGTTCTACATATATATATATGTATATACATAGAGAAAGAGAGAGGGAGAGAGATATTTTGTATATTTTTCTTTCTCATGGTTTTTCCCTTTTATTCTTATTCTTCTTTCACAACAAGACTAATGTGGAAATATGTTTAATATGTTGTATGCATATAAGCTATATCAGATTGCCATCTTGGGTTGGGGAGAAGGGAAGGAGGGAGGCAAAAAAGGTGAAAATAAAAATCTTACAAAAGTAAATGTTGAAAACTAAAAAAAGGAAATAAAACCCTATTGAACCAATAATCAAAAAGAAAAGGAAAGAAAAGGAAGAATCACAATAAGATCCTTGAAGTAACAATTATGCTGAGCCTTGGAGGAAGGTAGGAGTCCCTAGAGGTGGAGGTAAGGAAAAAGTCCATTTCAGACATGAGGAAAAACTTGTTCAAAGACATCAAGTTAGGGGAAGGAATATAATATACACAAAGAACAGCAAATAGGCTAGTTTGTTGCCTGGAATGTTGAATCTATGAGGGGGAGTAATGTGTGATCAATCTGGAAAGATCGATGAGAGCCAGATGGTGAAGCACTCTAAGTGCCAAACAAAGGAGTTTGTAAAGTATCCTAGAAGTAATAAATAGTCACTGAGATTTCTTAAGCAAGAACATAATATGGTCAGACTTCATAAATTGATAGTGATTAATATAAATATATACAATTGATGTAAAATAAATATACAAATGAATGTTTGGATGACAGATTGGAGAGAGGAGGGAATAGATGTAGTTAGAGTCTAATTAGAAAATTATTGGAATATTCTTAGGGAGAATCAATAAGGGCTAAATTATATTGGTAGCCATGAAAGTACAGAGAAGGGAACAGAAGTGAGAGTTATTGTGGAAACAGAATTGCAAAAAACATGAATAGGGGAGATTATTGAAATCAGGAAGTTGTATAAGGTTCCCAGTTTTCAAAGTACGGTGACTGGAAAATGGTAGTGTTACCCTGGACAGACACAGGGATGTACAGATATGGTCGTAAATTTATAGGCAAGGAAAATGAGTTTTGTTTTAGATATAGTTTTACACATATGTGTTTGTGTATAAAATAATATGTTTCTCTCTATAAAATTCAATTTACCTAAACTAAAACCCATATATACACATATTTATATGTGTATGTCTAAATGCATATAGATTCATACAGACATAAATACTTGTATATGTATGCATATATATGGATGTGTGTGCAACTTTGCTTCAAGTGTTCACAGGGACTGTTTGGACTATGGTAAAGCCTTGTTGTTTTGGTCTGCTCAGCAGTAGCTAGATATGCTATAACTTAACTCTTGACTCCAATATATTAATGTTAGTTTTTTCCTCTGAAAACAACCAATCAACTAACTTTCTCATGCACAGACACATACAATGACAAGAGCATGAGAGAGAGGGAGAAAGTAAAAAGAGAGGGAGAAAGAGAGAGGGAGGGGGAGAGGAAGGGTAAAAAGAGGGGGAGAAGGGAAAGGGAGAGGAAGAAGGAGAAGGAGAAGGAAAGGGAGAAGGAGAAGGAAAGGGAGAGAGAGAGGGAGAGAGAGAGGGAGAGGGGAAGAGAGAGAGAGAGAGAGAGAGAGAGAGAGAGAGAGAGAGAGAGAGAGAGAGAGAATATGGATAGAGAGGGGGAGAAAGAGAGAGGGAGGGGGGGGGGAGGGAGAGAGAGAGAGATTTGTTCTGCTGTCTCAAAGTTACATTGCTACATTGTTTCCTCAAGTATTGAGGGTGCCCTGAGGGATTTGAAGCATATTTTTGCATTATTCTTTTTAATCTAAAGCTTGTATTGATCCATTGATCATCCCTTTTTTAGGGGATTAATCACAGAAGCCTTACTTCCACTTAACATTTTACTATCAATTGGTTTTTACAATGAAACATAAAAATTAAATATTCCTCTAATTAATTATTAAACTAAAAGTAATTTAATTAATTAAATTATTTATTTAATTATTAATTAAATTTAATTAAAAATTAAATAATTTAATTAATTAAAAATAAAAAAAAATAAAATTAAAATATTCCTCTAATACTTCATAGTAAAATCCTCTTGTATTTCTTTGATTTTAGGGCAGGATATTTCAGTCAAAACTCAGTACATGTCATCAGCCTTACCAAATTAACATTCAAAGTCAGGTTGAAGTCCCAAAGGGCACTTTCAAAGGGCTCTCCTTGCTTTTAGTAGCATTGATACTGGGATAGTTACTTTAACCAGATTGAATTCTACTCTTGGGTTCCTATGTTCTCATCTCATTATGGAGATTGAGTTCCTTAGATTTAGAATTGTAATGAACAAATTATTAGATGGAGTCCCCATCTCTTAGATACAGTTTTGGGGAACAGAGGAATGCAGATCCAGCAGCCCTTCCCTTTACAAAATGTTTGTGTCATTAAATACTGTTACATAATGTAAATATAACCAAATACAAAGAGAAGAAAAAGAGAAATTTACAAACCTGAAAACCTTCTTTGTTTTCATCAAAAGCTTAAGAAAATCTTTCCTTTCACCAGATGAGTTGACCAATCAGATTCAGTTACTGAATGTTTTAAGCATGCTCCAAACCATTTCCCTAAAAAAAGACCAAGATTCTCTTGGAAACAGGTTCTCAGCCTCTCTTTTCAAAGATGTCACCTTATCTGGTCATGAACTTAATATATATATATATATATATATATATATATATATATATATTCATGTATATTTTATAGAAGAAAAATGTAAGGAAAGAAAGGAGTTATCCAAATTATATTGTTATTTGTCTTTCATTTTTTAAGAGGAACAATGATATCAAGGGGTGGCAAGAATTGGGATTAAGTGAGGCAGATGTCCACAAACTCAACAATCTCACTGGCAAGACAAAATCAGGCTGAATGATGAATGATGATGGACCAGTGTAATGTTATGGTTAGCTTTCTGGAGGTCTTGGGACCAGCCTTCCTTCCAGCTGAATATTTTTCCTCACAAGAATAGCCAGAGATAAAGTCCAAAAGTCTTTGTCTCCTTCACAGTCTGTCTCCTTGCATGGGGCTCGGCTTGCTTTCTGGAGGCCCTTCAGTGGGGGAAGTGCAGGAGGCCAGTCACCAAGAAGCTGATGAAGATGGAATGTCTGAGTCCAAGACCTTGAGCTCCAGCCTCCAGTCCTCTGTCTTCTCTGAGTCTATTCGACCCCCCTTCTAGGTCTGTCTCTGACCTCTTAAATACTCTATTACAATTAAATCCATTCATCATACTGAACACAAGTCAATCATTATATCACTAGGAAACCATTATTTGTTGTAAGATTAAATCAATCATACTGAACTAGAGAAGTATTGATCACCATGCTAAACTAGATAACCATTGTATTATCAATTCCACTGAGTTAACACCTTGTAAGAAACCTTATCTCAACCACATTTCTCCAGAATTCTGGCCCGTTATAGCTCAGTATGCAGTAGGTGAGCTTGGTGTCTCTGATAGCTGACCAAACTGTAAGTGTTCTAAAGGGCTTGCTTCAGTCACCTTTGTGGCCATTGGGATAAAATTTTTCTTATCTGATTTTTCTGGGGGAAGTCTTCACATAATTATGATAAGCATCTCCCTAATTTATATACAGAAGTGAGACATCTTAGTTATACTCTTATGTAACTCACCTGCTGGAAAGGTTTACTGAAGTGTGGCCATTGTGGATATTAGAGCTTCTTGGAGCTTTAGGTAAGAGTAAAGTATTAGGTAGAAACCAAAAATGGTCAAGAAATTCTGAAAAAGACTCAGCAAGCTCCCACACCAGTGGTAATAGTCCTTCTTGAATACCCCATGTGTATATATACATGCCAGTGTATGGCAGAACTAAGAATCAAACTTATTTCCTCTGACTCCATGTCTAATATTCCACCAAACCACACTTCCATTTGTCATAATCAAAGAAAAGTTCTTATTTTCCTGCTTTAAAATATTTGTATTTTTTCATTGAATTGAAATAAAGGGACACATCATCATTTAGATGTGATACCCTCACTGGACAACCTCCCTCACTTGAGTATTTATGTACTTTCTGGGACTGGATCACCAGAGGGATAATCTAAAGGGCTACACTACTAACATTAAAATGATAGGAACTTTTGCTTCCCATGAACAATTACCAGTAGTTATAATCAGTTTTTAATTAAAGCATTTATTAAGATGAAATAATAAAAAAAATTAGCTATAAAACATTTCCCTAAAGTCTGGAGTATACTCTCTCAGAAATACATATAGAACTAATAGAAAAAATGAGTTCAGAATGTAATGTAGTAAGGCAAACATATAGGACACACATATGACAGAGGTCACTCACATGTCCTAGTCAGGAGGATATGGATGTCTTAACCATAGAGTGTTCATGTAGCTACTCTTGGGTGCAACATTTCTGCTATTTTGATTATTCAGCTGAGTCCCAATGGTATCCTTCTCTTTATAAATTGACTCAGTTTCCAATTGACTCAGTTTCTCTTTCTCCTAAATCTAAAACTGATCTTCTTATCTGCTGCTAAGGGTTCTATTCATTAAAGTTGCTTCTTCCCTTGGATATATTGCTATAAATGTCTCTCTAGTATTTTTCTACTTCTTCAACTATGAATTCTCTCTTGAACTGATGAATGAGGTTCTTTCTACTCTCTTGCTACATTATGAGTCAATTAGGAGAAATAACACCTCTCTTCCTCTTTCTCACCCCTCACACAAATCCCTCACAAATTGCTTCTGAGCCTGGACTCACCCAAATGTTCTAGGACTTAGCTGTCTAAAGCATAAAGGGTGTGGTTAATTTTATTTCCTCAGGCAGTCATGTCATTCCATTCTGGTTCAATCAAGGGGTTTGTTCATATCTCATAAAGATAGGATCACATTTTTATAGTTAGTTCAACACTTTGTTACCACATTAAAATATCATCATCTGTGATTAAATCTTGTGCATACAGCTACTGAATTGAGGGATATATGAATCATATCCCCCATCCCTACCATGACAATGTCTAAAAAAGAGTGAAAATAATGAGTTGGAAAGAATGCTCTGCTTTTTGTTTTTTACTTAAAGGAGATACATCAGTCTCTGCCAAAATACCTACATTGTCGCCTTCCTGATATTTATAGGAGGTAAGGCAACCTCTTCAAACATATTTGGAAAAGATCCCAGATGACATGATGTATATAAAGTGTATTGTAAAGCTTTAAGAGATAAATTAATCATCACTCTATCCTTGACTATTTTAAAAATTTTCTAATAAATTTTTTCCGGCCAATTCTTTTTTGCCTAATCTATATTCTACACAGCTGTCAAATTGAAGCTGTTAAAACAGAGATCTGACTCTTGCCCCCTCATCATTCCCACACAATTAAAAAGAGCCAATAACACTCAGCTTTCTCTAGAATTAAAGAGAGCACAGATTAGCACTTAAGATCCTGAGCAATATGGCCTTCACTATCCTGGATTAAATCTACTAGTAGTGACTGGTTTTTCTATCAATTAACAAGTATTTGTTAAGCACTTACTATGCATTTGGGTATATACTAGACCAGTGATACAAAAGTAAAAGTAAAAATATTTCTTTCAAGTAGCTTATATTCCATTTAAGGTGACGTTAAGACAAAACATCCAGATTTAATTAATACAAAATATGAAAAATAAATAAAATATATTTTCTCAGAAAAAACAATAGTAGATGGGAGAAAATGACTAGGGAGATGATTGGTATGTGAAACCTTATAGAAGTAGAATAAATAAGACTTGAAATTGATTGATGTGGAATCCTTGATTTAAAAAAAAAAAAGATGCTTAAAGGGGTTGGGCTGGAGAAGAGAAAATGTCTTGAATACCTTGAGTTTGAGATACCCATAGTATATGCAGTGAAACATATCTAATACAGTTGTTAATATAAGATTCACATTGTTGAGAAAAAAACTATGTTTAAATATATAGTCCCATGAGCCATCTAATTAGAGATTTAATATTTTGAGGTTGATGGCGTTACACAAAGGTAGTCTATAAGAAGAGTGGAAAAGAACACTATGAACAGAGCCCGCTGTTATATTCACAATGAGGTGATATTATATGGATGATAATTTAGCAAAGGACACTTAAGAATATTCAGGCAGATTGAAAGAGTACAGGGGGAACAGTTTCATGTGTACACACAAATACTCAAAATCACACTCACACTCACACAGAGAAGATATAGTATAGAGGAGGAAAATATGGTCATAATTAGTGTAAGAAAAAAGGTTAAGTGCCAACTATGTATGAACAACTGTGTTAAGTACGTTTCACACATCATCACATCACCAAATGCTGAAAAGTCTTTGAAGGATAAAGTATATATTAATTTCTCATAGTCTCTTAAAAACTCTAATTGTATACTGATTTTTGAAAAGTTCATTTTTCATTGTTACCTCTTTTAGAAACTTTCATCTTGCAGACTGAAAAATATTACTTAGAAATGAATTTTAAAAACATCCTTAACATCACACATGCTAATATACATGTCTAACAGTGCTATATAAAGTTCAGTAGTCATAATGGAGCTCACAGAATCACAAAATTTCTAAATTGGTAAAGATTTTAGCAGTTTCCTAGTAATACTGATAAACCAAAATGAACTACTCCTCCAACATTCCCCAAAAAAGTATTTTAGCCTTTGAAGACTTCTAGTGAGGAGGAGCTTACAACCTATAGTGTTTACTTACCATCACTGTTTATATCACTTTTCTTCTAATTTTCAAGAAGCACTGTCAATATTTTAATTATACATAATAAAAACAAGAATTTCCTCAATATTAAAATATAATTGATCATATACAAACAAGTGTAGAAGATATGTGAAATTACTTTCTGCCCAATTTCAGTGTCTTCATAAAAATCATACAATAGTCTGACCTTAGACTTTAGACTTTGTACAAGCAACATTACATGCATTCTCAATTTAAAAGAAAATTGTTCCATAATGAAATTATTTTCTTTCTTTTTAGTCAGAGACTAGTTTTGGCAAGACATATTCCTGGATCTTTGCAGCTTCATCATTTGAGTCTGTATGAGCCCAATTACATGAAGCAACTCACCATTATCCTTCAACCCTTCTTATTCTATTCCAAACCAATGTAATGGTTGATGAAAGAAAAGAATAGAACCTTAGTGTGACAGTATTAACTCTATTAACAAGATACAATCAAAACTCTCCTATTTATGGAGGAATATGCCACATTTAAGTGTAGAGGGAATTTTGCATTGGCATCTTATCACCAGGTTCCTAGATGACCTTGAGTAAATAGAAAGGGGCCTCTTATGTGGCTTTTTCACATGATTAAGCCGAAGGTCTTTCAGCTGATAATAATCTGAGCTTTCAAAGCTCCAGTTGAATCTAGGAGTTTCTCTCCCTTTCAAAGGATTCCCCCACAGTCTTCCTACTTGATCTATCTTAGGAGCTGGCATGTGGACCTGAAAATCTCACAGGCAGTAATCAAGAGTGTACTGGTCCTTATGGCAAGCATCAAATGGGTTATTGCCAGATCTTTGAACTACAAAAATAAATAGAGAATAGAACTGCATTGTATTGGCCAAGCCTGAGGCCTAGTCATCTGTCTTGGAGCATGCTTGGGTGAGAGTGTTTAACTTGGCCTTTTTCCATCACATGTGGTAGCTGCAAGAGGGAAAAGAAAAAAAAAAAAGAAAAAAGAAAACAAGAACAATGTTCGATGGTATATTTAATAGTGTGTTGGCTTAGCTATTTTCAGGAAACTGTTACTCCCATTTCTCCTTGCAGCCGTCTTTCCTGGGCTTCTGTTAGAGTGGATGCATACATGAGATCATGGGAGTCTTTCTCCCTCCAGCCTGTCTCAGAGTTGTAAAAGGCTTAAGGAGCATACACAAAGATTCCCACAAACACAGCCCCATTGGAGCTGGCTATTCCACAGTCATCTTCCAAGACTGAATTCCTTCAGTGCACAATTTCACTGGTGGCCTTGACATCCTTGAATTAATGGGTCTCTCTCAACCTGAGGATTTGGAATTCAGAGTAACAGGATGTTTGTTGTCTTTGGCTCAGACCTATTTTGCTCTTTCTCTTCATAGCCAGTGTAACTCAAATTCAAACCACTATTGCTCTTTCTCCCTCTTTTTACTTCAGAACATTTTTAAAAAAGAAAAAAAGAAAGCCATTTTTTCAAGTATGCCCTCTTCAAAAATTCACTTTTTTGTTTTGATAGCTCTAAAAGGATTGGATACTGGGAAAGATTGGGTTGCTCTGATGCTCTACATTAGTGGGAGCTCTGTTTTCACTTCTGAAGGAGTTTGTGTTGTACATGTGCAGAAAGATGATCTATCCATTTTGAAAAACAATCAGGAGAGATGTCAAGAAAAGGACTATCATTTTCATACCTTCAGATGCTGAAATCTCATTAATAGGTGTATACTGCAAGTAGATCAAATGCAAGGAGGAAAAAGATCCCATATGCCAAGATTAAATGGTGGAAATAACAGTTTCTGTAGTTGCAAAGAAATAGAAAGATAAGCATAATTGGTTAATGGCTGAATTCACCTAACATTAAATTGCATTAATAGGGTTGAAGTTTCCAGAAACAGAGATGTCATATTTTCACTTTATTCAGACTTTATCAAACCTCATCTGAAGAAAAGGGTTGAATTGTGTGTGTTTTGGTTTAAGAATTTTGTTAAGCTGGAAAGTTGCCATCAGAGCTCAAAAATAATGACATATGAGCTTGAGTTCATGAAATGAAGATTGATTAAAATAATTGAAAATATGTTTAGCCTGGAAAAGAGAAGATATAGTGTATCTCTGAGTAGGGAAAGTTGTAGGGATATTTGCTCTTTATAAAGTTTTTGAAGAACTATCAGTGGAAAGTGGAATCGGCTTCTTTTTGGACTGCAGAGGGCAGAATTAAAAAACAATTATTATAAGTTACAGACCAATTTAGACTTAATATCGATATTTTTTTTCATTTAAAGCTTTGCAATGATAAATGTGAAAATATGTATAGAAGAATTTTAACATGTTTAACATATTGGATGAAGGGGTGGGGGAGAAGGGAGGAAGAAAAATTTGGAATAAAAGGCTTTGCAAAGGTACATGTTGAAAACTATCTTTGCATATATTTTGACAATAAAAAGCTATTTTTATTTTTTAAAAAAAGCTTTATTGTTGGTGGAGCTGTGAAATGATCTAACTATTCTGGAGAAGAATCTGGAACTATGCCCAAAGGGCTATAAAACTGTGTGTACACTTTGACCCAGCAATGCCATACTTGGTCTGTACCCCAAGGAAATGATAAAGAAGGAAAAAGGACCCACATGTGCAAAAATGTTTGTAGCAGCTCTTTTTGTGGTAACAAAGAATTGAAAAATGAATTAATGCTCATCAATTGGGGGAAAGGCTGAACAAGTTGTGATAAAAAAGGTAATGGAATATTATTGTTCTATAAAAATGATAAGCTGATTTTAGAAAGGCCTGGAAAAATTTATGTGAACTGATGCTGAGTGGAACAAGCAGAACCAGGAATACATTGCACACAGTTAAAGCAAGAATGTGTGATGATCAACTCTGAAAGATTTGTATCTTCTCAGTAGTTCAATGATCCAAGCAATCCCAATAAACTTTGTACAGAACATGACATCTGCATTCAGAAAAAAGAACTATGGTGATTGAATGTAGATCAACACATTCTATATTCACTTCTTTTTTCTGTTTTTTCTCTCCTATGTTTTTTTCCTTTTGTTCTGATTTTTCTTTTTCTACATGTGTATTAAAATAAATCTATTTAAAAAGTAAAAAAAAAAAAAAAAACAAGCTTTGCAAAATGAAATGGGGCTTCCTGGAAAGATGGCAGATTCTCTTTCCTTGGGGGTCCTCAAGGAGTGTAGATTACTACTCTTGTTCATGTTATAGTAACAATTCCTTTGGCTTCTGTGGTAGGTAGATGTTCAAGAAGTTTCCTTCTGAGTTATAAATTGTGTGATTTTATAAAATTGTGATCTATAGATAGAATTTTGTTATATCATGAAAGAATGAATATGATGGTTCAGAAAAGTATCATACAATATTGTAAATGATGCAAAAACAGAAATATACAAACAATACATATTAAAACTAGTTCATTGTGGGTGGAATTGTGGTCTCATCCAAGCATTTTGGAGAGCTCTATGCAATTATGTCCAAAGATTTATTTAGCTTGTTATTCTCCTTGACTCATCAATGCTACTACTAAATCTATTTCCAAAGATTATTCAAGCAAAAAGGAAAAAGAACCTATATATTCTAAGATATTTACAGCAATTCTCTTTGTGGTGGCAAAGAACTAGAGATTGTAGGGATTCCCATCAATTGGAGAATGGCTAAACAAATTTTGGTATTTGATGATGATGGAATACTATGCTATAAGATGAGCCTGATGGTCTTAGAAAAACATGGATAGACTTGCACAAAATAATGAAGAGTCAAATGAGCAGAACCAAAAGAATATTGTATAATGTAACAGAAATATTGTTTTAAGAATAGCTTTGAGCTATTGAGTCATTTTAATTATTATAAATACCCATATTAGCTACAAATGACACATATAGGAAGATGCTATCTGCATTTAGAGGAAAAAACTGATGATAGTAATATGTATACAATGATCATATATGTGGATATATATACATATATATATCCACATATTTGTGTCTAATGATAGCCATCTCCAAGGTAGAGGACGAAGGAAGAAAAAGAAATTAAAAAATTACATGACAATTTGCTTAAATATTTAAAAGAAATAGAAAGTTGTACAAAATAGATTTAAAGTGTCCTTTGCAATTATTTTTATCATAAAATTATAAAAATTCTTATTTTATTCCACAAGTTAAAAAACATAAATTATATGTGTGCCTGAATGCAGTGATCATAATGATGCCAATGTAAAGAAAAACAATAGTACATCAACAATGTTATGACAATGATAAATTTCAGGCTTTTAAAACAAAAGAAAAATATGAAGATTAACTTCTTTTCAATAGTGGAAAATGGAATATTGTATGTACTATAAGATCAGATTCATGTTTTAACCATTTTTGTTGAACTGCATTTCTCTCTGCTTATTATTAGCAATGGCTTTTTGGATGGCAATTTTTTGAGAATCAAAGATGGTATGAAAACAAAATATATCCATAAAATTGATTTAAAAAATTAAAAACTGCATGTGAAACAAAATTAATTTGGAAACAAAGGAAACTACATTTTCTTTCTTTCAAGTTTTAGCTATTGAGAGATGTAGACTTGGCAACATTCATCCCATGTAATCATTTTCATTTCAGCTTAATTCAGGCCTTCATTACCACTTGCCTGAGTTAATGTAATAACTACCTAATTGATGTCCCTGTTTTGAATCTCACCATTTTCTAATCTATTTTCCACACTATTTCCTGAGTAACTTTCCTAAATTATAGTTCTAACCATGACAATTCCTATTTTACAAATTCTCATGGCTCTATATTGCTTTTGAGGGTCACATGTAAACTTCTGTTTGACTTTTAAAAATCTTTACAAAACTTTCCCCCACATATTATCCAGACTCATTCCCATGTCATTTGTCTTCTTACACTCTGTGGTATATCAAGATCACCTTTGCTTCACATGGGACACTACAACTCTCTTTTCCATAATTTGCACTGAATGCCTGTATTCCTAGAATTAAAATAGCATCCTCATCTCCACCACTAAATATACTTGGGTTCCTTTAAAATGTTAGCTAGTTTTACTTGTAGTGGAAATTGCATTGCTTTACATTGTGAAACAATGCATTATACAATAATACCAAAACTTATAATAAACTGAGTCTAGCGAAAGACAGCAAAGACAAATTAACTCAAAATAGGTATAGCTATGTTGGGAGAAAAAAAAGAGGATGATAGAAAAGAGGATTTTAGTTGGTGTAAGTGATAATAAAAAGAGCAGAGAGAAGACAGAAGTATTCAATTTTCATTTTGTTCTCTTGTTTCTGCCAAGGAGAGTAATTTTTGCAAGTGGAAATGACAAAATACAATGACTATCAAGGAGCCATTGTCCAAGAGAAGTAAGAAGTTAGACAACACCTAACTGTCCTTGCATTCCAGCCAGCTGATCCAGATGACCTACATCATTGAGTTCATTTGGCAGATGTGATAGCTCAGTTATTACCAGTAATATTTGATATGTCATTGAAAATAGAAAAAGTTTCATAAGATTGAAGATCCAATGTTGTCCTGGTTATTGAAAAGGGAAAGTGAACCAGTGAAAATGACTTTGCTTTTAGAATTTTCTGAGAAATCAATTATGAAGGAGATTGGTGGTAAACACCTAGATAGAGAAATAGTCTTTATAATCTTTGATTACAGAGAGTAAATATGACTTCATCAAGATCAAATCACACCAGATTAATGTCACACCAGATTAATCACCCCATACATAATACATTCTTTCTTTCTTTGTTTTTTTTTAAATAGTATTATTAAACTAGAAGATACAGTGACGATATGAATACACTTTACCTAGATTTTAGCAAAGCTCTTGTTAAGATATATTTTGTGGGTGAGATGGAAATTTATGAATTTTATGATAATAAATTTGGATGAATATGTAATAAGTTTAGTGGACAGCTTAAGGAACATTTGTTTTTATGTTATTGCATTTTTCGAATTATTTGTAGACTTGCTCTTTCTCCTCCCTTTCTTTTGAAATGAAAAGCAATTTGACATAGGTTATATCATGTAGATTTATTTCTATATTAGTCATATTATGAGAGAAGAAAAGGGGAAAACATGGAAGAAAAAATAAAGTAAACATATTAATAATATGTTATTATATATATTATATATAATCTTCTTTCACACTACATCATAAAAGAAGTTGTTAATGGGTCAATTTCTACATGATACTCTGTCTCCAGTGATTATTCAAGAAATCTGTGCTTGGCTATGGTACTTAATATTTTTATTGATTTTTGCATAGTTTTCAAATTGGTAGATCACTTAAAGCTCAGAGGCCAGCAGATAGTTAACACTTTTATCCTGATAAGAGTCAGGATCTGATAAGGTCTAGCTAATATTTTTGCAAAGCATTTTGGAAACATTATCTTATTTTATCCTCACAACCACCTTGCAAAGAGACTATTGCTAGATTCCCATTTGTGGAAAGTAAAGGCCAGAGAGAGATTAATTCATTTATTCAAGGTCGCACAAGGTCACAAGGCTTGAGACATGATTTGAACCCAGATCTTTACGATTCATATTCCATGCTCTATTTACTATTTCATATAGCTGCTCCCAAATGTGTTAATAGGATAACTCATTATCCTGAATTTAATATGATGAAACCTAATAAAGATAATGGAGGAACTATTCTGGAAAAAAAAAAAAGACGTAGAGTTTTATTGGATTATAAGGACAATGTGAGTCAGTATTGTAATACGAAAACCAAAAAAAATTTTTTTAAGGAATTTTATTTTGGAACAGAGAGACAAAGTTCTTAATATATACTCTGTCTTCATTTGGTCTCATAAAGAGTATTTTATTTAGTTCTGGGCACAACCCTTTCAGAAGGACCATGACAAACTGGGCAGTATCCAGCAGAGGGAAACCAAGAAGGTGAATGGCCTTGAGTTAATATTGAATGAAGGTGGGCCAAAGGAATTAGGCACATTTAGGATAAAAAGAGGAAAGGCAGAAGGGAGTCTTCACATTTCTGAAGAGCTGCCATCTGGAGGAAGGATTCAATTTATTCTATTTGTTCCCAGTAGAAAATATGTGGAAGTAGTGGAGGCAAACTTAAATGTTATATCAGAGAAGAATATGAAATGAACTTAAAAACATTAATTAGAGCTATATAGAAATATAATGGATGGCTTCAAGAATTGATAGGTTCTTCCTTCTTAGAAATCTTCAAGCAGAAGTCAAATATCCATTTATTAGATATATTATAAACTTTGTTATGTGGGTTAAACTGTATGGAAATTTTCACCAAATCATTCCTTCCACTTAGCAAATTAAACATATCTGAAATCGTGAAGTAGTCAATAGAATAAACTAGATAAGCAAATATCTGAAATATTTGAAGCCAATAATTTGGTTTTTGAAAAAAAAAAAAAAAAAGAGCGAGGGCATGAAATACTTAAGGGAAGATTCAATTAAGAGCTACAGGAAAACCTGAAAGGAGATTGATGATACCAATCATCATATATTTATACATCATATACCATAACAAATTCCAAATGGGATAGTTAATTTAAATATACATGATATAACAAAACACATGGAAGGAAATGTATTAGTGTTGAGTGTACTGGAGCCAGCTTGTGAAAGCCTGTTTACTTTTTAGGATGAGGCCCAATATTTTGGAAATTGACAAACACTTTAAATCATGGTTTAATTTATGGTTTTGTAGATTGTCTAGATTTAAGAAAGTAAAATATTACTATTACTATTAATATTTTATTATTACAGATTAATTTTATTTTTATTAAATATTAATAATTATTAATATTAATAAATATTAATAATGCATATTGCATTTAAAAATCTTTTCTGTATACATATGTGTGCATATACACACACATATATAGAAAGGTAATTTTCAAACACTAGTATATTGCAGGTTAGATGTATCTTTTAAAATTATGAATTCTGCATAATGGGATCACTCTTGGGGGAAAAAACTCAAACAAATAATCAATAGACAACATAATTTTTATGCAATTAAAATAACTTTTTGAGGAAAGAAACTGATATAGGGATAGAAAAAAAGAAGAGCAATGATTATTTAGGAAAACTAATCTCCCTCAATTATCTCTGATAAGAGTCTGATATAGAATATATACAAGAAATTCATACACACACACAAGCATTTGCTCATTTGAAGAGTGGGAAAATAATTCAAGTAATCATTTTTTAAAGAAACATTTTATAATGAAAGAGTTACTAGAATCCTCCAAGTCAATAATATAAAAAATATAAATAAAAAAGCAACCTAGAAAATTAACAAATATGAAACAGAATTAGTCAATATTTGGAAGGCATTTTGTTGATGAGCTAATCATGAATTACACTGTTGAATTGGTCTAAGAGTTTTGAATAAACCTGTGAATTGGTCTTCCATTAAAGAAAACAATTTAAAATTGTTTTAAGAAAATTATGAAATGTCCATATTCATTTTTCTGTACTTGGTTATGCAATTATAATGTCACTATTTGGATTTGTATTCCAAATCATAGGAAATATAAGAGATGTCATTCAATGAGTAAGAAAATATTGGTACATGAATATAATGAAAAATAAATTGAAGCATCAAAAAATAGGAAGAATTCAGAGAAAAATATTGACTTTTGTAAATTGATATTGAATAAAGAAAGTAGAACCCAGAAAAAAAACATATATATACATATATATATATATATATATATATATAATTCCAAATCATAGGAAATATAAGAGATGTACATCATGGAAGGTGTGCTAGGTTTAGAGTTTGAGGAACCAGGTTCAAATAATTTTTCAATAAGTACTCATGTGACCATGATTGAGTCAAGCTCTTCACACCTCAGTTTCTCACTTTCCTCAGCTGCAAAAAGAAGAAATTGTACTAGATGACTGAAAAGTCCTTTTCCAGCTTTAAATCTATTCATATAATCTTGTGAATTGGATTTAATTCAAAAATATGACAAAAAAATCTTTAGAAAAAATCTCAACTGAAAACTAGCTTGCAAATATTATGGGAGTATTATCTTTGAAATCCTTTAAATTTCTGTTTTGTTTTTGTAATTTTCACATTTTCTCTGTTTTTCTACTTGTGTAATTTGCTCGGAAATTCAATCTACCCCTTATTTGAATAATGCTGGGTTTACATTCTTAGAAACTTGAGCTTGATTCAAAACAGGATTATTCAAAGCTAAAATTCCCATAAGAACAAGTTTATAAATGGAGGTTACATTCCTGAAGACTGGAAATAGCTATAATACTGTCAAGTTAGAAGAAAAGGGACAAAAAATAGACTGGAAACAAAAACAATGACACATAAAATATTGTCAATTTTTTTCTTAACTATTAATGCTTATGTAAAATGAATCAATTTTTATTGTGTTCTACATATTGAGAGCACTAATTATGGTTAAAATAAGATTTTAGAATAAACTATTAGAATATCATTTTTTTATTTCCTTTATTTCTTTTTTGCTTCTTTCTCTCATTCTTTCTTCCTTATTCATTCCTTCCCTTCTCTCTCACTCTCACTCTTTCTTTTCCTTATCTCTCTTAGGCTAGAAATATAGACCAATACCCTTTCTCATAAGACCAATTCCACTGTTGTCCTGCACTGAAACTTTACTCCTATATTTCTGATCTGAAGCCTCCTATGCATCCTGGAGTTCTCCTATTCAATAAATTGACATCATGCAGGGCGAGATTTATTGAAGACATTAAGTCTTACAGTAGTTCGAAACTCCCAATCTGGTGATTTAGGTTGGATCATGTATCCACCGTATCTGACTAGAAAAGTAATTTAAAAATTGTAGTTTACTATGATAAATTGAATGCCAATGTGGAAGTTTAAATTCTGTCAAAATTCCTGTGATTTAGCCATCCCATCTATGATAGGACTAATATTTAATGATATTTCCCCATTTCCCTAAATGAAACTTAATGGGTAACCCTCCCTCCTATTTCTCTCTTGACACAGCTTTTTGCCTTCAACTACCAAGATGCAGGTTCCCCGCTTTCTTCCCTTATCTGAGAGGTGTTAGCATTGCTCAAAAATAAACTAAGCTTGCCCCAATATCTAATTAGCTGCAACTTTCTTGATGCATTTTTTTTGGTCACCTAAGAGATTAAAAAATGAAAGTCATATGGTGTCTAGACCTTTCAAGACTTGAGGAATTCCTGGCACATCACCAGATGCTTCATCATATCCAAACCTGATGAATGAGTGTTACCTCCAGAGAAGCTAAGTTACACTGTATTCTTGTTGAACAACCTTACTTTTTAGGGCAAGGCAAGCCTTCATTTGTTAACTATTTAGTGGCTTGTGGGTTCTTCAATTTGTCCCAACATAGAATCTGAACTAAGAGAATGCTGATATTACATTTGCCTCTACAACCATTGTTTCTTATAACCATTCTTTTCCTTTGGCACCTGAGACATTTCTGATCATTCCCCTGTCTCCTTAGCTTATTTCATAGCCTTGTCTTGCCACTTAAGGTTGAATCTAATCCTAAAATCTTCTTCAATCTCCCTTAAAGACTTAAGACAACAGCTGTACCAGATGATGATATTATAAAGCAGTAGTCATCAAAACTATTTGATACAGGCTAAGAAATAGAGTAATTGATCAGTGGAATAGGTTAGGTACACAAGACACAATGGTCAATGACTATAGTATAGTGTTCGATAAACCCAAAGATTCCAGCTTCTGGAATAAGAACTCACTGTTGACAAAAATTTCTGGGAAACTGGGAAATTATATGGCAGAAATTAGACACTGATTAATATCTAATATTACACACCAAGATAAAATCAAAATGAGTTCAGGATTTAGACTTAAAGGGTGATCCTATAAGCCATTTAGGAAAATGTGAGATAGTCTGTCTCTCAGATCTATGGATAAAGAAAGAATTTGTGAGCAAAGAACTAGAGAACATTATGAAATATAAAATGGGCAATTTTGATTGCATTAAATTTAAAAAGTTTCCACACAAACAAAACCAATGCAGTCATGATAATAATGGAAGCAGAAAAATGGAGAGGGATTTGTAGCCAATATTTCTGATAAAGACTCATTTCTAAAAATATAGAGAATTGACTCAGGTTTGTAAGAATACAAGCCATTCCCTAATTGAAAAATTGTCAAAAGATATGAAGAGACAATTCTCAGACTAAGAAATTAATGCTCTAAATCAGTATTGATTAGAGAAATGTAAATTAAAACAATTCTAATGTACTAATTCACACTTCTCTGATTGACTAAGATGACTGGAAAAAAAATAATGATGAATGTTGGAGGAAATGTGGGAAAACTGGGACACTAATGCATTATTTCTGGAGTTGTGAAATGATCCAACCATTCTGGAGAAAAATTTAGAACTTTATCCAAAGGGCTATTTGCATACCCTTTGATTAGCCATCTCTACTGGGTCTATATCCCAAAGTGATCATGAAAGAGGAAAAATAACCCATATGTGCAAATATGTTTGTTGCAGCCCTTTTTGTAGTGGCAAGAAACTGGAAATAGAGTAGATGCCCATAAATGGGGAATGGCTAAATAAGTTGTGGTAAAAGAATATAATGGAATATTATTGTTCTATAAGAAACAATCAGCAGGATGATTTCAGAAAAGCTTGAAAAACCAAATTGATTTTAAGTGAAGTGAGCAGAACCAAAATAATGTTGCACAAAGTAACAGGAAGATTATATAATAATCAACTGTAATGGGTTTGGATCTTTTCAACAATGAGATTATTCAAAGAAATTTCAATAGATTTAGGATGGAAAATGCCATCTATATTGGAAGAGAAAAATATGGAGACTGAATTTGAATTAAAACATAGTCTTTTCATCTTTGTTGTTGTTTGCTTGCTTGCTTGCTTTTTTTTCTTTTTCTTTTGACCTGATTTTTTCTTGAGGAGTGTGATATGGGAATATGTTTACAAGACTTGTAATATAGAAATTATCCTATATTGGATTGCTTGCTATCTTGAGCAGGGGGAGAAGGAGAGGGAAGGAAAAAAAATTGGAGCGCAAAGTTTTACAAAGGTTAATGCTGAAAACTATCTTTGCAGGTATTTTGAAAAATAAAATACTTGAGAAACCCCTAGTGGAGATGCTGAAAAGGAAATCTGTACTGTAAACATCTCTGGTATTATCTGGAAAAAGGATTCATCTAGACTATTAGAATAATATTTTATGCAAAATCCTATGGATTTCAAACAAGAGAATAGCATAGTCTCCTGAGAATTATATTCTCTTGGTCTTGTTCAAGTTGAGGTTTTTACTTTTCTGAGCATGTGTTTCTTCTTCCACTCTCCTTTTGTTCCTCCCTGTAAACTCATACACAAAATCTTCTGTTTTAAACATAGGATCATAACTCTGAAGTGGAAAGAGATCTCAGACACTTTCCAGTCCAACATGCTAACTGCATAGATGGGGAAAATGAGACCCATTATTCTGAAGTTCACACATGAAGTAAAAAAGATTTGAAATCTCTTTCTCTGCCTCCAGATCCCACTCATTCCCCTTTAAATCATGTTGTATGTTCAATTGCTTCTCCATATGGCTACTCAAATGATACTCCTCATATGGCTATCTAATTCCATTACCCATCTCATCCAAAATTATCATTGTTTTCAAATTGTTTATCAGAGAAAACATGATACAGCACAATACAATAAATACAATATAATAAATATTTATTATCTACCATGCACCAAGCACTATGCCAGGTGCTTGCATTATATTAGGTGAGATAGCATGCAATTAAATATATACAAAAAAACTACATCCAGGATAAAAAATAATTATTTATAGAAAAAAAAGTGGAATTAAGAGGGATAAGGAAGGCTTCTTGTAGAATGTGGGATTATGGTTGGGACATAAAGGAAACCTTCTAATTGTTTCATTTAGGACCCTTCATGATCTGATTATTTTCTACTGCAGTCTTTTCTAGATCATGTCGTCCCCTCCATTTGTATCTTCTTCTCCTCTCATATTGATGGCTTTATTCATTTCATGTCCTGTGCTAAGAAATGCACTCCTTCTTATCTACATTTCCATTTGTTGAGGTTTCTCCTCTCTTTTAGACCAGATTCATATACCAATTGCTGCATGAAGAGACCCCTTGAACTCCTCACAAAGTGAAAGTAAGCTTTCCCTCCTCAAATAACTCATAATGGTGTTTTTACTGAATCTTCCTGTTGTGCACAATACACCATACATTATAGTTTCTATATCTGTTTTTCCCCTGGTAGAATGTAAGTTCATTGAGTGTAGATTCTGTACTGATTCTACCTTTGCACAGACTACGGTGCCCTGGAAACAGCATGATACAATAACCAGAGTATGACCTGTGGAACCAGAAGACCAGTGTCCCTCTTCTTATACTTATTGTTTTTTTTTTAATTATTAAAACCTTTTCTTCTCTTTTTAAAAAGCTTTTTATTTTCAAAACATATGCACAGATAATTTTCCAACACTGATCCTTGAATAGCCTTGTATTTCAGGTTTTCCCCTTAGTTCTTTCACCGTCTCCTCTACATGGCAAGCAATCCAATATATGTTATACATATTAAAATATATGTTAAATCCAACATGTGTAAACATATTTATACAATACTCTTGCTGCACAAAAAAAAATCAGATCAAAAACGAAAGAAAATGAGTAAGAAAACAAAATGCAAATGAACAACATCAAATAGAGTCAGAATGTTATCATCCACATTCAGTTCCCACAGTCCTCTCTCTAGGGTATAGATGGCTCTCTTCATCATAAAATCAATGGAACTGGCATCAATCATTTCATTGTTGGAAAGAGTCACATTCATGAGAATTAATTGTCACATAATATTGATGTTGCTGTGTACAATGATCTCTTGGTTCTGCTCATTTCTCTTTGTATCAGTTCATGTAAGTCTCCCTACACCTCTCTAAAATCATCTTGCTGATGTTTCTTATAGAACAATAATATTCCGTGACATTCATATACCATAACTTACTCAGCCATTCTCCAACTGATGGGTATTCACTCGGTTTTCAGTTTCATGGCACTACAAAAAGAGCTGATAGAAACATTTTTGTACATGTGGGTCGCTTTTGTACGTGTAAGCCCAGTAGAAGCACTGTTGGATCAAAGGGTATGCACAGTTTGTTAACTCTTTGAGCATAGTTCCAAATTGCTCCCCAGAATGATTGGATTCATTCACAGTTCCACCAACAATGTGTTAGTGTCCTAGTTTTCCCACATCCCTTCCAAAATTCATTATTATCTTTTCCTGTCATATTAGCTAATCTGAGAGAAGTGTAGTGTTCATTTCAGGGTTGTCTTAATTTGCATTTCTCTAATCAATAGTGATTTAGTCCTTCCTTCTCTACAGATCTGAGAGGTAAACTATTCTATGTTCTTCTAATTTGCTTACAATATGACTCTTTTTGTCTAAATCATGAACCCATAAAATTGGAAACTAATATGGCAGAAACTAGGCATTGATCCATACTTAACACCGTACACCAAGATAAGGTCAAAATGGGTTCATGACCTAGGCATAAAGAATGAAATTATTAATAAATTAGAGGAACATAGGATAGTTTACCTCTCAGACCTGTGGAAGGGGAAGGTCTTTATGACCAAAGCAGAACTAGAGATCATTACTGATCACAAAATAGAAAATTTCGATTATACCAAACTGAAAAGTTTTTGTACAAACAAAACTAATGCAGACAAGATTAGAAGGGAAGCAATAAACTGGGAAAATATTTTTACAGTCAAAGGTTCTGATAAAGGCCTCATTTCCAAAATATATAGAGAATTAACTCTAATTTATAAAAAATCAAGCCATTCTCCAATTGAAAAATGGTCAAAGGATATGAACAGACAATTCTCAGATGAAGAAATTGAAACTATTTCTAGTCATATGAAAAGATGCTCCAAGTCATTATTAATCAGAGAAATGCAAATTAAGACAACTCTAAGATACCACTACACACCTGTCAGATTGGCTAAGATGACAGGAAAAAATAATGATGATTGTTGGAGGGGATGTGGGAAAACTGGGACATTGATTCATTGTTGGTGGAGTTGTGAACGAATCCAACCATTTTGGAGAGTAGTTTGGAACTATGCTCAAAAAGTTATCAAACTGTGCATACCCTTTGATCCAGCAGTGTTACTACTGGGATTATATCCCAAAGAGATTATAAAGAAGGGAAAGGGACCTGTATGTGCACGAATGTTTGTGGCAGCCCTTTTTGTAGTGGCTAGAAACTGGAAACTGAATGGATGTCCATCAGTTGGAGAATGGCTGAATAAATTGTGGTATATGAAAATTATGGAATATTACTGTTCTGTAAGAAATGACCAACAGGATGATTTCAGAAAGGCCTGGAGAGACTTACACGAACTGATGCTGAGTGAAATGAGCAGGACCAGGAGATCATTATATACTTCTACAACAATACTAGATGATGACCAGTTCTGATGGATCAGGCCATCCTCAGCAACGAGATCAACCAAATCATTTCTAATGGAGCAGTAATGAACTGAACTAGCTATACCCAGAAAAAGAACTCTGGGAGATGACTAAAAACCATTACATTGAATTCCCAATCCCTATAGTTATGCACACCTGCATTTTTGATTTCCTTCACAAGCTAATTGTACAATAATTCAGAGTCTGATTCTTTTTGTACAGCAAAATAATGTTTTGGTCATGTATACTTATTGTGTATCTAAGTTATATTTTAATATATTTTAACATCTACTGGTCATCCTGACATTTAGGGGAGGGGGTGGGGGGGTAAGAGGTGAAAAATTGGAACAAGAGGTTTGGCAATTGTTAATGCTGTAAAGTTACCTATGTATATATCCTGTAAATAAAAGGCTATTAAATAAAAAAAATTAAAAAAAAATAAATAAATCATGAACCCATTTTGACCTTACCTTAGTATATGGTGTTAAATGTGGGTCAATGATTAGTTTCTGCCATATCACTTTCCAATTTTTCCAGCAGTTTTTGTCAAATAGTGAGTTCTTATCCCAAAAGCTCGAGTCTTTGGGCTTATCAAACACTAGATTGCTATTTTGTCCTGTGATTCTAACCTATTCCATTGATTGACAGCTCTATTTCTTAGCCAGTACCAAAAGGTTTTGATGACCACTGCTTTATAATATATTTTTAGGTCTGGCACAGCTAGTCATCTTCATTAGCATTTTCTTTTCATTAATTCCTTTGAAATTCTTGACGTTTTGTTCTTCCAGATGAACTTTGTTATTATTTTTTTCTAGGTCTGTAAAATTATTTCTTGGGAGTTTCATTGGTATGGCACTAAATAAGTAGATTAATTTCGGTAGTATTGCCATTTTTATTATATTTGTTCAGCCTACCCATGAGCACTTGATATTTTTCCAACTGACTATATCTGATTTTATTTGTGTGAAAAGTCTTTTGTAGTTGTGTTCATATAGTTCCTGACTTTTCCTTGGCAGATAGATTCCCAAATATTTTATACTATCAACAGCTATTTTGAATGGAATTTCTTTTTGTATCTCTTGCTGCTGAACTTTGTTGGTAAAAATATATCTGTGCATATATATATATATGTATATGCATATGCATATATGAATATATACATATACATATATATACATATATACATATACATATATATATAATGCTGATAATTTATGTGGATTTATTTTGCATCCTGTAACTTTACTAAAGTATTGAATTGTTTCTAGTAGGTTTTTAGTTGATTCTCTAGGGTTTTTAAGTATACCATCATATCATCTGAATAGAGTTATAATTTGGTTTCCTCATTACCTACTCTAATTCCTTTAATCTCTTTTTCTTCTCTTATTGCCAAAGCCAACATTTCTAACACAATATTGAATAGTAATGGTAATATTGTACAACCTTATTTTCAATCCTGATCTTATTGGGAATGGTTCTAGTTTGTTCCGCATTACATATGATGTTTGCTGATGCTTTAAAATAGATGTTATTGATTATTTTAAGGAAAAGTCCATTTATTCATATATTCTCTTATGTTTTTCATAGGAATGGATGTTGGATTTTATCAAATGCTTTTTCTGCATCTGTTGAGATAATCATATAATTATTATTAGTTTGGTTATTGATACAGTCAATTATGCTAATAATTTTCCTAATATTGAATCAGTCCTGCATTCCTGGTATAACTCCTACTTGGTCAAAGTCAAAATCACACTTACTAATTGTGTGATTGTTAGCAATCACTTACATTTTCTTGGACTCATTCCTTCATCTATCAAATTGGGGGTGGGGACTAGATTGCATGATTACTAAGGTCACTTCCAGCTCTAAATCTCTGTTCTTATGACCTCTCTGGGCTTACCTTTCCTCATTTGTAAAATATTGGGGTTTGGAAAGAAAATATCTAAGCTCCTTTCCAGTTTTAGAATGAAAGTCCTGTTTTATGGTAGAGATTTAATATATTTTTGTCAGATTGAGTGTCATTAATTTTAACCTAGTGGTATTGACCTGCCCATTGGGGTGGATTTTCCATAATAATGATATAGACATATACACATACACACATATGTAATATATAGCACATACAATATATTTATAATATATTCACATGCATACATGTGCATGGGTACATGTACACACATGTGTACATATACATTTCTCTTGTATATGTATATAGATAGATATTAAAGAACACAAAAATTTAATACTTAACAATTTTAAAAGAACTTCATAAACATTATTACATCTAACATATCCCCCTGCAGCTCCCAACAACTCCATAAGTTACAGAATGCAGATATTGTCACATCAGTTTAACAGAAAAAGAAACAGTCCCTTAAAAGTTTAGTGACTTGTCTAGAATTATGTAATTTGTAAATGTCTATTCATTCTGACAGATAGAGCTCCAGGATTCTACATCACATATTAATAACCCCATCCCCAAAAGGGATCTTCCATAGAGTCAGTTTCTTTTTTTTTAGCATGGAAAATATATAAGAACTTTATTGCTAAACTTCAAAATCCCTAGAACAAAAAAAAAATTATCTAAGAAACAAACAAATAAACAAATAACAACAACTAATTCAAATATGTTGGAGTCACAATTAGAATTGTACAGGATTTAACATCTTCTACAATAAAAATCCACAGGTCCTTTAATAATACATATCAATAATCAAAAAAAATTAGACTTGTGACCAAAAATATCATATCCAATAAAAGTAACCATAATATTGAATGGTTAAAAAAGGGACATTAGGTGAACTCTTAGATTTTCTTGACTTTGTCTCTATCAAACCTGAACTCAATAGAAAATTTAACATACAAAAGCTAATATCAGAGACTAATTTCAAGGGACTTAACAACACCAGATTTTTTTCCCACTTAGTATTTATTTTTATTATAGCTTTTTATTTTCAAAACATATGCAGAGATAATTCTCAACGTTCATCCTTGCAAAACTTTATGTTCCCAAAATTTTCCCTCCCTTCCCCTCACCCCCTCTCCTAGATAACAAGTAATCTAATATATATTAAACATGCAACTCTTATATATATATATATATTTATATTTATAAGTATATAAATATATATTTCCAAAATTATAATGCTTCACAAGAAAAAACAGACCAAAGGGGGAAAATGAGAAAGAAAACAAAATGCTAACAAACAGCAACAAAAGAATGAAAAATTATATGTTGCAATTCATATTTTGTCCCCATAGTCCTCTCTCTGGGTGCAGAGGGCTTTTTGTCAGAAGATCATTGGAACTAGTCTGAATCACCTTGCTGTTGAAAAGAGCCATGTTTATCAGAATTGATCATTGTATAATTTTTTTGTTGCCATGTACAATGTTCTCTTGGTTCTACTCCCTTCACTTAGCATCAGTTTATGTAAGTCTCTCCAGGCCTCTCTGAAATCCTCCTGAAGATCATTTCTTACAGAACAATAATATTTCATAACATTCATATAACAACTTATTTAGCCATCCTTCAACTGATGGGCATCCACCGGTTTAGAATTCCTTGACACAACAAAAAGGACTACAACAAGCTTTTTGCACATGTGAGTTCATTCCCCTTTTTTATGACTCCTTTGGGATATAGGCTCAGTAGAGACATTGGTGGAGCAAAGGGTATATATGCACAGTTTGATAGCTCTTTGACATAGTTCCAAACTACATAGAGTAAGTTTCTTATCAGAAGTACAATTTTCTAAAACTTTTCAATTATTTACAGATTCTTGGGTTTCTTTTTTTTTTTCAAAGCCTAATATATTGATGAAACTGATCACACTATTTTATTCCTTTGTTTGTTTTTTAATGTTATTTTTATTATTGATATAAATTTTTATTAAGCTATGAAAAGTCCAATTAGTTTTAGATTAGGTTTTTATCTGCATTCCAAATTAGAGAATCATCTCTCTCCCCAAATCTTGCCACACTATATGTTTTCAGACCTACAGCTCCCTCCTTGCTACTTAAACTGTCATAGACAAATGTGGAAAGATATTACATAACTGTAATAATCCTGATAGATTTCAATTCTATCTAAAGACAAAGAGAATGATGAGATATTTTTGAAGCAAAACCCCCAAATTTGGAAAATTCTAGTACTAATGATTCTGAGGGATCTATCATGAAGAATAACATTTCCTATGACATCATGGTCTAGACATTGCTTAAATTTCTTCTCTTTGCTTAACTTATCCAAGCATATACCAACTTGCACTTTGAGGTTTAAAGATGCCTCAAAGATATCAAAGAATCAGTACCTGGAATTTCACTCTGGAATTCAATCTGGCATTGAAACAAATCTCCAGTAAGCCTCACCTAAACCAGATGAAAGTTCAGTAGGTCCTGTTTTCCAAGTAAATAAAAACCAAACTATCTTTTCAGATCTATGACCTCTGTAACAGAAATCCAACAGCTGGCTGACTTACTCAATAGAGGAATATCAGAAGTCAGTCCATGTTGTTTCAGGCCTAAAAACATGCATCAGTTTAGAGCAGTGTAGTGTGGAATTTGTTTACATGTTCATAAAGCCTTTGAACTTTCTGGTCCATGTCATTTGGTATTTGAAAGAAGAGAAACTATTTGGTGGCCTGGAGATGAGAGATTGGGGATGTCACAATCTGTATCTTAGTCTCAAGCAAACAATCAATTGATTAAGTAGTCTAGACTCCAAGGTTCCACAGAAATCACTCCCAAGTCAGATAAAATAGTTAATATCAAAATGATAATTCTAAAATGACTGAATGTCAACATGAATCTGTAAGTACATTCATACATTCATTCATTTATAAATATTTAATGTGACTTACATTTAAGGCATATGGTCTATATTGTTAAGAAAAAAATTAATTAAGAACTTTGATCAATACAATGGTTGTGATTTCAGAAAACTGATGATCAAGACAGTTATTCACTTCTTGACAGAGAGGTGATGGACCAATATGCAAAATGAATTATGCAGGTTTTGGACATGACCATTGTGGGAAATAGTTTTGCTTGATTCCTTATTTTTGAAAAAGAATTTGCTTTTCTAAATAGAAAAAAAATATATAGAGAAAAAATGTCCTCTATTTCAAGGCAATTGAGAGGGAGAAAATGATGCATAGTAATTTGGGGAAAAATTAATTTAAGAAGTAATCCACTGATATTATTTTTGTGGCACTAAAATTAGATTTATATCTATTAAATATTTCAATATATGTAGCAGAAGTTCCTTTAGATATGATTAGCACTGAGAACAATGTCTGGTACATAATATGTACCTAATAAATGTTTATTGATAGATTGATTAAATAAACAATTATTTGTTCACTGACATTGTTATACTGTTGTAGGACAGTGATTTCTTGATGAAGCTTCACTTATTTTGATATACCTCTCTTCCCTCATACAAACTCACACACAACTTCCATGGTTCCATTTTCCCTGGGATTCTATAGTGAAGCTTCCTCATTTCACAAAATTTGATTGACCCTAGCTTCTTTGAGGCAGCTTTTTGGCCTGAAGGTCAATTGCAAGGTTAATCCATGGAGATTCCGGGCATCTTAAACTTTGTAGATGCTCAAGAACCTTCAAGTGACTGAGAAGAGCCATATGTTGAAGAATTAAGTGTTATTCTAGCCTTGTTGCATACTCTTACTCTATTGTCTAAAAAAAAAAAAAAAAAAATCTTCCTCTGTTCAATATCTAGTGACTTGTGAATGCTTTATTTTGTCCCAACATGGAAACTAAACTAAGGGTTTTATAACCATATTTACAATGCAAAGGAATTATTGGTTAAACCCTGGGACAAGGAACTCTACAGATTTGTTTACAATCTTTGGTGTACAGGAATTTCATTTTATGAGAAATCATTCACCATTACTAGAGCTCCAGACAAGCCTTCAAAATTGTGGTCTAATGAAATGTGTCTTGTAATAATATTCATAATAAAGGACCAGGTCTTTTAATTATGTACATGATGGAATTTTGGACATTCTTTCTGTCAATGTGTAAAAGGTGTTTACTTCTATTATTAGCCAGCAATACTAATGTACTTTTTGTTTGTTTAATCTAAAAAAAAAAATTAGTCACCAAGATGTATCTGTCCAGGACAATTATTGACCTAATAAGCCTGTCTGAGAGATGAAATGGAGACTTTCAAAAACACTGCCAATACCCCAAACAGCAAGCAGGCCTCTGGGGTCACTGTTTGTGTTTGGACCACCATCTGTGTATGAAGAAAAATCAGAAGGAAAGGGAAAATAATGACATTCTCTTCTTAAAACAGTAATATATGTTTAAAAACTACATGAGTATGTGCATTAATTTTTTTTAAAGACTTTTGCCTAATGGTCCCTCAGGGCCATTGTTTTCAGGATAACAATTTTTCTTAAAAGTAAAGGGGAAAAAATGCCAAACTTTCATGAAACTTGAGCTGCTAGCAACCTAATAGTTTGGTTCAGCTCTAAATCATAAGGAAAACTATCACCAAAATGTTTCACAGACTAACCTAATATAAATATCAGTCTTTGGTTCTGGCTTGTGTGAAACATGTATTTATGGAATTTTAGTAAACAGAGAGTGTGCAGACAGACTCACATGCCACAAATTTTTCTATTAATGTTTTATTTGATTATGTGTTCATTTTTGTTGTTTGACTCTGGTTGCCATTTTTGTTTGCTTGTTTCAGTTTTTGTTTTGAAAGCAAGAAATAGATAACATAAAATAACATAAGCCAAGTAAAATTTTCTCTTTTTTTTCCTTATTTGCCTTCTACCACTCTTCTCCTACTTACTTATTTCTACAATTGTGTAAATCACTTAATAATTTCCTATTCTTAACAGAAGCCAGCTCCAAAAGCAAGAAGAATTGGGTTCTAATTCTACTTCTAATATGCATTTCTTCAATTATTAAATGCTATTTTGTTATTTTTTAGGAATAAAGTTAAAGAATATTAAAAAGAACACCACTAGGAGCTCACGCAAAATACTTTCTTGAGTATCTTTTCCTCATTTCCCATTTTCTTTTCAGTATGAGATTGTTCAAAGAAGGCTCTCTCCTTATAAGCATATACAGCTTGCTGTATCTGATGAACTCCTTAATGGGAACTTGTAGTCAGCTTCATGGGGACTCAATGCAAGCATGAGGATGAATCGAGACATGAACCTCCCAGATCTTTTGGGGGTCTAAAAGTTGTAAAAACAATTTACCAAAAATATTGATTTAATTAAAATACTTAATTTTAGGGAACAAAATTGAATAAGCTGTGAATGAATTCCCTAAGAAAATATTTCCAGGGTCATATAGATTTACAAGTGAATTCAACCAAACTTTAAGGAAGAATTAATTCCAATACTGAACATACTATTTGGAAAAATAGAGGAACTCTAAATACAGATTCAATTGTACTTTTTCATTTACTTTATTCTTTTCAAGATTAATTTGTTATTTTTAATGTTTCTTCTTTTATAACTGTGAGTAATATTAAAATATGTTCTAATAAATAGAATATGTATAACCTATGGTCAAATTACCTATCATTTTAGGAAGACAGGATGAGAGACGGGGGGGGAGGGATAGAGAGAAGTCAAAATCATGCAAAAATGAATGCTGGAAATCTGTGGGCAATTTGGTTGGGAACAAAGCATGAGGACTTTGAAAATCAGCCTGAATTTTTAAAAACTAGACTTGAAGCCAGATGGATCATGTCTCTGGTTTATCAAGGCCTATGAAATCTATTCAGAAGGAAAAGCCAGCTCCCAATAAGTCATTATTCAATGAGACATATGAAGAAGAAGCACTTCAGAACCATTCCAGAGTATCCATGTGTATCCAAATTTCAAAAACCAGACAGGACAAACCACAGTGGCAAAAAACAGAGGGAACTTGGAATAAAATTTACTATGCATCAGGTAAATTCAAAAGATAGCATTTACAATCTTGTCATCAACCAAAATCAAAGCAAAAATTAATAGTGTAAATAAATAAGGAAATTACATGGTGATAAACGTATCCATAGATAATGAACTAATAATAGTAAAAATATGTTTCAACTATAGGATATAAGTTTATAAATGAAAAAGCAAATATTATACAAAAAGACATAATAAAGTAATAATAGGAAAATCTAAATATAATTTTTTTTTTGTTTTGGACAAATATAAAGGAAAATATAACATTGAACAAATTTCTGAAGAAACTAGAATTAAAAGAAATATAGAATCTATAATATGTTACCACTAAAGAATACATATATTCTTCACCACCACGTAGAACTTTACAAAAATTCACCATGGAGTATAGCAAAGGGGTTTGACAAATAAATCCCCAAATACAGAAGTAGTAAATACATTCTTTACAAACCATGACATATTCATCAGATTGAGACCATACATAAAAGGAATAGGTGAAAATTGAGACTTAATAAAGTAATATTAGACAATGAGTAGGTTAAAGGATAAATCACAGAAACTATGGTAATGTGAAAGAAAATGATGATAAAACAACAAACTAAAATTTCAAAAACACAGTTAAGGAAATCTCAAAAGTAAATTTTATATGCGAATCTATTTATATACCTATGGTACACATACCTTCATTCATATATGTATATATCACTAAAGCATTACATTAATCAAATACAAAAGATTCATAAATTGAAAAAGTAATTAAAACAAAATAGCCAATGAATAAGCAAACAAAAATGTATCTACATGCATTCATATATGCATATATCACTAAAGCATTACATTAATGAAATATAAAAGATGAATATTCATAAATTGAAAAAGTCATTAAAATGAAATAGCCAGTGAATAAGAAACACAAATAAGCACAAAAAAGAACAAAATTAGAGGAGAGGCAGAAACTTAGAAGAAAAATAGAAAAATTGGAAACTAATGACTAGAATGATAAACTAAAATCATAACTAAAGTTAAACTAAAAATTAAACTAAAAAAACAAATTTGATAAGCTTTTAGCCAACATAAATGTAAAAAGAGATGATAGAAAATTAATTAGATAAAATAGCAAATAAAACAAAAAAAACTTTGTAGTAAGTTCTGCTCATCTAAAAAAATATTCTAGTTTTGTTTTTTATTATTTTATTCATATTTATTTTATTTTTAATTCACAAAGGAAAATAAGCTTTTCCATAATATGACTTAATCTGAGAAAAATAGTAAAGAAACTACCAAAGGCTGTGTGAAAAAATTCAAGATCTAAAAGATTTAGAAAAGAATCCTATCAAATTTAAAAAATAATTAATATCAATGCTTTAAAAACATACTGAGAAAATCTCACTATATTCTTTTTGTGAGACAAATTAAAGAAAATTATCTAAACCAGGGAATGATAAAGCAAAGATAAACTGTAGATAAGATCATCAATGAATGCTAATTCAAAAAGCTTTAATAAATTCATATTAAGAAAAGAAAAGAGCAATTTAACGAAGAAATTATTCATTTTGACAAGTTGTAGTTATGCCAGAGATTCAAGGGTTCTTCAACATTAGGAAACCATTCAACATAATTAATCATTTCTAAAAAAAACCCCAAAACATCCAAAAACACATGATTATCTCAATAGATGCAGCAAAAGCTTTTGCCAAAGATGAGCACACATTTATGCTAAAAAAAATCCCTCCAAATTCTAGGCCTAAAGCGATCATTTAAAAAATCATGATATGTGTATTTCTAAAGCCAAATGCAAACATCATTTGTAATTGGGAATAAAGCATAGCTTTTAGTTTTCCATTTGATATAGCTCTGGAAATGTTAACAAATCATAGCAATAAGAAATAAAATAAATATTAAATAAAAATGAGAGGAAAAGGGGATATAACTATCCTCACTTGCTGGTAGTGTGATAATTTACTTAGGAGATCCTAAGAAAACAATCAAGATAATGAGATATGAGTAGAGACACTGCTATAACAAAGGAGAACTCTTTGGGCATAGTTCTATATTGTTCTCCAGAATGGCTGGATTGGTTCACAGCTCTACCAATAATGTATTAGGGCCCCAGTTTTCTCAATTCCCTCCATCATTGATTATTGTCTTTTCTTGTTAGCCAATTTGAAAGGCATGTAGTGGTGTCTTAGAGTTGTTTTAATTTGTATTTCTCTGATCAAGAGTGATTTAGAGCATTTTTAATATGATTAGAAATGGTTTTAAGAAATTAAATTTTAGGTTTTTTTAATTTTTAAGAAATTTTAAGAAATTAAAATTAGAAATAGTTTTAATTTCTTTATCTGAAAATTATCTGTTCATATCTTTTGACCATTTTTCAATTAGATAATATCTTGTATTCTTAAAAATTTCAATCAATTCTCTCTATATTTTAGAAATGAGACCTTTATCAGAACCTTTTGATGTAAAGATTTTTTTCCCAGCTTTCTGTTTCCCTTCCTATCTAGTATGCATTGATTTTGTTTGTATAAAACCTTTTAAATTTAATATAATCAAAATTATTTATTTTACATTTCTAAGACGTACTCTACTTTTTCTTTGGCCATAAATTACTTTCTTCTCCACAGATCTGAAATGTAGACTATCCATTTTTTCCCCCTAATTTGGTAATAGTGCCACTCTTTATCAGTAGACAGATTTTTAAAAGAATTCAATTAAACATTCAAAAAACAATGCTCCCAAATTTAAATATTGAGCCAAAACAGATACTAAAGTTTTCCCCTAAAACCACGTATCATCAGACAAGTAATTACTGATACTCAAACCAGAGAAAGCAAAAACAAGAAAAGGAAATTTATGGAAATATAAGAAATGAATAATGAATCTAAAATATTGCAGAAAATATTAGCAAAAGACTACAACAATATATGAATATTTTATACCATATACAGTCTGATGTCATGTTAGAAATACAAAATTAAATAAACATTAAGAAAGCAACAAAAATGATATTAAAAATAAAACAAAATGAGAACAGATCAACTGATGAAAAATAACTTGACAAAATAAAATGTTCATTTATGTTAACTTTAAAACCATACAAATGAATTGCATTTAATACTGCAAATAATATCTTTTGGATCTTTTGGAGAAATGACAAAAGACTTTATATTAAGATGTAAGGATATTTCAAAAAATTCAAGAAAATATTGTGAGAATCTATACCGTTAGAGGAGAAACACAAGGATCCATTGTGCAAATCACCTATTTAGAGATTTAATTTTAAAAATAAGTGATATATGAATCATTGTGCAAAGTAAATTCCCAAAGGATATAAAAAAGACAATTATTGAATTTTTAAAAATGCAAGCTATCAACAACATTAAAACAATGAAAATAAATTGGTGAATGTCTGAGCAAATTATAATATGAGATTGTAATGGAATACTGTTATGTCATAAAAAATGAAAAAAGTAAAACATTTAGAGAAACCTGTGAAGATGTTTTGAAACTATTGCTAAATGAAATAAGAACCAGGAAAACAATGCTTTATACATTGACTCAAGAAGTGAAAATGAAAACAACTTTGAAAGACTAAATTCTGAATTTTGAACTCTGATCAATGCAAAGATTAATCCCAGCTTCCAAAGACTTATGATGAATGATCTTCCCCAACTTATACTAATGAATCTTATGGTCTAGTAAATCTGATTTTCTTGTTACTCTCTATTCCTTGCAATTGATGTCTTTCTTTACTGGCATGCACTTCCATTTCAACTTCCTGTCTTTATTTTGAGATGACTTAAACATAATTACCTAAGGGACTATGGTATTGTGTCCCAATGTCAGTATCAAACTATTTCAGCACAGGAAAAGGGTGAGATTGACTTGATTTTTGATGACTTTACTTATCTGTTTTCAGCCTTATCCCTTGAGAAACATTTAGAAGTTTATTGGAAATAATTTTTGTTTTAAAATAAAGGATATCAATAATATTAATTACTAGTCTTGACTAACTCAAGGAGAAAAAATGTCAATTCTCAGGATGTAGTGGTAGTGATAATTGAAGGAAGTGGGAGAAAGAGAGGGACAGAAGGAGGAAGAAGAAAAATAGAAAGAAGGAAGGAAGGAAGGAAGAAAGGAAAGAGAGAAAGACAGATTTCTATGTATATAGTAAAGTATTCATCTTCAGTTTATTGTGAGTAACCTCACATAGTATGTTAAAATACATAGTCCCAAAGTAGCACTTACATGGAAAACACAATCAATGGTTAATAAGTATTTGAAGATTTGTGGAATGATCAGGGGAAAGAAATCAAAATAAAAGTGACAGAGTTTATTTATTTCCAAATGTTTAGTAACTTTCTCCCTCATTCCAATTGAGAGTTAAATTTTCAGTCCTCTCTGCTTATTGCTTAAGGCAACAAATGAATTTTAAATTAACATGTGGTATGAATTGTACATGTTCCAAAACACAGAGCTTATTATTTCCAGATTAGAAGACACATACCCTTTCAAAGATTCTTAGTCTTAAAAAACTCACAAATTATTGAAATAGAAAAGAGAGTGGGAAAATTAATAATCCTTTTGGGCAGCTAAGTGGTGGAAAATGGAGAAAGTGCAGTGCCTGGAGTCAGGAAGCCTCATCAACTTCCACATTTGTCATTTTCCTTTTCTGTCATGTTAGACTATTTTATTTGATAGGTATGGAGTAGTAGCTCAAAGTTGTTTAATTTGTATTTCTGGAATCAAGAGTGATTTAGAGCATTTTTCCACATAGTGATAAATAACTTTGATTTCTTTATCTCAAAACCATGTTTATACTGTCTATCCATTTGATATTTATCAAATTGACTATTTATCAATTGAGGAATGGCTCTTACCTTTATAAATTTGAATCACCTCTCTATGTATTTGAGAGAGAAAGAGAATTATCAGGGAAAGTTGTCTATAATTTTCACACATAATTAGTATGTATTTTTCTCAATCCTGTTTTCCCCTTCTTTATCCTACTTTCTCCTTTCATCCTGTTCACCCTCAAAAGTGTTTTGTCTTTGTTCATTTTATCTACCTCAATCCACCCTCTCTTCTATCGTCTGCTCCTTTTGTCTCTCCCCCTTCTACTTTCTTGTAGGATAAGATAGACGTCTATATACAACTGAGGATGTATGCTATTCCCTCTCTAAGCTAATTCCAATGAGAGAAAGATTTACCTTTCCCTCTCTTTCCCCCATCCCTTTTCCTTTGTAATAGCACATTCATGCCTCTTTTATGTGAAATAATTTAACCTCCTCCCCCTAGTCAACTCACATCCTTGTCCTCTATGTGTTCTCCTTCTAGATGCCCTAATAATAACAAAGTTTTGGGGAGTTAAAAATATCATTTTTCCCATGTTGGAATGTAAGCAGTTAAAATCTTATTGAAACCATTATGGTTTCCCTTTCCTGTTTACCTTTTTATGCTTCTCTTGAGTTTTGTAATTGTAAGTCACAATTTCTATTCACCTCTGGTCCTTTAATCAGAAATGCTTCAAAGTCTTATGTTTCATTTAACTTTCATTTTCTCTCCTAAAGGGAGTTATCTCTCCTGGATCTATTTTCCAGGTCAGTTATTTTTCCAAAAGGGATTTTACATTTTCTTCTAGAATTTCATTCTTTTGATTTTGTGTTATTCTTTTCTTATGTTTGATAAGGTCATTAGCTTTCACTTGCACAACTCTAATTTTTAAGGAACTCTTTTCTTCAGTGAGCTTTTGCAACTTCTTTTTAATTTAGTCAATTATACATTTTAAGAAATTCTTTTCCTCAATGAATTTTTGTAACTCTTTTCCATTTAGTCTATTCTAATTTTAACATTATTTTTAATTTCCTCCCTTTTATCAAGCTATTGATTCTTTTTGCATAATTCTCTTGTTATCACTCTCATTTCTCTATGCAATTTTCCTCTACTTCTCTCTATTTTTATACTTTATTTTTTATTAAAGCTTTTTATTTACAAAATATATGCATTGGTAAATTTTCAACATTGACCCTTGCAAAAATTTTTGTTCCAAATTTTTCCTTCCTTCCCTCTACTTCCTTCCCTAGATGGCAGGTAGTCCATTACAAGATAAATATGTTAAAATATATGTTAAATCCAATATATGTATACATATTTATACAGCTCTCTTCCTGAACAAGAATAAATGAATCTAAAAGAAGAAAAAATCCTGAAAAGGAAAAAAAAATGCAAGCAAATATTAAGAGAAAGTGTAAAAAGGCGATATTGTGATCCATACTCAGTTCCCGCAGGCCTCTCTCTGGATATATATGGCTTTCCTCATCACTGAACAATTGGAACTGTTTTGAATCATCTCATTATTTTTTTTTTATTCTTTTTTTTATTTAATAGCCTTTTATTTGCAGGTTATATGTATGGGTAACTTTACAGCATTGACAATTGCCAAACCTCTTATTCCATTTTAAATCTTCCTGTTGGACATTTCTTACGAAAAAATTTCCAAAATTTATATTTGGGACAATTTATTCCCTTCTAAAGGGTTCCATTCATTTTACTTCAAACCTCAAAATTTTTCAAACATTCGTGACATAAGGTCCCTTTCCTTCTTAATTTTTGGGATTTAGTAACAGCCAAAAAGGTTTACATTTGTTTTTTTTTTCCAAATGCTCTCCAAGAAATTTGACTTAACTCCCCAACAATGTATCAAATTTGTCCCATTTTCCTCTCCCCCAATATCTTATTTTTTTCCTTTATTTACCAATTATAATGTAAATTTCTACCTTTAATTTTTTAATTTTTTCTCTATTTAATATTGGAGATCTTTTCAAAAAGACTAAAATGTTTCAATTTCCATTGGCTTTATACCTTTTTACCATTTTCTTGGAGAATTTGATTTTTAAAATTAGAGAATTTCCAAATTTTTGGAAATGGGCCTTTATCAAATCTTTGACTTAAAATTTTTCCCATTTATGCTTCCCTTTAATCTTTCTCATTATTTTTTTTAAAACTTTTTTTTATTTTATAGCTTTTTTCTATTTTAACAAATGACAGTTCTTTTGGTCAAAAATTCCTTCCCTTTTCCCCATCTAGAGGAAATACCTGTGTTTAATTTAATAATTTCACAGCCAGTCATGCCCGGGCCTTACGGTGTCGGGTGTTAAGTGTGGATCAATGCCTATTTTCCAATTTGGTTTCCAATTTTCCCAGCTTTTGTAACGTAAGTTCTTTCCAAAATGGTTTTGGGTTTGTTTAAAGACTGGTTTATATTAAGTTGGAGTTTTGTCCTTGCCTCCTTTTATTCCGTCAATGGTATTCCAGCCAAACCTGGTTTGAAAGCCAAATTCTAATATAATTTTAGATTGTTTAGATCCATTTGTTTTTTTTTCATTTTCCTTTTTCTTACCTTTTGTTTTCCAAGAATTTTGTTGTTATTTTTTCATCTTTGTGTTTTGGGAATGATTGGTAAAATAAATGTTAGTTTAGGGGTATTTGTATCTTTTTATTTTGTCGCCCTTCCAAAGAGATTTTAAATTTTTCTTTTGATCAACAATTTTGGGTGGTTTCTGATCCCTCATGTTTCTTGTTTTCCCCTGGCAGATGATTTCAAATATTTTAACTTTTAATAGTTACTTTTTAAATGGAATTTTTGTCTTTGATGTTGATTTTATTTTTTTGAATCTGATGATTATGTGGGATTTTTTATCAATTTTGTTTGGGATTATTTTAATAATTTTATAAAATTGTGGGGTTTAAGATCCATTTACGGGGTGTTTTAGTTTTCATTGTTTTATTTTTAATTTTTTTAGTTTTTGAAAGTAGATTTTAAAAAAAAATTGTAACGGTGATAGTGGGCAACCTTGTTTTCCTCCGATCTTATTGGGAATGGTTTGGTTTTCCCCATTAATTGGCTTGGATGTTTTTAAATAGATGCTCTATTATTTTAAGGAAAAGTCCATTTATTCCCATACTCTCAAGTGTTTTTTTAAGAATTGATGTTGGATTTTTGTCAAATGCTTTTCTGCATTTTTGAATTATCATGTGGTTTTTTTTAATTTGGTTTATTAATATTGCAAAAGATCGTTTTTTTAAATCAACAGGAGTCAGGAATTCAAGGGTTAGGGGAAAATCCGTCTTTTTCAGTGAAGGATCATTGGGGAAAGAATTGGCGATAGCAATGTTGCACTAGTCAAGAAGCTGCTGACCAGCGCCACACCCAGCCTCGGTCCCGAACCCACCCAATCTCCCCACTTGTCTTCCTCCTCTCTCTCTGCCTCCACCACCAAAATCTTTTCCTATCAACAATCAGGACTTGCATGGGAGGGGGGACCATTCTTTATCCAATCAGTATTAAAAGAAAGCCCCATTCTTCTAGCCTCTGACTTGGGACCCAGTGCTCGCTCAAACCCAGCCCATTACCATTGGCCAATTATTGATAGTTTTCGAAGAACCTTTCCTTAAACCCACTTGTCATATTATCCGTGGATGATTTTTTTATCTTTTGCAATATCTTTTAAATTTTTGCATAATTTATAGGGGAGATTTCTAATTTTTCTTTTCTGTTTTCAACCTACCTCGTTTAGGTATCGTACCATGTTGTTCATAGAAGGAATTTGGTGGGACCTTCATTCCCTATTTTATCAAATAATTTATATAATTGGGGCCAATTTTCTTTAAATGTTTGGTAGAATTAATGAAATTCCACTGGTCCTGGGGATTTTTTCTTGGGGTTGTTTAATTCCTGTTCTTTTCTTTTTCTGAAATGGGACTATTAAAATTACTTCCTCCTATGTTAGTCTGGGGAAGTCTATTTTTTGAGGTGTCATCCATTTCATTAGGTTATCAAATTTTTGGGATAAAGTTGACAAAATAACCCATTTTTCTCTAATTTCTTCCTTTGGTAAAGTTCTTTTTTCATTTTTAAGACACAATTTCATTTTCCTCCCTCCTTTTTTCTAATCAGATTTAAAGGCTTATTTTTTTTTGGCTTTTTCATACAACCAACTCTTAGTTTTTTTAATTAGTTCAAAGTTTTTTCTTTCAATTTTTTAATTTCTCCTTTTTAATTTTAGGTTTCAAATTTAGGATTTGATTGAGGGTTTTAATTTGGCTTTTTTTAGTTTTTTATTGGCCCAACTCATTAATCTTTTCTTTCCTTTTTTTATTTAAGGGCCTCTAAGGTTTTTCCTCTTATTACCCTTTGGCTGCATCCACAAATTTTGGTTGATGTCCCATCATTGTCATTATCTTAGTGAAATTATTAATTGATTTGCTCTTCAAATCATTCTTTAAGATGGTTTTTTGGTTTCCAATTACTTTTTGGTCTATTTACCCTAACTTTTTGTTGGTGTAGTTTTATTGCAGGTGATCTGAAAAGCATTTATTTCTTTTTTAATTTAATTTGGTCTTTTTCCTAATATTGGTCAATTTTTTGAATGGTTCCATGAACTGCTGAGAAGAAAATTTCCTTTCTGTCTCCATTCAATTTTCCAAAAGATCTAACATACCTAATTTTTTCTAATATTCTTTTACTTCTTTAATTTATTTCTTATTTGTTTTGTGGTTTGTTTGTTAATTTAGAGTGCAAGGTTAGATCTCCCACTATTACAGTTTTATTGTCTATTTCTTCTTGCAACTCTTTACTTCTCCTTTAAACTTGGATGTACCATTTATCATTTTAATATTGTTTTTGTTGTTTATTGTCCTTTGGGATGTGTTTCCCATTCTTTTAATTAGATCAATTTTTGCTTTTTAAACTGAGATAAGGTTATTGCTTTTTTGACCCACCTGGCTTAGATTTTTCCATTTTACCTTTATTCTTATGTATTCCTTTTTGTGTTTTTGTAAACAACATTGGGGTTCTGACGTTCAGTCTGCTATCTTTCCCCTCTTTATGGAGTTCATCCCTTCACTTTACGGTTGTTTGATTTTCCATCCTAATAACCCCAGCTTAGCTTTCTTTTTCTTGCCCCCAACCCTCTTTCCCTTTTTAAACATGTTTCACCGGATGCCCCTCTTTAATCCCTCCTCCCCTGTTTGAATCTTTTCCTTTCCTTCCTTTTTTTTTTCTTTTCCTTTTCCTCTCCCCTTTTTAATGAGGCAGGAGAACTTTCTTAAAACAAATGTCAATTATTTTTTCTTTGAGCCAACTTTGATGAGAATAAGATTCACCCAAATGTTCCCCCTCTAAATTCCCTCAGAATGATGTTTTTTGCCTCTTCGTGGGTGTGGTTTCTCTTTTTATCCCTCCTTCCACCTTTTCTGCCTCATCCTTTTCCATATCTACTTCCCTTTTTATTTATCAGTAAAATCAAATTATCATATTCTTTTGTATGTCCCGAACTTCCAAATTCTCAAGGTTCTTTTTTTTTTTCTCTCTTGGTCCTATGGTTTGGGAATCAAATTTTTGTTTATTGTGTTTTTTCCAGAAACAAATGGAATTTATTCGTTTCATTAAATGTCCACCTTCTTTCCTGGAAAAAATCCGCTTAGCTGGGTGTTTATTTTCTGCATTCGTTTTTGCCTTTCAGAATAAAGTTGGCTTGATCCAATGTGGAGCAGCCGATCTTGGGGTGATCCATTGTGGCACCTCGGTATTTAAATTTTTTTGTTTTTTTTGGCTGTTGTAAAATTTTTCCCTTAATCTGATAGTTCTAAATTTCCAAATTCCTTAGGGGTTTTTTTTGGGTCTCTTTCAGAAGGTGTTAATGACTTCTTTCAATCCTATTTTACCTTGGATTCTATTAATCGGGAGTTCTCTTTGAAGATTTCTTTAAAATAGTATTGGTTTTTTTTCATCATAATTTTCAGAAAGTCCAATAATCCTCACATTCCTCCCAGATCTATTTTCCAAGTCTGTCATTTTGCAATAGATAACGGTTTTTTCGTTTGTCATTTTTTTTTTTGGTTTTGCTTGACTGATTCTTTGTCTCAATGAATCATTGTTTCTATTTGTTCAGTTCTGATTTTTAAAAGAAATTCTTTCTTCTTGCTTTTTACTGCTTTCTTTATGTCAATTGAGTTTTTAAATGAATTGTTTTGTGTGGAATTTTTCCATTTTAAAGTTTTTTTAGTGAATTATTTTTTCTTTTTCAATTCACAGATCCTACTTTCTTGAGTTTTTGTCTTTTTCCATTACAAATCCTACTTTCTAGTGAATTCTTTTTTTTTTCCCCTTTTTCCTTCTTACTTTCCAGGAATTTTTTACTTTTTTTCCAATTCCAAAATTTTGTTTCCCTACTTCGAATTTTTTATCTTTTTAATTTATTTCAGGAAGTTGTTGCCTCTTTTCCCCTCTTTCCTTTACCTATTTATCTTTTTTCCCTTTTTGAGACTTTTAATGGTCTCCATCAAACATCAAAAGGGGACAGGTGAGATTCCCCTTTGGGGTTTTTGGGTTCCTCTTTGCTTTAGCCTTCAGGGTGACTTGCCTTTTTCTGCATAGAAGCTGTGGGTTGTTCTTTTTCATCTTTTTATTCATGTTTTAAGCCTTTAGGGATGCCTCCCAGGGCAGGGGTTACCACTTCACTGCAGAGCAGGGGAGATGTAACCTGGTTTCCAGCCCGGGTAAAGGGGGTGGCCCGGGGTTTTCCCCTTCCCCAACTGGAGGACTCAGCTTTTGGCTAGGCATGGAAGTCCCACTTTGGCTGTGTGGTTGCACCCCCCAGGCAGAACGCAAGGAAAGTGTCCTGTCCCGAGGGCCAAACCCCGGGGGTTTTTGGCGGCGACCGGTGCCGGCTCTCCAAAGTCTGCCAAAGTCTTGCCGGGAAGTCTCTGCCCAAACAAATCGGCCCTGCAAAGCTCTTGGCCCCAAACCCCCACGGCCATTAGGGAACCCGGCCCTCCCCATGCAGGTTCAACTGCCCAAAGGAAAGCCCTACTGCGGGTTGGGGCTTTGGCCTTAGTCTGTACTCACTTTTGGTTTGAGGCCTTCTGGAAAAATTTCTCCCAGTCTGCCTGATCTCCCCCCTCCTGCCTCCCCCCCCCCCTCCCTGGGACAAACCTTTTTGACGAGACTGCAGATTTTCTTCTGCTGGTGAGTTTTATACTTAATCTTTAGAATTGTAACAGATTTTTGAGGTCGATATAATATTGATAAAGGGGGAAAGGCAAAATTATGTGCCTTCTCCGCCATCTTGGCTCTGCCCCCCAAATCATCTCATTATTGAGGAAGCCATTTCCATCAGAACTGATCATCATATAGTCTTCTCATCACCGTGTATAATAATCTCCTGGTTCTGCTCACCTTAGCATCGTTCATCAAATCTCCCGATTCTCTGAAACATCCTGTTGGTCTTTTTATGAACAATAATATTCCATGACTTCTATAAACCCAATTTTTTTGCCATTCTCCAAATGGGTTCCATTCATTTTCATTTCAGCCATTCCAAAGAACCCAAAATTTTTTGACAAGGTCCCTTTCTTTCTTTAAGATCTCTTTGGGTTTATCCCATAGAAAACCTGGATCAAGGGTATGCAAAATTTGCTTTTGAGCTTAGTTTCTTCTCCAGGTGGACACTACAGTTCTATTAATGTATCCCCAAACTTTTTCACATCCCCTCCAACATTTGTATTATCTTTTCCTATCTTGTCTTGAACTGATAGGTTTAGTGGTATTCAGAATGGTCTTTTTGCATTTTCTGATCAATGTGATTTGGACATCTTTACATATGACCAGAAAAGCCCAATTTCTTCATCTAAAATTGTTTGTTTATATCTTTATTAATTGGAGAATGGCTTGAATTTGTATAAATTTGAGTCAGTTCTCTATATATTTTAGAAATGAGGCCTTTATCAGAACCTTAGAATATTAAAAATATTTTCCAAGTTTATTGATTCCCTTCTAATCTTCTCTGCATTAGTTTTGTTTGTACAAAACCTTTTTAATTTAGTATAATCAAAATGATCTATTTTGTAATCAGTAATAATCTCTACTTCTTTGGTCAGAAATTCCTTCACCTTGCACAGATGTGAGAGGCAAACTATCCTATGTTTTTCTAATTTGTTTATATTCATTTCTTTATGTCGACATGAACAATTTTTGCCTTTCTTTTATATGGTTGTGGGTTGGGTCCTTGTTTCTTTCATACTTTTTAATTTTGCCACGTTTTGTCAAATAGTGATTTCTTATTCCAAAAGCTGGGATCTTTGGGTTTGTCAAACACTAGATTACTATAGTCATTGACTGTTTTGTCCTGAACTTAACCTATTCCACTGATCAACTATTTTGTTTCTTAGTCAGTACCAAATAATTTTGATTATTGCTTTTTTATAATGTAGTTTTAGATTTGGTACAGCTAGGCCATCTTCATTTGCTTTTTTTTATTAATTCCCTTGAAAATCATGACCTTTTCTTGTTCCAAATGAATTTTGTTATCATTTTTCTCTGGATCAGTAAAATAGTTTCTTGGGAGTTTGATTGGGTTAGCACTAAATAAATAGATTAGTTTAAGTTGTATTGTCATCTTTATTGTATTCACTCGACCTATCCTTGAATACTTGATATTTTTCCAATTGTTTTTTTATTTGTGTGGAAAGTGTTTTGTAGTTTTGCTTATATAAGTTTCTGACTTTCTGTTGGCAGATGGATTTTCAAATATTTTATACTATAGATAGTTATTTTAAATGGAATTTCTCTTTGTATTTCTTGCTATTAGATTTTGTTGGTGATGTATAAAAATGCTGATGATTACATGTGGTTTTTTTTCCCAACCCGGCTAAAATTGGAATTTCAAAGTTCTTTTGGTTTATTTCTAGGGTTCCTAAATCCATCTATCTCTACAAAGAGGAATAATTTGGTTTCCTCATTACCAACTCTAATTCCTTTAATCTCTTTTTCTTCTCTTATTTCCAAAGCTAGTACTTCTAATACAATATTGAATAGTAATGGTGGTAGTGGGCAACCTTGCTTCACCTCTGATCTTTTTGGGAATGGTTCCAGTTTCTCACCATTCCATATCATGCTTGCTGATGGTTTTAAAGAGATGATACTGATTATTTTAAGGATAAGTTCATTCATTCCTATATTCTCTAGTCTTTTTAATAGGGATGGATGTTGGATTTTATCAAATGCTTTTTCTGCATCTATTGAGATAATCATATGTTTTTTGTTAATTTGGTTATTGATATAGTCAATTATGCTATTAGTTTTTCTAATATTGAACCAGCCCTGCATTCCTGGTATAAATTCTATTGGTTATGGTGTGTTATCCTGGGGATCATTTTCTGTAATCACTTTGCTAGTATTTTATTTAAGATTTTTGCATCACTATTCATTAGGGAGATTGGTCTGTAGTTTTCTTTCTCTGTTTTTGTCCTACTTGGTTTATGTATCAGTACCATGTCTGTGTCATAAAAAGAATTTGGTAGAAGTCCTTCATTCCCTATCTTTTCAAATAGTTTATATAGTATTGGGGTTAATTGTTCTGGTAAATGTTTGGTAGAATTCACATGTAAAACCATCTGGTCCTGGGAAATTTTTTTCTTAGGAAGTTGATTAATAACTTGTTCTATTTCTTTTTCTAAAATGGGATTATTTGAGCAATTTATTTCCTCCTCTATTAATCTGGGCAACCTATTTTTTCTTGGTATTCCTCCATTTCATTTAGGCTATCAAATTTATTGGCATAAAGCTGGGCAAAGTAACTCCTAATCATTGCTCTAATTTCCTCTCCATTGGTGGAAAGATCTCCTTTTCATTTTTGAGACTAATGATTTGATTTTCCTCTTTCCTTTTTCTAATCAAATTAACTAAAGATTTATTTTTGTTGTTTTTTTCATAAAACCAACTTTTAGTTTTATTAAATATTGAATTATATTGAATTGAATTGAATATTGAATTAACAATTCAAATTTTTTTTCTTTCAATTTTATTAATCTCTCCTTTTGGTTTTAGAATTTCAAGTTTGGCATTTGATTGGGATTTTTAAATTTATCCTTTATCTAGCCTTTTTAGTTGCAAGCCCAATTCATTGATTTTCTCTTTCTCTACTTTATGAAAATAAACCTCTGGAGATATAAAATTTCCTTTCATTACTGCTTTGGCTGCATCCCACACATTTTGGTATGTAGTCTCATTATTTTCATTCTCTTGTATGAAATTATTAATTGTGTCTATGATTTGATGTTTCACCCATTCATTCTTTAGGATGAGATTATTTAGTAACTAAAATAATTTAGTTAATTTTCGGTCTATTTTCTCCTGGCTTTATATTGCATGTGTTTTTTATTCCATTATGAATTTTAAAAATGCATATGCTATTTCTGCTTTACTGCATTTGATTTTGAGGTTTTTATGCTCCAACCCAAGGTCAATTTTTGGATAAATTCCATGAACTGCTAAGTAAAAGTAAACTCCTTTCTGTCTCCATTTAATTTTCTCCAAGGATCTATCATACCTAACTTTTCTAACATTTTGCTTTCCTCCTTAACTTCTTTTATTTCCTGGTTTGATTTATCTAGTTCTGAGAGAGCAAGTTTGATATCCCTCAGTAGTATAGTTTTGCTGTCTACTTCTTCTTGCATCCCTCTTAACTTCTAGGAATTTCCATACTATACCACTTGGTGCATATATGTTTAGTATTGATATTATTTCATTATCTATGGTGCTCTTTAGTAAGACAGTTTCCTTTCTTATCTCTTTTAATTAGATCTATCTTTGTTTTTATGTGATCTGAGATCAAGATTGGTGCCCCTGCTTTTCCCCCCCCTTCACCTGAAGCATAATATATTCTGCTCCAGGTCTTAACCTTCACTCTGTATGTATCACTATGCTTTAAATGTGTTTCTTGTAAATAACATATTATAGGATTCTGGCTTTTAATCCAATTTGCTATCCACCTCCATTTTATGGAGGAGTTCATCCCATTTGCATTCATAGTTAAAATAACTAATTTTGTATTTCTTGTTATCTTATTTACCCTAGGTTACACTTTTCTTTTTCCTATCCCCCTTCCTTCTTCCCCAGTACTTTGCTTTTGATGACCAAGTCCCTCAAACAGTCCTTCCCCCTTTAGAGTCCCTCCCCCCCTTTTTACATCTTTCCCCTAGTTCTTCTGTTTTCCCTAAAATTAGTCTTTCCCTTTCTTTCCCCCCTTTCCCTTCTACTTTCCTATAAGGTGAGACAAGTTTCTTTGCAATACCAAATATGTCTGATATTCTCTCTTAGAACCAAACCTGATGAGAGTAAGATTCACAAAATGTTCATGCCCCCTTCTTTCCCTCAATTATAATAGTTTTTCTTTGCTTCTTTTTTTTACTTATTTTACCTCCTTTTTCCTCTTCCACTATGATCCCCTTTCCACCTTTTTTTCCACATTATAATAATAAAATCAAATTATACCTGCATTCTCTAAGTATATCCATAACAGAAATATAGTTCCCAAGAGTTCTTTTTCCTTTTTACTCTTTATGCTTCTCTTGAATTCTGTGTTGGGAGATCAATTTTTTTGTTCAGTTCTAGTCTTTTCATTAGAAATAGCTAAGTTCACCTATATAATTGAATATCCATATCTCTCCCTAAAAGATAAGCTCATTTTAGCTGGACAGCTTATTCTTGGCTATAATCCCAGTTCATTTGCTTTCCAGAATATCAGATTCCGTCCCTTTGGTCCTTTAAGAACGAAGTTGCTATGTTCTGGGTCAACCTAATTGTGGTTCCTCAGTATTTAAATTATTTCTTTCTTCCTGCTTGCAATATCTTTTCCTTGGTATGATATTTTAAAAATTTAGCCATAATATTCCTTGGGGATTTAATTTTGGGATCTCTTTCAGGAGATGAACTGTGGATTTTTTTTGATGACTATTTTACCTTCAAATTCTAAAATATCAGGACAGTTTTCTTTTATGATTTCCTGTAATATAATGTCTATTTTCTTTTTTTTTCATCATGGCTTTCAGGAAACTAAATAATTCTTAGATTGTCTTTCCTAGATCTATTTTCCAAGTCAGTTGTTTTTCCTAGGAGATATTTCATATTTTCTTCTATTTTTATTTTTGTTTTTGTTAGACTGAATCTTGAAGATTGATTCTTGAAGTTTTATTCAGTCATTCACTTCCATTTGTTTAATTCTAATTTTTAGTGTATTATTTTCTTCAGTTGCCTTTTTTAGCTCCTTTTGCAACTGACCAATTAATTTTTTTTTCATTGCATTCTTTTCCCATTTTTTCTTCTCCTGGAGTTGCTTTGCCTTTAGGAACCTCAGGATTTGAGGTCTGTTCTTGACTCTCTCCATAAAAGCTGTCTATGGTGAGAGTTCTTTTTATTTGTTTGTTTGTTTGTTTTTTATTCATTTTTTTAAAGCTTGAGGTCTATTCCATGCAAAGGAGTGACAGCTGCTTTAATTTGCCCTGGGTCACTTCTGCTGATTGATTTTCAGTTCTGGGTAATGGCAGCTAGCCTGGTATTCTTCTGAGGTTCAGTGGTTCACAATTTGTTTTTGACAAAAGGCAAATATGCCAAATCACCTGCTTGCAACCAGGACAGAGTAGCCTACCAGGCTCACCAAACATTCCCAGGTGTGTGGAAGCTATAACACTCTGATGCTCCTATTCAGCTTCTTCCCCTGGTCTCCCTATGCTACGGTCTGGGTTCAGCAGATTGTTCCCCCTGCCCGATTGAAACAGACCTGTTCTAAAGTTCTTCCAAGGTATCTTCTTCTAGAAATGTATTGTATTGCTAATATTTGTGGATTATTTTACTTCAAAACCAGTTTAGCGGCTTAATCTGTTGTTGATTTGAGAAAAGTTAGAGGAGGTTACAGAGAGTCATGTCTGCTCTCTGACATCTTGGCTCTGCCTACTTCTCTTATTCATTTAAAAAAATCCCTTTTACCATGGCCTGACCCCAATTCATATTTTTCTTAGAGGCTTTGAGTGTTAGAGCTTTGATTCTGTTGTCTTCTTCTCACTGTTTGTTTTGATCTTTCTTGTTACTACATTAACTTCCTTTAGTCAGATTTTTTTTTCTGTTGCTTGTTCATTTATTTCAGCCTATTTTTTGACTTTCAACTCTGATAAAGTGGGGCTTTGATTTCACAGTGCAGGGTTCACTTTCTCAATCTTTAGAGCTTTTGCTCAGCTGTTTTTAAAGCTAGTCCTGGAAGTTTATAACTTTTTATTTTTTTCGAAGGTGGTATAATCTAAGGAAAGATGTGTGTCCTCCTCTCTTGACCTCTCCTCTGGTCTGTGAGTCACCACAAACTTTTTCTGCCTTGGAAATATGAACAGGGTCCCTGCTTTTTTGAGGCCACAAACTCTGATGTTCTAATGATACTCTTCACCCTTGCAACTTTGAACCAGTCATGTATAGATGAAACTACCCCCCTCACTTCTAGTAAAAAGAACCCTATTGTCTCCTTCTGACCAGTTGTCTGACCCTCTTACTTTCTGTGGTCTGAGAGCTTTAAAAGTAGCCACTGGTGCTCTTGATTTGTTGTTGCCAAATTGAATCTGCACAGAATTGTGCTGTGCTCTAACTCTGATCCAATAAATCTTTCCTGCTTACCTGCTAATATGAAAATGTTCTACATGATCTCACATATATAATTGAAATTAAGATTTTTCCCTTCTCAAAGAAGAGGGAGGATGTGGAGGAAAGGAGAAAAAGAATAGAAGTAAATAAAATAAAATGATTGCTAAATTTTTTACATGTAATTAGGCAATGTTTAATGAAATAAATATAAATAATTAACATAAAAAAAGAATTTCAAAAAGAATAAAATAAATAAAATTATAAGGTGTTTAAGGTAAGAAACAATAATGTATATTCAAAGTTTTTAGTGAACCACAAATTCAAAATGGGTCTACAGTGAGATATGACAAATAAAAAGCCAATATATTCCTTAAAATATTTAAAATATATATTTAAATATATTGCAAATTCTCTTCTTTCCATCCATTGAGAAGGTAAATAATCTGATATAATTATAAATGTGAAATCATGTAAATTTTTTCCATATTGGCTATGTAACAAAAAAAGAAAAATAAAGTAAAAATTATCCTTCAATTTGCACTAAGAATTTATCAATTCTCTCTTCTGAGTTGCATAGAATTTTTTTTAAATCATGGGTCATTTGAAATTTATCTGGATGTCAGAGTAGCTAAATCTTTACAGTTGCTCACCTTTAAAATACTTTTATTACAGTATACAATATTCTTCTAGTTTTGCTTATTTCACTCTGTATTAGTTGATATAAGTCTTACCAAGTGTTTCTTTTCTTCCTGAAGCCAGCCTCATCATTTCTTATGTGTTACCTATGACCTATAAGGTATACCTTATATACCACAACTTTTTGAACCTTTGCCCAGTTGAGAGGAATTCCTTCAATTTCCAATTCTTTGCCATCACAAAAAGACCTGTTGTAAATAGTTTTGTACAAGTAGTTGCTTTTCTTTTCTTTCTTTCTTTTTTTTTTTTTTTTTTTTTTTGACTTGTTTTGGCTACAGGCCTAATAATAGTATTTATGGGGGAAATTGTGTGCAATACCTACGACTCCCTCCTATTCTTTTCTATTGTAAAATATTTTTTTTCCTTTTCTCTTTTATATGAGAAAAATTTCTCCATTGTACTCATCCTCCCTCTCCCCAGTACATGTCTCTTTCCCAGATCATTCCAAAATAACCAACGCATATCTATTCCATCTTTCTACACAAACTTTTAAAATGTACTCTAATAATGATAAAGTTCTCCAGAGGTAAATGTATCATCTTTTCATATAGTAATGTAAAGTCTTTAACTTTACTGAATTTCTTATGGTCCCTGTTTTATATGTACTTTTATATGCTTTTCTTGAGTCTTAAGTTTGAATGTGATATTTTTAAACAATTCAACTTTGGTATTTTCATCAGAAATGTTTGAAAAACATCCATTTCATTAAATATCCATTTTTTCTCTGAAGCGTTATACAGTTTTCCTGAGTAGGATATTCTCTTTTGTAATCCTAGCTCTTTTACCTTCTGTAATATTGCATTTCAATTTCCCCACTTCTTTTGTAAAAGTTGCTAAATCTTGCATATTCCCATCTATATGGCTCCATGATATTTTTTAATTGTTTCTTTCTGCCTGATTAAAATGTTTTCACATTGACCTGGAAGGTTTCAAATTTTACACACGGATCTCCATTAAAGATAATCCAACTATTACATAATTGGCAATGGATTCTTGAAGATTTCTAAGGTTCCTCTTAAAGGACCAATTATCTTTACAGATGCTTCGAAACATAATATTTGTGCAATATACTCTCATGACTTAACTATAAAGAGAGTAGTCAGAACTTCTTTTCAGTCCACTCAGCAGAATGATTTGCATACAATCATGCTAGCTCATATTATCCAGGAGATATAAATATAACATCTGATTCAGCCTATTCACTAGGTGTGGTACAAAGAATTGCCACAGCCCAAATACAATTTTCAGCTTCTAATATATATCAGCTTTTTAAGGAACTTCAAGAGCAAGTAAGAAAGCATCCAGGTAAAATTTATATCTTGCATGTCCCCTCTCATAGTGGACTTCCAGGTCCTATTTTTTATGGAAATTCAAAGGCAGATAGCCTTCTAACTATGTTAGCCAATACTCCTTTATTTCAGGCAGCCAAAAATCTCATTCTAAATATCATCAGGCTGCTCAAGCTTTACATTTACAATTTGGGATAACAAAAAAGGAAGCTAGGAGCATAGTAAAAAAGCTAAACAGCTTGCCTTCCTTTCCATGCTTCTACGTTCCCTCCAGGGAAGAACCCTCATGGTTGAGACTCAATAAATTTGGCAAATGGATGTCATCCATTATAAATCTTTTGGTCATCTGTCTTTTATCCATGTTGTAGTAGATACCTTTTTAGGATTTACTTTTGCAATACCAGCAGCAAAAGAGACAACCCAAATGGTCACTGAAGTCATTATACAAGCCTTTGCAATTATGCGTGTGCCACAAATAATAAAAACAGATAAGGGACTTGCATATACTTCTAAACATTTTGCATACTTTTATACCCAGTATCAGATTTTATACACCACAGACATACCTTTTAATCCTCAAGGTCAGGTAATAGTAGAATAGAGAAACAGAGACATTAAGACACTCCTACAAAAACAAAAGAAAGGGTGAGCCACAGGCAATCCCAGAGAACTTCTAAATTTAGCTCTCTATAGAGGCATTAATTTTTTAAATTTTCAATAATGATGAATTGGCTCCAGGTTATAAAACAGGTTTATAAGACAGGTTATAAAACCCACCAGAAGGGCAGTGTCCAGTGTGAGCAGCTCCATTATCTTTAGATAATCGTAGGATGATGTGGAAAGATCCAGAAAGTAGTGAATGGAAGGGACCAGATCGGTTAACTGCTTGGGAAAGAGGGTTTGCTCATATCTCTACAGATGGAGAAGAAATCTGATGGGTGCCAATAAGCCATATTTGCCTTGTCCATTAGAGAGAGACAGAAAAAGAGAAAAGCCTCAAAACAAAGGAGAAGACCTAAGAAACACCTGACACTGAAAGAGTATGGCTGATAATAAGACTGTTGCAGATATTCAAAATCTGTAGGAATCAATGGATTCCCTGATACATGATGAGACTTTTGCAGGACTTCAAAATTTGCAGCAATTATTGGATTCTCTGACACATGAAGTGATGGACAATAGATAGATTTTGGACTATTTCTAGGACTTATGGACATGTATAATTTGTCATGTTGATTCATGTTGATTCAAGTGAGACCCTTTAGAAACCTCCTAATCTGGTTTGAGTCCCTATTTCCTTTGGTATTTTCATCTCCCTTCCTGAGACATCAGGGAAGGTGTGATCACTTCCTTTTGGGGGTTCTCACCTCCCTAAGAAGTCAGGGAGGGCATGACCACCTATGTTCTAAACCAAAAGAAAGCAGGAGATGTTATTGGCCAGAACTCTTGTACTTGAAACAAGGATTCTTAGAAGGTGCTAAGTGAAATTAATAAGACAATTATTATCTAGTTTAGCATGGTGATTAATAGTTCTCTAGTTCAGTACATGTACTTAATACTTAATATAGTTCTAAAAGATTCACGCCTACAATGATGTAATTATAATAGAGTATATAACAGCCAGCAGGGACTCAGAGACAGATTCATTCACTTCATCTCACATCACTATGGTGGATGGCCTCTTGCATTTCCCCCACTGAGACCAAGGCCAATCTGAAAGGCTCTGCAGAAAGCTGTCCGGCCCCAAACAAGGAGACAATAAAGAATTTGGACTTCATCCCTGGCTATTCTCATGGTGATTACTGAACTGAAACAAAGGCTGGTCTAAAGACATCCAGAAAACCAACCGGAACACTACACATATTTATGTTATTTGTATGCATATGTTCACATATTATAGATATATAGTAGATATATATGCATATGTTCACATATTATGTAAATATACTTATGTTATTTGTATACATATATGTAAGTGTGTATATATTATATATGTGTGATTCATATGTGTTATATGTCATAAGCATAGAAAAGATAATTGGAATTGCAAAAAAAAAATTGATGAGATACATCACCAAGGGAGTTAGAATATACTGAAAAATGAGGGAAAAATAGTACAGAATTTTGGGAAACACCCAGAATTAGTGAAATTCTGCTTTTCCTGATGGAATTGTGTTTATATTAAGAAAACATCTTAAAAATTTAAGAACATTTAAGACTAAAGTTCAATTCTCTCTGCTCTACTTGATTTACACCCTCACCCCTTTCTAGCTCTTCATGAAAGATTCAAGATTTGAAAATGTAAATATGAACTGACCTGAATATTTATCTGGATACCTTTAGTATCCACCTAATTCACTTCTCTATTGAGCTTTCAAAAAGCTATAGTTTGCACAGTGGCCATATGCTGGTAAACCATCTCAAAAGATAAACTAAACCAGATTGAAGGAAACTGAAAAGCTTTAAACCTGTCAGTGAGTTAGTGGGATGACTGTCCCAAGAATGTGAAAAATTCTCTCAGAGAAATGGGCAGACAAGATTAATTTGCTCTAATGTTCATGAAGATTGCTGAAGCAGGACACTGAAGCACTTAGAGCTTGGTAAGACATAGAAAATGAGGTGGTCTAGATGGCATTTAAAACTCCTTCTCAGTCTAGCTTAATGATCCTGTAATCCTGTTTTCCAAATAACCTGAACCTTGGCTAAACATATGATCATCACTAAGACAAAGACGATGTATATATTGAGCCCATAGTGAGAGCAGAATAATGTTTAATATTTTATTTTATTCATGAAATATTAAAAGATTTCAAGGAAGACTAGCAAAACAATGAATAGAATACCTGTTGAGGACATGCAGAAATGTGACATGAAATAATTAAATGGATTATTATTTGTACTGGTTGGTGGGAATACTCAGAACAGCATGGATTGGACCATTTTATTTGTGTTAAACCTTTAAAGAGGTAAAAGAAATTCCTTTCCACTTAATCTACCTAAAATTTAGTGTTGTGGTACAATCCCAGGTCTTTAGGGGAAAAAACAAACTTGGCTTTGAATTTCAGTCAATCTCAGCATTAATACTCATCTTGATCACAGTGAAATATATAGCAGATTCATTGCAATCTAATGGGAAAAAAGTACGTATGTATGTATGTATGTTTGTATACATATATATATATATACATGTATATATATATATATATACATACATATATATACATATACATGTATATATATACATATGCATATATAAAACCAGTAGCTTGACATATGGGGAGGTTAGGAGTCAGGTTTTAATAAGTGAATTTATGAAGAATTCAAAAACATTTTTTTTGTCATTTGCCTTATTTCACCAATCTTCTACCCCCCCCCCCAAACAACCAAACACCCAATAAAAAAGTTGCTTAATTTAGAATTCTGTGGAATTGATATATTCATATTATTTCATTCTTTGGGGTCACAACATTACAATTTTTGAGGGGCAACTTTTCATTTACAATGTAGAACAGTTTATTACAACAATTAGAAAAATAATAATTATTCCATTATTTCAAAATTTCCATTAGACTGCACCAAGTATGTATAATTTGACTTCAGGGAACTAAAGTTTGTTTTTATGATTTTCTATTCAATTACTCATTTCGTTTGATATATCTACTTCTTACTCCCTGTCTCACATTGTTTTTCCTCTTCTTCTTTATTGCTTTATCCTTTCTCTTATCATGAACACTGAAGCCATGTGTCTGAGAACTTAGGAAGTATACATTGTTCTTCCTCTAATAAGTTTGTCCAAAGCTTCATGTGGTTTAAAGTGGTTTCATATCTGGTGTGCTTCATAAAGCATTCTCTTTAGTGTTTATTATCCTCAGATTTTATTGTCCCTTAATGCTTCTATGACTTTTTGTGATCTTTCACAGAAAGATATATTTTATATAAAGTTAGATTACATTAAATTATAAACTTTATTATACCAGTTCATAGGAATTAAAGGGAGAGAAATGATAAATATCCTGTCTTATGAGAACTGAGAAAGCACTGAGGGAAGAAGGTTGTGAATAGCATTAGGAAAAATTACAAATGCCCATATTGAAGAGATGGCATTACTATGATGATGTAGAAAACAAATAATCTGAGATATTTCTTTGGTTACTATTGCTGCCAGATAGTAGAGTCTCATATGGGCATCTTCCTAAGATATTCAAGGATTTTAAAAATCATATTTTCATTCAACTGCTCATTATAGAAATAGAAGTCTTTAGAAGTGAAAATTGGGACAACAATTACATTTTTCTTGTCCTATTATTTTGGTGCCCACTATTGCTTTGGGCAAATGTTGTAGAAGTTGATAGATATGTAGTGCTTATAGTAAGCTATAAACCCATTCAGTCCCATACCTTGCTCCAGATGCTGATCTCAATATCTCTACAACATGGTAGATGTTCCTACAAGTCCTCAAAGCTTATATCACCTTCTTGAAGCCAATATTATCAAAAAAGGGAGCTATTACAGATTGTGTTTCACTGGCATGTTTTCTTGGCTCCTTGAACTATCTTCCTTTTCTGATGAAACATTACAAAAGGGCTTTAATGGAAGACATGCATCACAAGAACCTTCTCTTCTATCCACTGCACCACCTAGCTATCCTCAGATTATCTTTTTAATTGCCAAAAAGAATGACAATGCCTTCCTCCCTTTGTTTTTGTTCCTTAACTTTGTTAATTTCTCTATACTATAGAACATGTGTTGGCCAGCCTCTCCTTTTAGACACCCTTTCCTTCCTGGGTTTATATAACATTACTCTCTCCTTGTTCTTTTCCTGTATATCCAGCAGATCCTCCTAGCTCCTTTGCAATATCATTATTTTTGACTTTTGCATGAACATAATACGCTAAGCTCTGTCTTGCATACATTTATTTCTATATGTTTCTTACTTTGATGACTCCCTGATCAATATCTTCAGACCTATATATGTGTCTTCTGAACTCTATGCCTTTATTAGTAATTGCTTATTTGACATCTTCAAATGAATGTATTCTAGACAAGCCTAATGTCACCAAACTAGTAGTATTGCATGTGAAATCCTACTAATAGCAATATGAGAAGGAAAAGAAATAAGAGGAATTGGAATAGGTTATAAGGTAATAAAGGTATTTTTAGATAGCTTTTTACTTCAAAATATATACAAAGATAGCTTTCAACATTCATTCTTGCAAAACTTTGTATTCCAAAGTTATCTTGCTCCCTGCCCTCACTTCCTCCCTTAGTGAGTTATTAATGTATGTTAAACACATGCAATTCTTCTACACATTTTAGCAATTTTACCTAAATTAATCTACTTATTTAGTGCCATACCAATCAAACTCCCAAGAAATTATTTTATAAAGCTAGAAAAAAAATAATAACAAAGCTCATTTGGAAGAAGAAAAGCTCAAGAATTTCAAGGGAATTAATGAAAAAATTCAAATGAAGGTGTCCTAAAAGTATATTATAAAGCAGCAGCCATTAAAACTATTTCATACTGGCTAAGAAAGAAAGTGGTCTATTGGTGGACGAGGTTAGGTTCATAAGACACAATAGTCAATGATCTAGTGTTTCTAGTGAAATAAGGTTGCCCACTATCACCATTATCATTCAATATTGTATTAGGAATGCTAGCCTCGGCAATAAGAGTTAAGAAAGAGATTAAAAGAATTAAGAGTAGATGATAAGAAAACCAAATTATCACTCTTTGCAGATGATGTATGATGGTATACTTAGAGAGCCCCAGAGATTCTACTAAAAAGCTATTAGAAATAATTCACATCTTTAGCAAAGTTGTAGGATACAAAATAAATCCACATAAATCCTCAGCATTTTTATACATCACCAACAAAATCCAAAAACAAGTGATACAAAGAGAAATTCCATTCAAAATAACTGTTGATAGCATAAAACATTTGGGAATCTATCTACCAAAGGAAAGTCAGGAACTATATGAGCAAAATTACAAACCACTTTCCACACAAATAAAGTCAGATTTAAATAATTGGAAAAATATTAAATGCTCTTGGATAGGTCAAGTGAATATAATAAAAATGGCAATACTCCCTAAACTAATCTATTTATTTAGTGCTATACCAATCAGACTCCCAAGAAAATATTTTAATGACTTAGAAACAATAACAACAAAATTCATGTGGAAGAACAAAAGGTTGAGAATTTCAAGGGAATTAACGAAAAAAAATCAAAGGAAGGTGGCCTAGCTGTATCTGATCTAAAACTATATTATCAAACAGTGGTCACCGAAACTTTTTGGTATTGGCTAAGAAATAAATTAGTTGATCAGTGGAATAGGTTAGGTTAATAGGACAAAGTAGTCAATAACTATAGCAATCTATAAGAATTCATTATTTGACAAAAACTGCTGGGAAAACTGGAAATCAGTATGGCAAAAATTAGGCATGGACCCACACTTAACACCGTACACTAAGATAAGATCAAAATGGGTCCATAATTTAGGCATAAAGAAGGAGATTATAAATAAATTAGAGAAACATAGGATAGTTTACCTCTCAGACTTGTGGAGGAGAAAGGGATTTGTGACCAAAGATGAACTAGAGAGCATTATTGATCACAAAATAGAAAATTTTGATTATATCAAATTAAAAAGCCTTTGTACAAATAAAACTAATGCAAACAAGATTAGAAGAGAAGCAACAAACTGGGAAAACATTTTTACAGTTAAAGGCTCTGATAAAGGCCTCATTTTCAAAATATATAGAGAATTGACTAATTTACAAGAAATCAAGCCATTCTCCAACTGATAAATGGTCAAAGGATATGAACAATTTTCAGATGATGAAATTGAAACTATTTCCACTCATATGAAAGAGTGTTCCAAATTACTATTGATCAGAGAAATGCAAATTAAGACAACTCTGAGATACCACTACACACCTGTCAGATTGGCTAAGATGACAGGAAAAAATAATGATGAATGTTGGAGGGGAAAACTCAGACACTGATGCATTGTTGGTGGTTATGAATGAATCCAACCATTCAGGAGAGCAATCTGGAATTATGTCCAAAAAGTTATCAAGCTGTGCATACCCTTTGATCCAGCAGTATTACTACTGGGCTTATATCCCAAAGAAATACTAAAGAAGGGAAAGGGACCTGTATGTGCCAAAATGTTTGTGGCAGCCCTTTTTGTGGTGGCTAGAAACTGGAAAATGAATGGGATGCCCATCAATTGGAGAATGGTTGGATAAAATGTGGTATTTGAATGTTATAGAATATTATTGTTCTGTAAGAAATGACCAGCAGGATGAATACAGAGTGACTTGGAAAGACTTACATGAACTGATGCTGAATAAAATGAGCAGAACCAAGAGATCATTATACACTTCAACAAGATGCACTCTGATGGAAGTGGATGTCTTCAAAAAAGAGAAGATCTAATTCAGTTCCAATTGATGAATGATGGACAGAATCAGCTATACCCAGAGAAGGAACACTGGGAAATGAGTGTGAACTGTTTGCATTTTTGTTTTTCTTCTCAGGTTATTTTTACCTTCTGAATCCAATTCTTCCTGTGCAACAAGAGAACTGTTCGATTCTGCACACATATATTGTATCTAGGATATACTATAACATTTTTAACATGTATAAGACGGCCTGCTTCTAGGGAAGGGGGTGGAGGGAGGGAAGGGAAAAGTTGGAATAGAAGTGAGTACAAGGGATAATGTTGTAAAAAAGAATTACCCATGCAAACGTACTGTCAATAAAAAGTTATTAAAAAATAAAACTATTTCATACTGGCTAAGAAAGAGAGTGGTCTATTGGTGGAATAGATTAGGTTCATAAGACACAATAGTCAATGATTGTAGTAATCTAGTGTTTCATAAAACAAAAAGTGTTTCTGGGATAAAAAAACAAACAAACTCATTATTTCACAAAAATTGCTGGGAAAATTGGAAAATATTATGATAGAAACTAGAGATTAACCCACACCTAACATACTCTACCAAGATAAGGTAGAAATAACCTCATGATTAAGACATAATTATATTATAAGCACATTAGAAGAACAAAGGGTAGTCTACCTCTCAAATAAGTGGAGGAGGAAGGAATTTGTGGACAAAGAAGAGCTAGAGTACATTAAGAAATGCAAATTGGATAATAGTGATTACATTAACTTAAAAAGTTTTTGTACAAACAAAATCAATGCAGATAAGATTAGAAGGGAAGCAGTGAATTGGGGGGAAATTTCGTAATCAAAGGTTCTGATAAAGGCATCATTTCTAAAATATATAGAGAATTGACTCAAATTTATAGGAATTCAGGATATTCTCCAATTTATAAATCAAAGGATATGAACTGGGACACTAATGCATTGTTGGTGGAATTGTGAACTGATCTGGCCATTCTGGAGAACAATATGAAACTATAACTATGCTCAGGGGGCTCTTAAAGTGTGCATATCCATTGAGACAGCAGTGTTTCTATTGGACCTATTTTCTAAAGAGATCATAAAAAAAAAACAGAAATATACCAATATGTAAAAAAAGGAAATATACCAACATGTGCAAAATCATTTATAATTGCCCTTTTTGTATTGGCAAGAAACTGGAAACTGAGTGAATGCTCATCAGTTGGAGAATGGATGAATAAGTTATAATATATGAATATTATAGAATATTATTTTTTATAAGAAATGTTTAGAAGGAAGATTTTAGAAAGGCTTGGAGAGACTTACATGAACTGATGCTAAATGAAGTGGGTAGAACCAGGAGAATATTGCACATGTCCACAACAAGATTAAATGATGATCAAATCTGATGGACATAATTCTTTTCAACAGCAAGGTGATTTAGGCCATTTCCAATGGTCTTGTGATGAAAAGTACCATGTGTATTTAGAGAAAGGACTGTGAGGACTCAGTGTTCATCACAACATAGTATTTTCACTTTTTTTGTTATATTTAGTTTGCATTTTATTTTTTTCTCATTTTTTTCCTTTTTGATCTGCTTTTTCTTATGCAGCATGATAATTGTGGAAATATGTATAGAATAATTGCACGTTTGACATATATTGGATTAATTGCTGTCTAGAATTCTAAATTTGGAACATTATGTTTTGCAAGGTGAATGTTCAAATTTATCTATACATATGTTTTGAAAATAAGAAGCTTCAATAGAAAAGTAATATAAAAAGAAATTTGAAACACAAAGGCAATATTAACAAAATTGAGATTAAGAAAACTATTGAACTTATAAATAAAATCAAGAGATTGTTTTATGAAAAAAGCCTTTGGTTAATTTGATTTAAAAAAGGTAAAGAACAAAACCAAATCACAGCATCAAAAATGAAAAGAGTGAACATACTACCAATGACAAAGAAATTAAAAAAATAATTAGGAGCTACTTTGCCCAAATGTAGCGCAGGAAGTCAAACAATCTGACTGTAATGGATGAATATTTACAAAAAATATATAAATTGCCCAGATTAAAAAAAGAGGAAATAAATTACTTAAATAGTCTCATTTTAGAAAAAATAATTGAATTAACCATTAGTGAACTGCCTAAAATCTTCAGGGCCACAGATGGATTCACAAGTGAATTTTACCAAACATTTAAAGAACAATTAATTTCAATACTATGTAAACTATTTTGAAAAGCAGGTAAAGAAGGAGCACTGCCAAATCCCTTCTATGACACAAATACACTACTGTTATCTAAATCGGGAAAAGCCAAAACAGAGAAAGAAAAGTACAGACCAAATTCCCTAATAAATATTGATGCAAAAGTTTTAAATAAAATATTAGCAGAGATTACGGCAATTTATCAGAAGGATAATACACCATGACCAAATGGTATTTACACCAGGAATGCAAGGCTGGTTTAATATCAGGAAACTATTATCAAGAACAAAACCAATGGAAATCATATGATAATCTCAATAGATGTAGAAACAGCTTTGGCAAATGCAGCACCCATTCCTATTAAAAACACTAGAGAGAATAGGGATAAAGGGAGATTTCATTAAAATAACAAGCAGTATCTGTTTAAAAACCACAGCAAGCATTATTTGTATTGGAAAAAAGCTGGATGCATTCCCAGTAAGATCAGGGGTGAAACAAGGATGCCTACTATTAGGCATCTATTATTGAACACTGTACTAGAAATGTTGGCTTTAGCAATAAAAAAAGAAAAAGAAATTAAAGGAGTTAGAATTGGCAATGAGGAAATAAAATGTCACTTTTTGCAGATGATATGATGATATGCTTTGAGAATTTTAGAAAATCATCCAAAAACATACTGGAAACAATTCACAGCTTTAGCAGAGTTTCAGGATATAAAATAAATGCATACAAATTGTCAGCATTTCTCTGTATTACTGACAAAGACCATCAGAGATAGAAAGAGACATTCCATTTAAAATAACTGTAGACAAAATAAAAGATTTGGTTGTCTACCTGACAAGATAAATCCAATTATTAACACAATTACAAAACATTTCTCACAAAAAGTCATCTCTAAAGAATTGGAAAAATATCAATTGCTCATGAGTAGCCTGATCTAATATAATAAAAATGACGCTACCTAAATTGGTTTATTGTTCAGTGACATACCAATCAAACTGCCAAAAATTATTATATAGAACTAGAAAAATGATTTTAAAAATTCATCTGGAAGAAAAGGTCAAGAATATGAATGGAATTAATGAAAAAAAAAAATACAAAGGTTGGTGGCTTAGCAATACCAAATCTAAAACTATATTATAAAGCAGCAGTCATCAAAACTATTTGGTACTAGCCAAGAAATAGAGTGGTAGATCAGTGAAATGGATTAGATACAAACAACACAATAAGCAAGGCCTATAGCAATTGAGTATTTGATAAACCCCCCATTCCCCGCCCCCAAGCTCTACCTTCTGGAATAAGAACTTACTATTTGAAAAAAATTGCTGGGAAAACTGGAAAATAATGTCAGAAACTCAGCATAGACCTAAATCTCATACCACATACCAAAATCAGGTCAAAATGTATTTGTGATCTGGGCATGATAGATGATACCATAAACAAATTAGAAGGTGAAAGGATAATTTACCTATAAGATATTTGGAGAAGAGGCTATTTATGACCAAAGAATAACTAAAAGAACATTATGAAAGACAAAATAGACAATTTTGATTACATAAAATTTAAAAAAATTGCAGAAACAAAACCAATATAAACAAGATCAAAAGGGAAATACAAAGCTGGGGAAAATATTTACAGCTGGTGTTTCTGATAAAGGTTTCATTTCTAAAATTATTTCTAAAAAAGTATATCCCAGTTGATAAATGATCAAAAAATATGAACAGACAATTTTCAGATGATTAAATTAAAGCCACTTATACATATATGAAAAAAAAATGCTCTGAATCACTATTGATTAGGGAAATGCATAACAAAGCAACTCTAATTTACCACCTTACACCTCTCCAATTGGCTAAGAGGGCAAGAAAAGATAATTATAAATATTGGATGGAATGTGGGAAAATGGGGCCACTAATGCTTTGCTGGGGGAGTTGTGAAATGATCCAACAATTCTTGAATGTAATTTGTTACCACACCCAAAAGGTTATGAAACTATGCCAATCCTTTGACCCAGCAAAGCCATTCCTGGGTCTGTATCCCAAGAAAATCATAAAGGAGGGAAAACATATTTGCAAAAATGTTTGTAGTAGCTCTTTTTGTGGTAATAAAATATTGGAAAATGTGTAGATGGTCATTAATTGGTGAATGACTGAGCAAGTTTTATGAAGGTAATGAAATATTACTTTATATAAAATGATAAATACGCTCATTTTAAAAAAGGCCTGGAAAGATTTACATGTATGATGCTGAGCAAAACAAGCAGAAGCAGCAATACATTGTAGACAATAACAACTATGAGTGATTCGGTCTTAGTAATTCAGTGATCCAAAGTAATCTCAATAAACTTTGGACAGAAAATGCCATCTGCATCCAGAAAAAAGAAATGAGACTGAAAGTATCTCAGCACATTCTATGTCCACTTCTTTTTTTCTGTTTTTTTTTAAATTTCTCCCATGAATTTTTCCCTATTGCTATGATTTTTCTCTTAACATGATTCATACAGCAATATATATATATATATATATATATATATATATATATATATACATATTTAAAAATTGTGAAATATCTCATTGGAAAAATAACTGATATGGAAAATAAATCCAGGAGAGATAATTAAAAAATTAAAAAAACCCAGGAATGTTATAAACAATATAATTAACACACATTACATGTAACACACACACACACACACACACACACACACACACACACATATATATATATATATATATATACCTTTTTATAGAAAAAAATCAGATTGAAATAATTGGAGAAATATTCATTGTTCATGCACAGGAAAGGCCAATATAAGAATGACAATTTTACCTAACTAATTTATATATTTTATATTATCCCAATTAAGTGACCAAAAACATTTTATTGAATTAGAAAAAAGATCAACAAAATTCCTATGGAAGGACAAAAATCAGGAATAACAAAGGATCCAATGGGGGGAAATGTAAAAGAATAACATTTGATATTTCCTGATCTTAATCTATATCATAATGTTATAATTATTAAAACTATCTGGCACTGGCCAAGAAATTAAAAGGTATATCAATGGGACAGAATATATGTACATTTTATAACATCAAATAAGTACAATTATCTTGGTTAAAGACTTTAAATTTTGGGATAAAAAGTCATTATTTTACAAAAATTGTTGGTAACCTTGCAAAATAGTATGACAAAAATTGGGCATAGATCAATATTTTATACCATTTACTAATAGATACATGACCTAGATATGATGAGATATATTACAAAAACATTTAAAGAACATGAAAGATATTATTTACCAGACATGGGCAGATAAACAATTTATGAATAAACAAGAGATAGAGAACAAATTTAGGTATAAAATGGATAATTTCAATCACATTAAATTAAATTTTTATATAAATAAAATAATTGTAGCCAAGATCAGAATGAATGTAAGAAATTGGGATGGGGGGTTTAATGGAGAGTTTCTCAGATAAATGTCTTATATCTCAAATATATAAAGAATTTTGTCAAATCTATAAGATCACAACTCATTCCCCAAATGATAGATGATAAGAGGATATAAATAAGTAGTTTTCCATTGAAGAAATTAAAACATTTTATAGGTGCATATATAATGTATAAATTAAAAATGCTTTAAATCATTATTGATTAGAGAAATGCAAATTAAAACAACCTTGAGATAAAAATTTATACCTAAATTATAACACTAGATTCAATTAAGTGATTGAAGCAACAAATATTAAAGAGGATGTGGAAAAATTGAAACATTAATGCTGTTGGTAGAACTATATGGATTCAAACTTTTTGAAGAACAATTTGGAATTCTCCCAAAAGGTTATTAAACTTCCTATACCCTTTGACACACCAACACCAGTTCTAGATGTATTTACAAAGATGATTAGAGGAAAAGGAAAATAACTTATATATTCTAAAATATATATAGCAGCTCTCTTTGTGGCAAAAACTAGAAATTGCAGGTATGCTAATCAATTGGGGAATAAGTTGTAATAGAATACTATACTTAGAAGTAGCATTCGAGGATAAGAATAAATTTTGGCTCTAGACTTACAACTGAGCCAAGTGCAAATTTAGAAGCAAGAGAAAATAGCCACATGACTTTTACTCTAGAAGAGTAGCGAGCCTTCTCTGTAAAACCTTCTAATTCAGTCTGCAATTTGTAGTAGAATAATGAGGGCAGGAATTTTGGTCTGAAGTTGTGTTGCAGTTTAGTCTCACTCAACTTTGGAAAATTTCCAACTAGCTGACAGTAGTTGAATATAACAAGAGTCTACTGGATCATTGAGTAGGAACAAACCCTGGTTTTACTCAATCCCGGACCCAATCCAGTAACTTCTAGAGCTCAGAATAGGAGGGAAGTGACTAAACTTTGACATGAGTTAAACCATTTGGAAAATACTGACAGTTTTTGGATATCCAGCCTGAGTTGTCATTGAGATACTATAATAAAATAATATCAATACTTCAAGAAAATAGCAGAAGGAACCAAGAGGAAATAAGTTCATTCAAGATGTTCCCTCCAGATGGATGCACAGTATAGCTCTAGCATGAGGTAGTCAAAGATTGGAAGTAGCATAAAAGGATGAAAAAGCAAACAACAAAATCCCACCAAAAGAACTATTATGGTGACAGGACACTCAAAACACATATAGAGAAGAAGAGAATGATTCCAAAGCATCTATAAACAAATATTCAGATAAAAACATATTTTAAGTACAAGACAAATTGGCAATTAGAATTCATGGAAGAGATGAAGTGAAAGTTTTTTTTTAATAAAATCAAAATGTTTAAAAACAAATAAAATCAAATGAAGAAAAATGGAAGAAAAACAAGAATTTTATTTTATTTTATTTTTTATTATAGCTTTTTTTTTTTTTTTTTACAAAACATATGCATGGATAATTTTTCAACACTGAGCCTTGCAAAACCTTCTGTTCCAAATTTTTCCCTCCTTCCCCTGACCCCCTCCCCTATATGGTAGGTATTTAAATATATGTTAAAATATATCTTAAATCCAATATATACATACATATCCATACAGTTATCTTGCTGCACAAGAAAAATTGGATCTAAAAAGAAAAAATAAGCCTGAGAAGGAAAACAAATACAAGCAAACAATATCAGAAAGAATGAAAATGCTATGTTGTAGTCCATAATCAGTTCCCATAGTCCTCTCCCTGGGTGTAGATGGCTCTCTTCTTTACTAAACAATTGAAATTAGTTTAAATCAATTCATTGTTGAAGAGAGCCACATCTATCAGAATTGATCATCATATAATCTTGTTGTTGCCATGTACAATAATCTCCTGGTTCTGTTCATTTCACTTAACATCAGTTCAGGTAAGTCTCTCCAGGCCTCTCTGAAATCAACCCATTGGTCATTTCTTACAGAACAATAATATTCTATAACATTTATATGCCATAATTTATTCAGCCACTCTCCAATTAATGGTCATACATTCAGTTTCCAGTTTCTAGCCACTATGAAAAGGGCTGCCATAAACATTTTTGCATATGTGGGTCCCTTTCCCTCCTTTAAGATCTCTTTGGGATTTAAGTAACAGTGGTGAGTCAAAGGGTGTGCACAGTTTGATAACTTTTAAGCATAATTCCCAATTGCTCAAAAATGAGAATTTTTGTAGAAGGAATCAGAAAGAAGATTAGCAAGATTGTCACAAGAGGTATAAAATATTATGCAAGGGAAAAAAGCTTCCTGAAAATTAGAATAGATTAAGGGACTTGGGAGTTCAAGACTAAATTCCTTTGTTCTTGCCCAACAACTGAAATAAGGGAAGGGAAAACATAAGGGTTAGATGTGAATCTCTATTTCCCTTAGAAATGCAATTCAAAACTGGAATTACTCATGCAAAGAAATGCCAGTACACTACAGAGGGTAACCCATCCTTATTTTTTCCATATGTTTCTCTATCTTATAAATTGGCATCCAAACTTATAACTTGAATGCAATTGCTTTCTCTAAGGTTACCAGTGGCCATTTAGCTAAATCCAATGATATTTCCTCAATTCTTATGCTTTAAAAAAATCTCTATGTATCTTTTGGCTTTTTCAAACATCCCTTTATGTAATTGCATTTATAGGAACATAGGACAAAAAGCATAGGATCTAAACCTGAAAGGGACTTCAGAAGCCATCTAGGTCAAGTACCTCACTTGACATGAGAAATGTTTCTCTTGCTTGTTTGCTATCCTTTCTTTCTAAGTGATCTTTTTTGGTCCCTTTTACTAGATCATTGTCCATCTGTAACCTATTAAATGAGTTTGTTTACCAGTCTCTACCCTGAGTCCTCTTTTTATTTTTTTTCTCTCTACACTCTCTTTGTGGGTGGTCTCATCAGCTTCAATCATATCAATGAAGGATAAAGATAGGGAAGGATAAAGATAAAGGATAAGTCTATGTTTTCCTTGGTACAATAAAATCTAAGGTAGTGAAACTCTAATATTTTAGGTCAATATTTTCTCTAAAACTTATAGACTTCAAAAATTGCCTACTGTACTCAGAGGCTAAGTGACTTGGCAAGAGTCATATGGGTATTATGGGTCAGAAGTGAACTCTGAACTCAAGTTTTCCTGACTTTCAGGCCACCTCTCTTTCTACTACTCCATGCTTCCCCTTTGTAGAAGATTCCTTAATCTTTATATCCTGCCCTGTTTTTCCCCTGAACTCCAATGCCATATTATAAACTGCTTTCAAGGAAAACTGTAACTAGATTTCATTTGACTGTCAAACTCCACATGCTCAAAATAAAACCAGTTTTTCTCTCTCAAATCATCTTTCCTCCATGTTTTTATATCTATATAGGACAACATCAATAACAATAATAATTAACTTTTAACAAAGCAAGTGCTATGTTTTATAATTATTGTCTCATCTGCTCCTCAGAACAACCCTGGGAAGCAAGTGTTATTATTTTTTCCATTTTACTATGAATAAGCTAAAGCAAAGACAGTCAAGTGACTTGTTCAGCATCAAATAGCTAGCAAATATCTGAGGATTTGGACTCTGGATGAAGAGTCTTCCTAATTCCAGGTCAATACATTTTGCCAACTAGCTGTTCCCCAAATGTAATCAATGATTTGCCCAGCATCACTCTACTTTCTGAGTTTGGGTCTTTCATTATAAAGAAGATATTTCCTAACTTTAATGTTTTATTCCCTATACATTTAGCTGTTATACTATAAACCTCACATGTCAGTTATTATTGGCCATTATTATGCCTTATATCCCTTCAGGGATGTAAACTTCTCTAGGACAAGAACAGCTTTATTCTTTGTTATCTCCACCATCTAGCCCAGCACCTAACCCTTAGAAGCTGCTTATTAATTGTGTAACAAAGCCTCATATTTGTGAAGCAAAATATTTATTAATCAAATATAATATAGACTATTGAATCTAATTGGTAAAAATCTTTCAACTGTGAAAAAAAAAACCAATGCATTTAGGAAATATTTCCCTAAGTATCTTTGTGAGCAAGCTAATATAGTTTAATCATGGTAAATGTTTTTAACCTGAAGTAGGGAATAAAAAGCTATCCAATAAAAGGGAAATTTTCTGTGTTAAGGACTATCTAAAATCGGTCTATTTGGCCAAGGGCTTGAAAAAAACCAAATATTAAAGGATATTCTGGTCTAATATTACCCCCTCCCTTTTTATCAATTGGCAATTTTTACTTGGGGAACATTACATTGAGGAAGTGACAAACAATATCTGAGTCAGTGTGGTATGAGGGTCTCATTTCCTTAAAGTTGTTTCCCAAGTGTAGCAAAATTAATTTCTAATCATTAAAACAAAACGTAGATTTCCATTATAATATGGTTTTCAGATGTTCATCCTTTTTGTTTTTGGTTTGTTTTTTGAAAATAATACCTTTTTTTTGCTGCTATTTTCCATTCCTGGGCTTAACTTAAAATATTTTACTCCAAAGAATGGTAAGAATAATTTGTTCAGCTGTTTTTAAGCTCTTCAGGGATTCCAAAAGTAAACTTTTCCCACTTAAAAGGTAATTTATAATAAATGTCTTCTGAATGGGGAAGAACCACAGTGGAAATTTAGAAACTCAGAAAATGAAACACAAACATCTCTAATATCTTAACTTCCAATAACAAATACAAAAGAAAAAAGTCAAGAAAATGTAAATTGTAATGAAATTATGTTTTTTTAAAAAAAATTAGTTTCTGTTTTCCTAAGGTCATGAGGCATATAACAGGAGGAAAAATTCAATTAATTGCAACATAACCTTATAAGCAATTGCTATGTGTGACACAGAGGTGTTTAGCTCTGGTGATAAAGGAAAAAATGAAATATTACTTGAAGTTTAAAGAGCTCACATTTTATTGAGAGTATAAAACATATATGTTAATAAGTAAATATAGAAATTTTACACAGTGTATGTGTGTGTGTGTGTGTGTGTGTGTGTGTGTGTGTGTGTGTGTGTAAGGCCTGAGGAAGAAGATGGCACCTAAAGGACTTCTTGAAAGAAGCTAGAGTTCCAAGAGAGGAGGTAATGAGGGGGTGCATATCAAATATAGGAATATACATTTATAGAAGCATGGGGGATTAACTGGCATGTAGTACATGAACAAGAGTAATATGACAAATTATATCATCTTATTTTAAAAAAATGGAATTTATCTATGATCAATACTTGCAGAACAGAGCACAAATATTCAGGATGTTCTGATCCAAGGACTGAGTCCATTTGTACTGAATGCTCTTTTATCTTCTCTTTCTCACTTCATCACTCAGATGCCTTGTACCACAATCTCTTCCTGCCTCTCTGTCTTACATGAAGAAACAGTCCTACTTCTTTTCAAGAATAACCCTCTGCATGTACAAGTGATCCCACTCCATTCCATCTTTGCCTTACCAATCATCCTTATTCTATCTTTAATTCTCAATTTCTCCTGTTTTAGACACTTCTGGGATGCCTAGAAACTTGCTGTCTCCTTGTTCTCCTACTTAACCTCTTCAACTCTGTCTCATTTTTTCTGGACCTTCTTTCACAACAGACCTACAAATCATGAGGTTCCTTGAAGGCTCTGTCCTGGGATCTTTTCTTCATACACACATCTTATTTTACTTGGTGAGTTCATCAGCTCTTATAGGTTCAATTATAATCTCTTTGAATATGATTCAAAGATTTTCTTGCCTAGTGCTAACCTCCCTCTTGAATTCCAGTCTCACTTGAATATTATACAATTTGAATTTCATGTCTCATAGATTTCTGAAACTCTACATGTCCCAAACTGAATTCATTATATCCAAACCACTTAATCCTCCCTTCTTCCTAATTTCCCTATTATTTTTCAAAGGTATCACCATTCCTTTAGTGACCCAGAGCTCATAATGATGGTCTAGTCAAGTCAACAACCATTTATTAAGCATCTATTGTGTTCAAAGCACCATATTGGCTCTAATACAAGGATGATCTCTTTTCATATTTGCTGTCATTGTTGAGACTCTTATCATCTTCCCAGTAGCAAGTCTCATGAACTTGGTGTCATTCCCAATTCTTTGATCTTACTCACTTCCCATATCCAAGCCATCATCAAATCTTTTTACAATTACAATATTTTTTGGTTGATTTGATCAACATTGCACCAAACTCCATATAGCCATAGCCTGAGTTCAGACCATCATTACTTCTCAGTTATATTATTGTACTTAAATCATTTTCATTTTATTTGATTTCTTATAAAATACAGTGTTACAGACCAATATAGTAGGTGAAGTGATATTCAGAGTTCAGTAACTTTTGGGACATAATTCCAAATTGCTTTCCAGAATGGCAAAATCAATTCACAGAGATCCACAACAGTACATTTTTCCTTTTCTTTTTTTTTCTTGTTTTTGGGTCAACTTTGCCAATCTGTGGAATATAAGAAGGAAATTTACAGTTGTTTTAATTTTCAATTCTCTAATAATTAATTTTTATAACTTTTCCACAAAAATATATCTTGGATTTATTTTTTTAAGAATTCTGTATTTATAGCATTTGATTACTTATCAATTGAAGATTTCACTATTGAATGGGTTTTTTATTTGGTTTGAGGAAAAAAAAACTTTATTAGGGAAATTTGCTGCAGTTATTTCTCAATCAAACCTTTCCCTTCTAATTTTGACTGTATTGGCTTTTGCCCCACTCAGCCTCCTGTCTAAAAAAGATAAAAAAAAAGAAAAACAAATGCCACTATAAAAGAATAGTAAGCAAAGAATAGAAAACACAAAAGTTGGAGGCAGAGTCAAGATGGTGGAATATCAAGGAAGAAAATATTTTGCAAGTTTCCTCTTCAAGCTCTTCCACATGATCTAAAAAAAATGTACTATACTGAATCCTAACATGCAAAGATAAAAAAATGTCAAAATGAATAATTTTTTCAACTCAGATTGGCATAGGGAAATAGAGATGTTTGTGGATCCTGGAGACATGGAATACTCTAGAGCTGTTTGCTTGGAGGACTCAAGAGAAAGTTCAAGACTCATACAGGGTTATAGTTTGCAGGGTTTGGAGCAAGTGCCAACTGTCTTTGTTATTCACTACACAGTTCCAGGTCACAAGTCAAAAGCTGACTGATGAAGGTAACTACATCTGGGGGTAGCATCTTGAGCTAAAAAACAGTCTTGAGTTCTTTGATGTGTAACAAAAGAGGATCAAGTTAAAAAGCTAGCAGCTGTTGTATGGCTCTGACCCTAGTAGCACACTGGAGTCTCAATTCAAACTTCTATCCTAGTCTCAGACCTGCAAAGGAATAACATTGGCAAGTAATTCCAGATCTAAAGGAAGTAAGCAATTCTGTAAATAAATCAGCAGAATTTCCCAGATGGCTAATAGGACCTGAATCTAAGAGCTTTCTATTCTTGCTGGGACCCAACAACAGTCAAAAATTTGCAGAGCTCACCCAAGGTGATGGTGGTTGGGAGGACATAATAAAGCTTTGTTTTGTTCTATACCAGCCCATTTGGAAAGCACCAAAATCTTCCAAATCTCTATGCTGAGCTTTTCCTGAGATCAAAAAACAAAAAGAATCTGATCATAGAAAGTAATTATGATGACAGGGGAAATCAAAACACAAATTTAAAAGACAACAATTTCAACACAGCTATATCCAAAGCATCATAGAAAAAAAATAAATTGAATAGGTTTCAGGTCCCCCAAAAATTACTGAAAGAAATTAAAAAGGGGATTTTAAAAATCAAATAAAAGTAGAAAAATTGGAGAAATAATTGAAAATGATACAAGAACATCATAAAAAAATACATGAACAGCTTGGTAGAGGGAGCACAAAAAATAATGAAGAAAATAACAATAAAAAATAGCCCATTCTTCTTTAAAAGTCAGAATAAACCAAAAGAAAAGGAGGTACCGAAGCTCACTGAATAAAAATAATTACTTATAAATTAGATTTGGGCAAATGAAAGCTAATAACTCAGGAGATATTAAGAAACAATCAGTTTTTTTAGATGTAAGCAAATGTCAAATATCTCATTAGGAAAATAAAAAACATTGACTTTGAAGATAGACATAATAGTGATAAGAAGTATTGGATTGCATGAAAGCTATGGTTTTTTTAAAGGAGTTTTTATATCATAATTCATGTAATTATCAAGGGAAACTATCCTGAAAGCCTAATACTAGAGGCTAACAGAGAATTTGAAATAATTTGTGAATGACCTCCTGCAAGAGATTCTCAAAAAAAGGAAATTTCTGAAGGTATTATAGCTAAATTCTTGAGCTCACCGGTCAATGAAGAAAGAAAAAAAAAAAGATATTCTAAGTACAGAAAGAAACAATTCAAATATTGTGAAGCAAAAGATAGCATATCATATCATTCAGTAATTTCTGTATTAAAGAATAAATATTTGGAATATGATATTCTGGAGGGCAAAGCAACTAAGGGTCATGACTAAGAATCTTTACCTTTTCAGAAAAACAGCATAATCTTTCAGGGCAGAGGGGAAATGAACATTTAAATTAAATAGAGGACTTCCAAGCATTTCTGTTGAAAAGACCAGAACTGAATTGAAAAATTGATTATCAAATTCAAAATAAAAATAAAACATATAATGGCAAACATGTAATGGGCTGGAATTCTGGAGAAATTCTTATAACAATGCGTTAACTTGGTGAAATTGATAAGATAATAGTTCTCTAGTTCAGTACAAGTACTTAGTACTTAAGATAGCTTTACAAGATTAACAGCTATTCTAAGACATTCACACCTATGATCATGTAATTGTAATAGAGTATATTACAACAAGGACTGGACAAGAGACATTCACTCCATCTCTCACCATGATGGTGGCTGTCCTGTCCTCCTTCATTTCTCAGTTGAAACCAAGGTCTATCTGAAGGGCTTCCAGAAAACTAGACTAGGTCCCAGGCAAGGAGACAAACTGTGAAGGGCTTGATAGAGACATTTGGATTTTATCTCTGGCTATTCTTGTGATGATTACACTGCTGAAATGAAGGCTGATCCAAAGACCTCCAGAAAACTAACCAGAACTTTATGTAAACAGAAAAGAGAAATCGTAAGGGATTCAATAAATATAAATTGTTTGCATTTCTACATGGGAGATGATACTTGTAACTTCTAAGAACCCTATCATATTAGAGCAGTTAGAAGCTGAGAATACTGTGACAAGTGAAACTGAAACAAAGATAGATTGAGACAGTTTTCTTCAGGACAAAATAACACTTCATTAATGGTATGTAAATGATTGGTAAAGTGGGTCATACTGGCCATCTCAGTCATAAAGTAAGGAGCTACAGTATCATAAATTTATTAGTAGGCTAGCAAAAATCAATAAATTGACTGAATGGCCTCTCTCAATGACCAAATACCCGCAATGAGGGTGGACAGGGTCTTATAAATTTGGGTGTGTCTTCCTTTTGATTTGCCTGATAATATTTCATTAGGAACTTCATGTCAAAGATAAGAAAAACCCAATTGATAGATCTTTCAATAAGGTAGATTAAATTTCCTCACCTAAACAATTTCTAGTTATTTGAAAAATGCTCTAAATTACTATTTATTAGAGAAATGTAAATTAAGACAACTTTGAGGTACCACCTCACACCTTTCAGATTGACTAAGATGAGAGAAAAAGATAATGAGGAATGTTGAAGGAGATGTGGGAAAACTAATACATTGTTAGTGGAGTTGTGAAATGATCCAACTATTCTAGAGAATAGAATGCAGGTGTGACTAAAGGGCTATCAAACTATGCATACCCTTTGCTCTACTGGGTCTGTATCCCAAAAAGATCATATAAGAAGAAAATGGAGGCACATGTGCAAAAATGGTTTTAGCAATCCTTTTTTGTAGTGGCAGACCTGGAAATTGAGTGGATGCCCATCAGTTGAGGAATGGCTGAATAAGTTATGATGCATTCTATGAGAAATGATGGGCAGGCTGATGTTATAAAAGCCTGAAGAGACTTACATGAACTGATGCTAAGTGAGGTGAACAGAACCAATAGAACACTGCACACAGCAACAACAAGATTATATGTTCAAGTGTGATAAACCTGGCTCTTCTTAACAATGAGGTGATTCAAGCAGTTCCAGTACCCTTGTGATGGAGTGTCATCTACATCCAGAGAGAGGACTATGGAGACTGAATGTAGATTAGAGCATAATATTTTCACCTTTTTGTTGTTGTTTATTTGTTTTTTTTCTTTCTTTCTTGTTTTTTTAATCTGATTTTTTGCTCAGCATGATAAATATGGAAATATGTTTAGAAGAATTGCTCATGATTAACCTTACCCTCTATTGAATTGCTTACCATCTTGGGAAGTGGGGAGAACAGGGAACAAAATTTGGAACACAAGGTTTTGCAAAGGTGAATGTTGAGGGCTATTTTTGTATGTATTTGGAAAAATAAAATACTATTTAAAAAAAAAAAAAAAAACTATGAGTGGAGGTCTTCCTGTCTTCAGGCCAAGCACTCTATTCAACTGTGTCATCTAACAATTAAGATATAATAGTTGCTCTATGGGCTACAACCATTTCAATCAGTTTTCCCCTGTTGAAGTCATTCTTGGAGATTGAATCACCCTTAATTTTCAGAAGGAAGCAGAACAAGAGAGGAACAATCTAGGGAGTTCTTAGTTCAAGCTAGTTCTCTGTTTATCTGTAAAGATCACATTATTGCAATGTGCCTTGTAAACTAGCCTGAAAAATGGGCTTTTCATTAAATGGTGAAAAGGATTAATTATAAATCAATATTAATTATTAAATGTTATAGCACAATATTAATTTTTCTCAATAAATAACTGGGGATACAAGTATGAACTGAAAAACTTTTTACTTTTAAAAAAGTAAAAAGTAAGAAACTGGAATAAGGGGGAAGGAAGAAGTTGAATTTGGTAAATTATTTCACATAGAAGAGATTCAAAAAGGATTCAGATCCCTTTATAGTAGAGGTAAAGGGACAGAGGAGTGTCAGACAATGCTTGAACCTTGCTCTCATCAGAATTGCCTCTAATAGAGACTATATCAGTTAAATGGAGAAATCTCTTACCTTGAAGAGATGTAGGAGGGGAGTAAATAACAGAAGAGAAAGTGGATTAAGGAAGGAAGTGGTCAGAAGTAAAAGACTTTTGAGGAGAGAGAGAGAATGAAAGGAGATAGATAATAAATAAAGGTAAATGGTAGGGAGGAAGGAGATACAGCCTTAGTAATTATAACTGTGAAAAAAAAGAATTGGATGAACTAACCCATTCAATGGAAGAATATAGTAAAGTAAGTTAAAAACCAGAATTCTACTTTGTTTGCAAGAAACATGCTTAAAGCAAAGAAACAAAAATGAAGAATAAAGTTAAGGGGGTGTTTCATGTTTCAGCTGAAATATAAAAAGCAATGGTAGTACTCATTATCTCAGAGAAAAACAAAAGCAAAAATAGATCTAATTAAGAGTGATAAAGCAGAGAAATTACATTTTGCTAAAAGCTACCATAAATAATGGAGTCATATCAATAGGAATTTACAGTGAGTTTCTCTGGAAAAAGCCTCATTTTCCAAATACATACTGAAAATAGAACTGAGTCAAATTTATAAAAATAAGAACCATTCCCCAATTGATAACTGGCCAAAGGATATAAACAGATAGTTGTAGAAAATAAATTTTAAAAATACTATATTTTTTGACAAAATACTATAAATAATTATTAATAAAAAAGTACAAATTAAAATGACTGTGAAGTAACACATTAAACATATCAGATATCACAAAAAGCTGGGGGGAATGATGGAAAAATAGATACATAAAGAAATTGGTTGGTGGAGTTGTGAATTGGTCTAGCCATTGTAGATAAAATTTTGGAACTAGACACAAAACATTATAAAACCATGCATACTTTTTGATTCATCAATAGTACTACTAGGTCTGTATCCCAAAGAGATAAGAAGAAAAGGAAAAAAATCAATATGTATAAAAATATTTATGTAAGTTCTTTTTGTGATGACAAAGAATTGGAAATCAAAGCGATGCTTATTAATTGGGGAATGGCTTGAAGAAGTTATAGGATATGATTTCAAAGGGGTACCACTGTTCTGTAAGAAATGATCAGGAGTTCAGAAAAACATGGAAAGACCTATATGAACTGATGCAAATGGAAGTGAGAAGAACTAGGAAATCATTGTACATAGTAACAGCAATATTATAACGATCACCAACTGTAAAAGACTTGGCTATTCTGATCAATACAAAAATCTAAGGTAATTCCAAAAAACACTATGAAAAAAATCCTATTCACTTTCAGAGAATAATTGATAAACTCTCAGTGCAAATTGAAATGTAATTTTCTCATTTTTTTTTCTTTTTTTGAAATAAGGCTCATATGAAAATGTTTTACCATGATTTCAAATGTATAACTGATGTCAGATTGCTTGTCTTCTCAGTGAGGGTAAGATGAGGTAGAGAGGGAGAGAATCTGGAACTTAACATTTGAAAAAAAAAAAAGCAATGTCAAAAATAAATAAATACTTCATTTTTAAAGAAGGAGAAAGCTTACATGAGGTAGGAAGGAATGGTAATATAGCCTTATATGAAATGTTTGTGAGATTAAAACAAAAATCATCAATTAAATTTAAAATAATACATAAATAGTATAATAATGGTCTCTGGTCACTGCTCCCTATGGTCATGATTACTCAAGCAAATTGTGCAAATTCCCAACTCTAGCCTCTGGATGGACTTTATGACAAAAGTTGGTGAGGTAATAATTGGAATAGTGAGGACCAGTTCTCTTCTACTGTACCAGAAGATTTACAATAAATACAGCATGTTGCCTTGATGAAGACTTGAAATTTGCTTGTAGAAGTGTCAGACAGATTGCACATTATGAGTTATTCTGAAATGGTGCAATTCTTTTTCAGGCTTACTATTTGCTGTGGAAGTGAGCAGAAGCAAACTCAAAAGTCATATTATACTCAAAATATTCTTTTATATGCCAATCATCTAATAATAAATTCATGTTTTCATAATAAGTACTACAGCAGACTGATTAAATATAGAGTCCATCCATCTAAAGATAAAGACTACTTATGCATCTATTATAGAGTGATGTCCAAAATTTTAAGTAAGGATGTTATGAGAACATGGCATGCATTCAGTAAAGGTTTTTTTTTGCTACTAATTAGACTTGTTAGGAGAAAGATTCTTCCTCTGATCTCACCCTTCAATGGCTCTGTGATCCTATCAGTGTGGGTAGGCCCAGTAATGTTATTTAGTGAAACCCATCCAATGTCTTCTTATTTTATAGGATTCTAACCCATATCCCCCCATTCCCATCCTCCACCTAATGAGCTGGAGGGCCTTTTTCTGGACAACAATGAACATTTCTCAGAGTGAAACAAAAAGTACATTAAGGACTGATGAAAAGATTTCTAGAAAATTTAATAGCTAACACTATACTTTATACATAATGCAAAACAGTGTTAATGCAGTTCCATAAACAAGACCCAGCAACATTGTAAGTGTTGGAGTATGTGATTCTGATGAGTAGGTTGTTTATTGTCCAGAGTTTGACGGGCTAATCAGTCCTGGCAAGAGCTCGGATTCCCAGGAACGCTGTGCAGCTGTGGCCTTAGCTAGACTTTCCCTCTTTGGAATGCTCTAATCCTTTCAATATTGCCTTTAATATGTTTTCAATATTCATCTGGATTAAAAAAAAGTGCTGAATGTTGCAATAGTTTAATTCTGATGCTTGTCACACAGGAAATCTGGATAAAGCAGAAGGTAACAGCATCTTTATTGTTAAAAACCTAACACAATTGACTTGTCTTGCACTTCTCAGTCTTCATTGTATATATGGGATATTTATGACCTTCAGAGAAGCTTTGAAAAAATTGAGAGGTAGGAGTGTGCTCCAAGTGCTGCAGCCAAACGCTAGGCTGCAGGGCTTGGCTGAACTTCCCAAATGCACCCTTTGCCATAAACAAGGATTGGTGTCCCAGCAGGCCTCTGTGTCTGCAGGCAATACAGTCAAATATAGAATGGCTTTTTAGGTCATTACATGCAACAGGTTTAATTCTTGACAAGCCAAGAAGGGAAATTGTTTAATAGCATGTCACACATTTTTTATTAGTTTTCCAAAATGATTAGCCAACCTATTGTTACCTAATCTCTTGCACAGAGTATTAGAAAAAAGCACTTGGTTCCACTTCTACCACTAGTCAGATGTGATACTCTAAGTAAGTTACAAATTCCCTAAGCCTCAGTCTTATTAAATGTAAAGGTGCTCTAAATTATTTCAAAGTTCACTTCCAAAATTAGTTCGATTTCTGTTAATACTTAATTCAATGTCTATTTTTAAAAGGGAGAAAGAAAACTATATTGTATATGTATATGTGTACACACACATACATGCATATCTATATATCTATATATATTTCATGTACATATGTATGTGTAGTTTGTATACATATATACAGACAATAAATAAAATCATATTAAAAATGGACTTCCTTGGGAAATAGTGATTTTCACTAGAAGTATTTAAGAAAGGTATAGATGATTTCTTTTTGGAATCCTGTTGAGGGCATCCAAAGAAAAAGCGTTTTGATAGGCTGACCTCTAAGATTTCATCCATGTTTTTTCAATACATTAAAAAAAAATATATATATATATATATAATAATGAGAAAAATAATAACAAAAACCTTTTTTTATGTTCAACCCTTTATCCATACCATGTGAGAGAATGAACAATGGCAAAAGAAATAGAATGCAAATAAACCCAATGTATATTAAAATTTTTGTGCTTCCTGAGATCTCTATACCAGCTATGAAGTTCTGGCAAGGATGATGAAATCATGATCAAATGGTATTTGGTGGTAGTACTAATTGGATCAACACAAGATTCAATATAAAGGAAAGGTTCTTAAGAAGCAAAGAGACAAATATAAGAGGTGCCAAAATTGATAGGATGATGATTAGCTTAACACAAAGATAGCAAAACAAATAGTGCTCCTTTGTGTACCTCAAAAAGGCAAGATATACTGGGAACAGAAAAATTCAATTCTTAAAATTCTTCCATATATATGGCATTGACCACTAAATGAAGAAAACCATATGTATACATGAAATGAACTGAAGGTAGTAATAATTCCATTCACTGTATGATAATGACATGTCATAACAACATTAGAAATGAGATAGTAGAAATATCTCACCAATATTAAGAAAAGTTTTTTATTTGTCAAAGGTACCATTATCTTTATATCATATAATAATTGATTATTGACGAGGTAGGGTAATAATAGTAACAAGAATAATAACAATACACAATATTATCTGTTTAAATCATAATAAATTGGCAAGCTATTAAATTTTGAAAATAGATTTTATTTTTCCAGTTACATGCAAAACATTTTTTATATTTGCTTTTGAAACTGAGTTCTAGATTCTCTTTCTTCCTCTCTCCCCATCACCACACTTGTCATTGAGAAGGCATATGTGAAGTTATACAAATCATTTCCATAAAAATCATGTTTAAAAGAAAATATAAATCTCCCCCTCTCAAAAAAAGAGAAAGAAAATTAAAAATATTTTAATCTGTTTTCAGTTACAATCATTTCTTTCTCAGGGTATGGATCAGCTACTAAAATCTTAAGGGAGAAGTTGAAGATCCTTAAATAATTAACAATCTTCATTTAATCCAAATTCCAGAAATGGTACCTAATGACAAAAATAAGTGACAAATATTCACACATAAACATATAAACACAAGCACACAGACATTAAAGTCTCAAATAATTTTGAAAAGAAGATGGGTATATTTAGACTGGACTTCTAAAAAGTTTACTTTGGTTTGACTACATGAAACCAAGAAACAATCATACCAAAGCAGATCATTAAAAAAAAAAGCTGCCAAGTGCTATAAATGTTCTCCCACAGTATTTACAAAAATCAAAAGACATTTTTCAGTTCCTATTCACAATAGTATATGCAGTGGTTGTTTTCCCAATAAGTGTCATAAGAAAAAAGGTGGGGCTATTTTGGAATGTGCCTAAGAAAAGCAACCTAATACCATCATGGCAGAACTTTTTTTTTATTATAACTTTTTATTGACAGAGCCCATGCCTGGGTAATTTTTTTTTACAACATTATCTCTTGCACTCACTTCTGTTCTGACTTTTCCTCTCCATCCCTTCACTCCCCTCCCCCAGATGGCAAGCAATCCTATACAAGTTAAATATGTCACAGTGTATCCTAGATACAATGTATGTGTGCCAAACCGAACAGTTCTCTTGTTGCACAGGGAGAATTGGATTCAGAAGGTAAAAACTAACCTGGGAAGAAAAACAAAAATGCAAGCAGTTTACATTCATTTCCCAGTGTTCTTTCTTTGGGTGTAGCTGCTTCTGTCCATCCTTGATCAATTGAAAGTGAGTTAGATCTCTTTGTCGAAGAAATCCACTTCCATCAGAATACATCCTCATACAGTATCGTTGTTGAAGTATATAATGATCTCCTGGTTCTGCTCATTTCACTTAGCATCAGTTCATGTAAGTCTCATCAATCCTTTCTGTATTCATCCTGCTAATCATTTCTTACAGAACAATAATATTCCATAATATTCATATACACAGTTTACTCAACCATTCTCCAATTGATGGGCATCCATTCATTTTCCAGTTTCTAGCCACTACAAACAGGGCTGCATGGCAGAACTTTTAAGAGATTCATTGAAAAATCTTTTGAAAGGTGTGGATAGAATAAATCAATATCAAGCTGATACCTTCAGAATAAAATTATAGTACTATATTGCTAGCAATATTGGCAGCAAAGAAAGAAACACATGTAAAGGAATTTGAAAAACAATTCTACATCAATTGAGAGTAAATGTGAAAATGCTATGGTAACACAGGGAATTGAAGCAACATAAAGAATGGAATAAAATTTTTAACTCGAATCAAAAACAATACTACAGAATAGCGTGATGCAGAGAAATAAAAGGCAAGAGAGACTCCCTAAAACGAGAAGTGGAAAATTTCTGGACCTTTTAAAATTAGTTGTAAGAAGTCAGATATAAGAAAACACAAACTGAATCAAAGGGAAGGACAGAAACTTTTGAATATCATTAATATAATACATTATGCCAGTTGAAATTACTGAAGTTCTAGCTTTTCTGCAACCTCAGATGGCAGAAGGACAAAATTCATAATGAATGGCTAAAATTCTTCACAGTAGTATGTGAATTACTAGCAAGAGATGGCTGTTATTATTGCAAGTATTTTACTATCACACAAAAGCTTGATAACAACTTAAAAATATTATGTATGAAACATTATCTATGAAACAATCATTTAAAAAATCAAATATTTACAGTGTCTTTACTGATTGTTGAAAAGCCATGTATTCAGCTCTGTAATCTAATGTTAATAGTTGGGTGGACAAATAAGGGGAGGTTGGTATGGCACCAGCTATTTCATTCACTTGTCTTATGACCTAAAAATATATGATCTACAATTTGTCTGTCATTACAGAGGTGATTAAAAAATAAAGGGATAATTTGATATTCTGTTTTGTGTCTCCAAAAGAACTCTCTATAAGGAAAGATAGAGTTCCTTAAATTGTTTTTATTGATAGAGAACATCATATTGCCAAAGAAATAGGTAAATTAATATAACTCTTGAATCAAGATATCTCTGATATGAAACTCTTTATTAATTTTTTGGGGGAGTAGTTGAACTGAATTGATCTCATTGCAAGAACTCACTTAGGCACGTGTTATGTATTAGTATGTTTACTAAGAGTAAAGGCACAGATTAAAAACAAAAATAGTCCCTGCTCTTGAGAAACTTTCATTGTAAAAAAAAGAAAGAAAGAAAAGAAAATATGTATTTAAATGATGTTAGTTAGGTTTTTTTTCAATCAATTCCAACTTTTTGTAACCTTCTTTGGGATTTTCTTGGCAAGGATATTGGAGTGATTTGCCATATTCTTCTAAAGCTTATTTTATAGATGAGGAAACTGTGGAGGTTTTCTGGAGGCAGCCTTAGTCTCAGTTGAAATAAATAATTACTCCAAAATTGCAGCCAGCTAATAAAAATGCAAACGTTTATTTCTCCTTCCAAATTAGCCCGGTTAGTTGAGGCCTAACTCTCTGCCTGGCTCCAAGAGCTCTTGCAGCTTTGTCCTTGGCTTCTGCCTCTGCTTTCTTCAGCCTCCAGCCAGCACCAAGTTGGAAGATTCAATGAAATCTCTTGCCTCGAAGATAGGGATTGCAATTGGGAAAAACAGAGTTGTATGCAGTAGAAACTACTGAGATATCCCCTGGAGAAGTGAAATCTGTTCCTGTCCAGCCTATGGATCCCTTGCCTCCAGGCACAGTAGGCTTGACCATTTCACCTCCGGAGAGTGCATATCCTGTGATGGAAAAGATTGACTCTTCAGGTCAAAAAGAAGACAATACACTCCTTTTAATTTGGAAAAACTTATATTTGAAAAAGGGTTGCACTCTGTATGGGGCTACATCATCTTGTGTGAAGATGTTGCTAGATAATTTGTCTTATGAAATCTTAACCCCAAATGATTGGAAATCCATAGCAAAAAACATGCTTAGAACAGGGACAAAATTTGTTGTGGCTTTCAGAGTATCATGAATTATGTAGGCTTCAAGCTCAACGCAATAGACAAACAGGAGCTATTATACAAGTTGCTTTTGACCATTTAGCTGGTGAAGGTCAGTATGCAGAGAATTCAGAACAGATTTATTATCCTATGCCAGCGTATGAGCAAATTTCTACGGCTGCAATAAAAGCTTGGAATTCTCTCCCAGGACAAAAAGATGGAAACAAAGCTTTCACAAAAATAGAGCAAGATCCCAATGAACCTTTTGCAGATTTTGTGGGACATTTGCAAACAGCTGTAATCAGAACCATTGAAGATAATACTGCTACAGAAATAATGACGAGACATCTGGCTAAGGAAAATGCCAATGATATTTGCAAAAGAATTATATGGTGACTAGACAAAGATGCTCCTTTAGAGGAGATCATAAGAAGCTGTGCCACAGCGGGCACAAATGCTTATTATACCCAAACTATCATCTGATGTCATCAACCAACAGAAAAGCAATCAGGATTACAGTTGGGGAGAATACAGGCCTTTTTACCAAACAGGGCAGTGTCCAGTGCAAACAGCTCCAATATAATTACCAGATGATAAAGAGAAAGACCTCAAAACAAAGGAGAAGATTCAAGAAAACATTTGACACTGAAGGAGCATGGCTGACAATGAGACTGTTAAAAACTTTAAAATCTTCAGGAATCATTGGATTTCTAACACTGTTTCAAGAAGATTCAAGAAACATCTGATACTGAAAGAGCATAGATGATAATGAGACTGTTAAAATAACTTTAAAATCTATTATTGGATTCTTGGCACATTAATGGACAATGGATTTCTTTGGGACTATTTCTAGAACTTATGGACAATTGTACAAATTCTCATGTTGATTCATGTTATTTGTTACATTGCTACTAGACTGTGTTATATTGATGGACAATGGGTTCCTTTTGGACTATTTTTAGAACTTATGGACATGTATAATGTTGTATATGAAAAATTGTTTACCTCAAAGCTTACAGGAATCATTGGATTCCTGGCACATGAACAAATGGACAATGTTTAAATGTGTAAATTCTCAAGTTAATTCATGTTGTTTGTTTACTACTAGCCTGTGCTATACTACTATGTGCTTATGTAACTGTGTGTAATGCCTCCCATATTGATGGATTTATGTACACCTTGTTTCAAGTGAGAAATTCGATAGTGAAATATGATCAATCAGTCAAAAGGCAATCGGATGGAAGAAGATTACACAATCAATCCGCAAAAAGGCAATGGGAGGGTAAAAGGGGATTGCAATTGGGAAAAACAGAGTTGTATGCAGTAGAGACTACTGAGATATTCCCCGGAGAAGTGAAATCTGTTCCTGTCCAGCCTATGGATCCCTTGCCTCCAGGCACAGTAGGCTTGACCATTTCACCTCCGGAGAGTGCTTACAAACCAGTGGCCATCCACACACTGATGTGGGAAACTGGGGAATCTGTAGCTAATATCCCAGTCACTAACACAGGTAGACAACCTCTGGTTTATTAACCAAGGGAAGCAGTAGCGTCAGGCTTACTACTACATACCCCTAATAGACAATCTGATGACAGTTGCCCAGATTCTGACTTCAAGCAGCAGAGTCCAGGAATATTTTGGACTGCAGCTGTGACAGATGACCGACCTATGCTCACTATTTATGTGAATGGAATACCGTTAAAAGGATTAGTAGACACGGGTGCAGATCGTACTGTCATTAGAGGTGCCAGCTGGCCCAGTCACTGGCCAAAGATTAAGGCAGACACCTACATGTCTGGCGTAGGAGGATCAATAGCAGCAGAAGTTAGTGCTGCCCCTATGAGATGGACATTTGAAAATGAAATAGGGGTTTTTACTCCTTTTGTGGTTGAAAAATCCCCATCAATCTGTGGGAAGAGACATTTTACAGCAGATAGGATTACAATTAAGTACTTCAGCTTTTTAGGCAGGGCTGTTGTTGAAGGCCTGCCAGCACTCTCACCTGTTGCTATTTGGTGGAAAACTGAGAGACCAGTGTGGGTAGAATAGTGGCCCTTAACATGAGATAAAATTCAGGCCTTAGTAAATATAGTGCAAGAGCAACTTGACCAAGGACATCTACAGCCTTCGCTAAGTCCTTGGAATTCTCCAGTATTTATTATAAAAAAGAAATCTGGAAAATGGAGGATGTTAACAGATTTAAGAAAGGTAAATGACAGATGGAAACTATGGGAACCCTTCAGCCTGGACTTCCATCTCCTACTCAGTTGCCTAGAGAATGGCCTCTTTGGGTCATAGATATTAAGGATTGTTTCTATTCTAGCCCTCTGGATAAGGAGGATATGGAAAGATTTGCCTTTTCAGTGCCCAGTGTTAATTTAGCTGAGCCTTATAAAGATATGAATGGACGGTTTTGTCACAGGGAATGAAAAACAGCCCTACTATGTGTCAAATGTATGTTACTGTATGTTAATAAAAAGAAAGTTGTCAGAGAAACAAATAGAAAAAAGGAGTCCGGAGTTCAGGTTAGGGGAAAATCGTCAGTCTTTATTCTCAGTGAAGAAGGATCAGAGGTGGAAGAGAATCGGCGATAGCAATGTGTGCAGCTGAGTCAAGAAGCTAGCTAGACCAGCAGCCACACGACCAGCAGCCAGGAGAATGGAATCCAGGCTCAATCTCTCCCAGCTTCTCTTCCTGTTCCTCTCTCTGCCTCCACCCACCAAAATCGTCATTTCCTGTACAACACATCAGGACTTGCACAGAGAGTGGGCAGGGACCATTCTTTATCCAATCATGTATAGAGTATAGTCCAATTACTATTTAACCTCACGGACTTGGGACCTAAGTGCATCAACTCAAACTTCAGCCCATTACAGGAAACTAAGGAAAATAATGTTGTGAGTGAATGAGGCCAAATTTGAACTCAGGAAGAGCACTTTTCCTGATATGACATCCAGTACTCTACTTACTGCTGTATACCATCTAGCTGACCTGTATAAAGATCAGTATTTCCAAGATTTCTATTGAGTTGTCTAAGGTAACCTTAGACAAGAAGGCTCTATCAGCACAGTTCTAATAATATGTCAGCAAGTCAATGAATATTTTGTTAATTACCAACTATGTGCTAGGAAATGTGCTAAGTTCTAGGGCAAAAGATATGAACAAAAAGTCACTCTCTTTCTTTAAGGAGTTTGAATTCTAACTAGGAAAGACAATATAAAAAAGTAAGCTGAAAACAGAGAAGAGTGTGTGTAAGAGGGAGGTCTCTAGTGTAGAGGTATAATGAAGTCCAATAATATAGTTGAATAGAAAATGAAGGGATACATGGCTGGATTCCTTCTCTAAATGGAGGTTCTAGAAAGAGTTCCCTACTTTACCTTCCAATCAGATTGACACAAAGGGAAGAGGCTACTGATGATATATGATTTCTCATGTTGATGTGATCTTGTGGGAAGAAGAATCATTATCAAGAATATACAACCACAAAAGGAAGTAAGTTCATTATCATAGTCAGTTAATGAAATAAGAGGAGCTTGGATTTAGAATCAGAGCACCACAGTTTAATTCCTGACTTTACTACTTAAGTAGCATTAAATGAGTCATTTTCAGTCTGTGGGGCATCAATTCTTCATCTGTCAGTTGAGGGGATCAGATCATTATCATGGTACCTGGAACTTTAAATTTGCAATTTTATGCAGGTGGAGGAAAGTACAAAAGGCAGGCAGTCCAGATTGATGTTGTTATGTTTATTAAATTGCCTGGAGGCTGATCTCCAGTGAAGTAGAGCAGATTTTTCCATCGAACTTCTAGGAAGGCCATGAACAAGAAGAGCAGCTGATGAGAGATGTGGATGGAAAGAGTATTCATATGAATAATGGAATGGACTGAAATTGTTTACCTCAGACTTTGAAAAACAGTGTGATGTAATTAATAAAAGATGACTTCAGAACCAGGAAACCTGAGTTCAAGTCCCTCCTCTAAAAATACTGATTATGTGATTAAGAACAAATCATTTAACTTTTCATTTCCCCAGGAAAAGCTCTGACATGATATATCACTGTACAGGTCCTGATCTACATTATAGAGAGACTTTTGCATGTAAAAATCCTTATCCCAGTGATATCATAGATCTAATCTCTAGCATTACTTTTTCTGAAAGTCTTCCCCTCAATAGACCCTCTCCTGTGACCAATTTGGATTAAGAATTATTCCCTGAACAAAATCTGTGCTTTGACATCATGACCTTTAGCCATACTATTTCTGGGAACAGGCCTTCTTTTTCCATTCATTAAAACCTGAATATACACAGATATATCCTACTAAAGATGGGGAGTTATTCTCTGCACCTGAAATCTAAGAATTAGATTACCTTTTTACACAGAAATATTTATTTTATAAATTATAATCCTAAATATGCAAATTTAATACTCCATTACATACAGGGCATAATTCCCCTTTCTCTCTCTGTATCACTTCAGTGTCTAAAGACAAAAAGAAGTTAGGTTCAAAGCTTAAGTTAGCTTTGTTCCAATAGTCCAAAGATTCTCAAGTAGTCCCAGGAAACCTGACTTCTCAGAGCTTCTCTGCCTGGCTAGTTAGAAGCACCACTCTGACTAGAATCCCAGTTCCAAGGTTACCATGGCTCAAACTCCTCAGATATGAGAATCATCTCTCCCACCAGAAACTGAAGAGAACAAGCACCATAAAACAGAAACAAATATACTGAGTCACATTTCTCAAAATCAGGTAAAAGAGCAAAAATAGGGCAAGTTAAGTGCTTTCCCTCTCACCAGTTGGCCTTACAGGAGACAGATGTGACCAAAAAAAGTTAAGAATACATTCTACAAGAAATGATGCAGCTGAGGACAAAAAATATAGCAGACAAAGAAAAGAAAAGCCTGTGTCAGAGTTAAATCTTCAGACTGCTAATCAAAAGAGGTTATCACCACTCAAAGTAAAGGATAAAATAGACTTCATGTTAAGTAAACTGATCATGCTCAAAAAGACCCTGTATGTGACAATCCATATGAGACCTGGAATGCTTAGAGAAGCCCAGATTACGTGTTATTTTGTTGTTTGTGTATGTCTCATATCTGCATTACAGACCATAGTGAAATGGAATATTAGGCACAATTATTCTCTGAACAACTTTACTTGAGTTAGGTTTTCTTATCTGTAAAATGAGATTTTTAGATGATCTAAAACTATATTCTTATGATTCTATAAACTTGATAAGAGCAGAAATTATATATTTTTATATTTTTAATTTCCCCCAGAGGCCTTTAGTAATGTTTGCTGAATTAAATTAAATTGTAGTTTGCTTCCTAGTGTTTATCCTTAAAATGGCATGAACCAGACTTGAGTGTTCTGTTCTGCATTATCAGTTGGCAGGAAATGCTATCTGATGTCTGCTTTATGTCTGACTGAAATAAACCACAGGTCACTTTAGTAGAATTCAGATCTCATTCATTTGATACACAGGGATCCTTAATGAAATGATGGTGATTGTGGCACAACAGAATGATCAGGGACATTGTTTAGTATTGAAGTTGGACACATAGTTAGCTTACATAACTTGTTCTCTTTTAGTTTCAGACTATATTCTTTCAGAACTGTAATAGCCTTGTCTAGCAAATACATCCTTATTTGCATGCCATTATTTTAATTCATATTTGAATTTAAAATTATTAATTTTTTTGCATTTTAAGTTCTGAACTCTATTCTTTTTTCCCTTATAACCTACATTAGACTATTTCACTAACATAATAAAATATAAGACAATTTAACATAAATTTTAATAAACAAATAAACAATATAATTTTATATAAAATATATGTAGTGCAAATATATATCAATTTTGTAATTATATGTTGATTCTAGACAAATTTTATGTAATACAATGCAAATAATTTATATTATATTATTTAATTATATATTGTCGTGTTACATTTATGCTGTCAACTTATATCATATCAGATATATTATTGTATTATATCATATGCCCATGATATGTATGATATATATATATATAATGTATTATATCATATTCATATGATATATTTGATATGTATATCAATATGTCATATAATACACAAAAGATATATATATATATATATATATATGTATGTTGTTGTATATATCGTGTGTGTGTGTGTGTAAAAACTTTCCTATGTATACTTACTTCTGTCTTTCAGTTCTTTCCTTGGAGGTGAATAGTATTTTCTTTCATAGGACATTTGTAATTGGTTTGAGTGTTTACAATGCTTAGAATAATTTAGCTGTTTATAGTTGATTTTTGAACAATATTGCTGTTACTGTATTCAGTAGTCTCATGGTGCTGTTTGTTTCACTCTTTATTATTTAAAAAAAATGATAGTTAATAGATTTTCTAAATTGGAATGCTATGGATCTAGACAGTTTTAAGTTTTCTCTTTTCATCAGTCATATCTGTTAGGGCTTTAAAATCTTATGCATGAGAGTTTCCTATCTCTCCTGAGACAAATTAGGATCTTTGATTTAAAGCTGATTGGTATTCTGGAGACCATTCAGTCTACTTACCCCATTTAAAAAAAATCATGCTTTCTCCAATTACGTTAGAACTATTTTAACATTTAAAAAAAAATTGAATTCCAAATTCTATTTTTTCCTTCTCCCTGAGACAGCAAGTAATCTGATATAAATTACACAAGTACAATCATGTAAAGCAGTTCCATATTAGTAATTTTGTACAAGATTGAACAACAAAAAAAGAGCAAAATGAAATCATATTCTGTAATCTGCTGCTTCATTTTTTTTTGTTTGTTTGTTTCAGAAACTGAGACCTTGATAAGTAGTCAGACCAGGATCACTCATTAGTATATAAACTGAAATTTGAATGTAAGTTTTCTTGATTATCAAGTTGAATACTCCTATTCATCCTATGCTGCTGCAACTTAGAGAATTTCATATCATTTGATCCCACTGTTCTCAGAGTCAGAAAAACCAGGGTTCCAGATGTTTAAGTCTTGCCTCTGACATGTATGGACTCTAGTACCCTAGGTAACCTTAGACAAGTCATTTAAGGACTCAGTCTATCTGGCAACTCTTTCAAATGAAAAGCAGTTGAGAAGCCACCAGCCTTCATTTGTACTTTCCCTAGGAGTTTCTTGAATAAAAGGGTATCTAATCATAAGCCAACATGTGAATAAATGAATGCACACATGATTGAGTAGACATATATATCACATATATGTGTGTTGCATATTTTATTTATACATGTATGTATGAATGAATGCATGTAAATATTAAGAAGGAGCAGTTGTATAAGTAAGAGAAACAAAAGAGAACAACTTCACTAAAATTCAGGGAGGAACTCTCCACTTTGCATCAGTACCTCTGCTTAGTTTTGATTTCATGAAGCATCATGCCCCTTTACCAGGTACTTGTTGGTGATACCCTTCCCCCTTTTCAGCTTCCAATTGAATGTTATATTCACCTATTAGTTTATAAGCTTCTTGAGGGCAGAAAAACTATGGTTTTTCTCTTTCTTAATTAGATCCCAAGTACTTAACACAGTATCTGGCATATAATAAGTATTCATTGAATTTAATTAGATAAAACCAAGAAGGGTATTAACAAAATATATTTTAAGCAGGGATAGGAACTGATGAAATCTGCAGTAATTTTCCTCCTATTGTAGAGAAACATGTCACTACCTAGATTGATAAATAGAAATGCACATGTATATTCATATAGTTATATGTATTTGTAAAGAAAAGCTACATTAAGCTTAAATTTTTCAGATTATGAAATAGTATAAATTATATACATATGCATATATATCAAATCCAATATCACCTTAATAAACTATATATATATATATATATATATATATATATATGTATATATATACATATATATAATTTAAAAATCCATGGGAAAAAAGGAAACCATGCATAAGATTTTCAGTTAAGAAGGAACATTAATGGTAAAGAGGCTAAATGTCCCAAAATACTTTACCAATTTTTTTTCTAAAAGGAGGCAGTTTTTCTCTCTCTACACAGATCGATGATATGAATGAGTCCATTATGTTATTATTCACATGTTCTAACTTTCTTGACCTCATTTTATGTTTTCTTTCAAAGATACTACTAAAGATTTGTCATTTCCTTCCTTCTCCAGCTCATTTTACAGATGAGGAAACTGAGGCAAACATTAATTGAATTGACTATGGTTATATGGCTAATACATGTCTGAGGCTGGATATAATTCCAGGCCTGGAACATATCAGCTGTGCCATATATTTGCCCTATATAATGCCTATGTAATAGCATTGATAATAGAAATAATAATGGCATTTGAGGAGCAAAGAAGTAATGGAGGGAGGGAGGCAAAGAAGAAAGAAGGAAAAAAGAGCAAAATGTAAGAGATTATGGAACATTATCTTGGTCAAAGTATAAAAAGATAGAAAATCTCAAATACAGATTCAAAAACTCAAGGAAGAAATTAGATTTTTTTTAATTGGCAACACATATTAGTACTAAATATGCTACCAAATCTTCACGTTAAAATTCATGTTTCTTTTTAACTGGAAAATCTGTTTGTCAACTGAATGGAAAATTAGCTGGAATGAAGAGAGAAATTTGACAAGGAAGATCATCCATAAGGCAATAGCCTTATACTACAGCATCAGTTCTGGTGGAAAGCAATGATGCTTGTTCTCATGGCTTACAGAAACAAGCTAGCAAAGGGACAAGAAAGGATTTAACTGTAATCTTTCTTGTTTCAAAATCCAACTTTCTTCCTAATATGTCAAACTTCTTCTGTTTCAGAATTTGCATATTAACAACAAATAATAGATACAATCAATAATTTCTTCTAAGAGAATGACACTTATGAGACAACAGACCATAATTTGTGAGATGTAGCCAAAACAGTTCTTAGAGAAATTTTCATATCTCTAGGTACTTATTTGAATAAAGTAGAAAAAGAAAAAAAAATAAATGAATTAGGCATGCAACTAAAAAAGCTAGGAAAAGAACAAATTAAAAACCCCAAATAAATACCAAATCTGAAATTCTGAAAATAAAAGAAAAAATTAATAAATTGAAAGAATGAAAACTATTGAATGAATAAACAAAACTAAGAGTTGGGTTTATGAAAAAACTACAATAGACAGATCTTTAATTAATTTGATTAGAAAAAAGAAAATTAAAATGCCAGTATCAAAAAGGAAAAGAGTGAATTTCCACCAATAAAGAGGAAGTTAAAGCAATAATTAGAAGTTACTTTGACTATCTATAGGCCAATAAATCTGATAATCTAAGTGAAATGGATAAATACTTACAGAAATATAGATTGCAAAGATTAATAAAAGAGGAAATAAATTACTTTGTGCCATTTTGGAAAAAAAGAAATTGAACAAGCTATTAATGAATCCCCTAAGAAAAAAATCTCCAGAGCCAGATAAATTTACAAGTGAACTCTACCAAACATTTAAAGAACAATTACTTTTAATACTATACAAAACTGAGAAAAACAGGGGAAGAAGGAGTCCTACCAAATTCCTTTTGTCACACAGATATGGTGCTGATATCTAAACCAGGTGGGCTCAAAACAAACAAAAAAAGAAAATTATAGAATAATTTCCCTAATGAATATTGATGCAAAAATCTTAAATAAAGTGTTAGCAAAGAGATTACATTTTGTCAGCAGGATAATACTCTATGACCAAGTAAGATTTATACCAGGAATTCAGGACTGGTTCAATATTAGGAAAACTATTAGCATAATTGACTATATCAATAACCAAAATAACAGATATAATATGATTATATCAATAGATGTAGAAAAATTGACAAAATATAACATCACTATTAAAAACACTAGAGAGAATAGGAATAAATGTTTTCTTTAAAATGATAAATATCATATGTAATGGGGATAAACTAGTAGCCTTCCCAGTAAGATGAGGGGTGAAACAAGGTTGCCAATTATCATCATATTGTATTAGAAATGTTAGTTTTAGAAATAAGAGAAGAAAAAGAAATTGAAGTAATTCGAGTAGGTAATGAGGAAACAATTATCATTCTTTGCAGATGATATTAGGGTATACTTAGAGAATCCTAGAGAAACAACTAAAAAAACTACTAGAAACAATCAAGAACTTTAGCAATGTTGCAGGATACAAAATAAATCCACATAACTCATCATCATTTCCATATGTTACCAACAAAGTCCAACAGTAACAAATACAAAGGGAAATTCCATTTAAAATAACTATACATCATTTAAAATCTTTGGAAGTCTAACTGCCAAGTCAAAGTCAAAAACTATATAAACAGAAATATAAACCATTTTCCACATGAAATAAAATTAGATTCAAACAATTGGAAGAATATCAAATGCTTATGAGTAGGCCAAGCTAATATAATAAAAATGACAATTCTACTTTCATTAATCTACTTATTCAGTTCTATACCAATCAAATTCCCAAGAAATTATTTTACAGAGCTGGAAAAGATAACAAAGTTCATCTGGAAGAATAAAAGGTCAAGAATATCAAGAAACAGTGAAAAAAATGTAAATAAAAGTGACCTAGCTGTACCAGATCTAAAACTATGTTATAAAATAATGGTATCAAAACTATATGGTACTGGATAAGAAATAGAGTAGTTAGTCAGTGGAATTAATGGGTTAGTTATGTTAACAACACACAGTAGTCAATGACTATAGTAATCTAGTATTTGATAGACTTAAAGACTCAGCTTCTGGCATAAGAACTCATTATTTGACAAAAATTGCTGGGGAAATTGGAAAATAGTATGGCAGAAACTAGACACTAACCAACATTTAATACCCTATACCAAGATAAGGTAGAAATGATTTAGACATAAAAGGTGATATTATGAACAAATTAGGAGAAAAACGGATAATTTACATTTCAGATCTGTGGAGAAGGAAGAAATTTTTGGCCAAATAAAAAATAGAGAATATTATGAAATGCAATATGAATAATTTATTATTTTATTATATTATTATATTTAATAATTAAGTTAATATAATTTATTATATTAAAGTAAAAAAAGGTTTTGTACAAATAAAACCAATGCAGCCAAAATTGGAAGGGAAGGAGAGAACTGGGGAGGTAGATTTTTGAATCCAAGCATTGTCACTTCCAAAATATATAGAAAATGCACTCAAATTTATAAGAATAAAAGCCATTCTCCAGTTGATGAATGGTCAAAGGTTATGAACAGTCAATTTTCAGACTAAGAAGTTAAAGCCATTTCTAATCATATGAAAAAATGCTCTAAATAACTGTTGATTAGAGAAATGCAGATTCAGACAACTGATGTACTACTTCACATTTCTCAGATTGGCAAAAATAACAGGAACATATAATGATAAATGTTGGAGAGTAAGTGGGAAAACTGGACACTAATACATTGTTGGTAGTTTTGTGAACTGATCCCACCATTCTGGAAAGCAATTTAGAGGTATGAAAAAAGAGTTATCAAACTGTGCATATGCTTTGATTAAGCACTGTCTTTATTGGGTCTGTATCTCAAAGAGTATAATAAATGGAAAAAGACCCATATGTGGAAAAATGTTTGTAGCAGCTCTTTTTGTTGTGTCAAGCAACTGGAAACTAAATGGATGTCCATCAGTTGAGGAATGGCTGAATAAGTTATGGTATATAAATAATAGAATATTATTGTTCTATAAGAAATGATCAGCAGGATGATTTCAGAAAATCCTGGAAAAATTCCTGCGAACTGGTGCTAAGTAAAGTGAGTAGGACGAAGAGATCATAGTACACAGCAACAGCAAGGTTATAAAATGATCAACTGTGATGGACTTAGCTCTTCTCAACAGTGAAGTGATTCAGACCACTTGCAATGCAATTATGATGGAGAGAGCCATCAGCATCGAGAGTGAGGACTACGGGAACTTAATATGGATCAAACTTTAGTGTTTTCACATTTTTGTTGTTTGTTTGCTTTTTTTTTTTCCTTTCTCATTTTTTTTCCTTTTGGTCTGAATTTTCCTGTTCAGTGTGATAAATGTGGAAATATTTTTAGAAGAATTGCATATGTTTAACCTGTATTGAATCCTTCCTGTCCAGGGAAGGGAGTATGGACAAGGCAAGAAGAAAATTTTATAATACAAGGTTTTACAAGGGTGAATGTTGAAAACTATTTTTGCAGGTGTATTTTGAAAATAAAAAGCTATTATCAAAATAAAATCTCGACATTAAATAATGTTCAAATCCAGAAGTGTTCTCTGTATTTACCTTTCCTAGTCAAAATAAAATAAAAAGGCAGCTAAAAACTTGTTGTAATCCTATGACTCAACATTTCAGTTATTTGTGTAAATTATTCAGAAACATGAGAATCAAATTTTTCTTACTTCATCATTTTATAAGTTCAAAGAAAGTTGTTCAGGGTTGGGCAAAGAACATTTGCATTATATTGACCCCAAACATCTTAAATCTATTTTACAATATTCAATGAACCTTCACCTTGACTGGATCCACCTATGTAATAGAATTATATATTATAAGGAGAATGAGATTAGAAATGCAGTGAATGAACCTTTTTAGAAGTCCTGTTCAGTTCCTCATTGTTGATTGGAGGTGACTGAGTTCTCAAAAAATATAACAGAACAATGTGGGGGCTAGAAAGTTCTAAAGAGTTGGAAAGGCTTCAAGGATAAACCATGTTGTAACAGAAAACTGGCCCTTCCCTTATTCTCATTTACAACATTCACAGCAAAACATACATATTTTGTCTTCACAACATCTTTCATAATGTACTCTCTTCTCTTCTATGACACTGATACTACCTTGTTTTAAGTTCTCATTACTTTACGCTTGAATTATAATAGCCTCATGATTGATCTCCCTGATTTAAATCCTTCTTCATATTTTAGTCCATCAGTCGGCTGTCAAATTGATCTTTTCAACTCACAGCCTTGATTATATTATCTTCCTATTCAATCAAATCCAATAATTCCCTATACTCCAGAATTAAATACTAAGTCCTCTCTTTGGCATTTAAACTTCTTTACAATTTAGCCTCATACAATCTTTCCAGTCTTCTAACAAATTACTTTTCTACATATAATCTGTGATACAGTACATTGGTCCCTTTTCTATTCTTTAAACAGGATGCTCCATCTTTTGACTCCCTTCATTTTCACTAACTGATTCCTATACCTAGTGTTTTCTTTCTTCATCTCTGTCTCCTGGTTACTTTCAAGCCTCAGCTAAAATGCTTTTCTTCTGATTTATTTATAATTTGTTGTTAATAATTCCATTTTTACATAAATATTTGTTCATTTCCTCCAAAACTGTGAGTTCCTTGAAAGTAGTCTTTTCTTTGGATCTCCAGTGCATAGTACTTATCACATAGTAGGTACGAAATAAATGATAAAATGTTTCTTTCTGCATATGTGAATTTTGAAGATCATTCCCAAAGACCACTCCCTACTATCTGAGATATTAATGCTGGGCTGGTGACAACATACAGTGTTGATTCCTTTTCCTGACTTCTTTGAGCTAGTATTCTTGACTAAGTTGGAGATTTTGCTTCCTGCACCTAGGAGGAAGAGAATTAAAAAAAAAAAAGATTAATGACTGAAGTGTATTTCTTACTTAAGTGAATGTCATACCACCACAGAGGAAAAAAAAAAGATCCTAAAACCATCATTTATACTACATAGTCTCTTAATCCAGACACCATGAATTCCACTTTATGCAAATGAAGAAAAGAGACAACAATGCCAATTGAAGTGTTTTTGAAGATGTTGAGTTCTGGGTATGGAACCAATTGAAAAAAAAAATAAAGGTTCCTCCCAATTATGTCGGGAACCAATTAGATCAAGTTATGGACTATACATACATACTCCACAATATCTCTCAGGTGCATACATGATATACTATCATGATTCTCTTAGAAGCCATTTCCTCAATGTTGTCCACAGGGAATGATGCCATCTGAGCAAACTGATAAGATTTGGCACCCCAGTTACCAAGAATTCCAAAATATCTTTGCTTGTAAACAATGAATTGAAATCAGCCTTAAGTATAAGAAAAAAACAGGGTGAATTTTAATAAGAAAAATGTAAAACATTTTCAATGATTGTTTCTATCTACCTGTTGCAAATATACTTACATATATACACAATCATAATTTTAAAAGACTTTGAAAATGTTAATATTGAATAATATATATATATATGATATATATCACTCATGTGCATATACGTGTATGTGTTTATTTATATCCACTCATTATCTATGTCTCCATCAATACTTTGCAATCTTCTTTGGAAAAGAAAACTTTTCCCAGTGCTAATAAAATCATAGATCCTCCATGTTCCTATATGTATGTTCTTCTGCTAATATTGTACATCTACAACTCACGAAACCTTACAGTCCTTGAAAGAATCAAACTGCAGTTTATTTAAATGGATATGCATAAATGATAGTTCATGTTTAAAAAGTGCGATAAGTGGTATTGTGGAAATAGAAGATTGGAAAAGGAGGCAAGCCATTCATATAGCAAGAAGCAAAATAGTAAGTAAAATGGCAAATTGTTTCACTGTTGCCTACAAGCAGATCCAGTACCTATAGGAGACTCTTTAGAATAAATCTATACTGAAGGACTGATGAAAGAATATTGATCCACCTATATATTCTCTCCTCCCAGTCACTTCACAGCCACAAAGGGATGACATAACTGATAAGGCTATGGGTGGTATGTGAGAATTGGGCATCAATTCTTCATAGGTTCACAAGAACCTAATTAGAATTCTAATTTGTCATTACCTCTGTGTAACCTTGGACAAATTATTTACTTTATATGAGCCACCATTTTCTCACTTGTAAGTTGACAGTACAAACTATATGACATCTAAAATCCTTGGAAATATTCTAGTCCCAGAAAACTAAATCACAAGAGAGTGATTGAACTCAATCAACCTCACAGAGGAAGTGTGACAAGTAGAGGAGTTAGATTTGAACTGGGGTCTTCAGATATAAAATCCAAGGCTCTTTCTTTAAGAACTTTAGTTTCATTCCATTTTACAGGGCAAACTTTCCAGGAATCTTGTGTCTTAATTACTATTCTTTCCATTCTTAGATTGGAACAGAAACTGACTTCTTACTGAAACAACTAGGAAAATCTTTTTATGACATCTGGGAAACTGCATTTGCTTGGGGAAAAGAGCATCATGTAGCAATGGTGTGGTAGGGATAACACCTTGGGTGGCAGAAAGCACCTATTCTGGGTGTTTCAAATGACTTTAAATGCTTTGGGGCACTTTTTCTTAATGCAAGAGATTCCCTGTAGCATATTCATTTCTACTATGTGCTAATAACAGACCTGTTTTTAAAGTAACTCATTTTAAGTTTATTAACTTGCAAGACAGTAGAATAACAGACACATCTGTGAACACAGTTGGCTTTTATATTCTCTTTTTAATATATATACTTCCAAGTTTCTCTAACCTTAGAAAAACATATCTTTTTATAAAAAGTTATCCAAGTAATCTCCCATGAAGAGATTCCCTTCCAATCCCAGAATTTCTGAAGTCTTTTTAAATGGTAGTATCTTATTTCAGAAAGTATCAGGTTGTGTTGTATCATATATAAGGAGGAGAGTGCAAAAAAAAAAAAAAACAACTTTCAAAATTATGCTTCCCAGGGGTTCTGCAGCCTGAACCTACCAATGGGGTAAAAGGAGGTTTTGAGTTGCTATGGAAAGAGGTTAGGTTTATAATCAGAGGACATGGCCTTTAATTGCAATTTTGTCATTGTAAAACTAGTGTGACTTACAAGTCTGACGTACTCTATCTTTGACTCATTTTATACATATATATGGCCCTTTAATCCACTTGATTTATAGAGTATCTTCCAGATCTAAATTTGATTTATTAGTTTTGATTTATTTGATTATGGTGATGAAGCATACATAAGTTGGCGCAACTATTTCTTTTTAAAAGCTAAGAAAAAGTGAGAGGAACTGAGTGATCAATTTCCAGTAACATTATAACAATGATATTATAATGATCAGCTATGGAAGACTTAGGGATTTTAATAGACATAATGATCCAAGACAATTCCAAGAGCAGTAGATAGAGCTCTTGATCTGGAATTTAGAAAAGTTAGCATCCCTAACTCATCTCTAGGCTTCCCTGGCTTCATATACTTATTAGCTGTGTGATCATAAAAATATCATTTAATTCTGATGCCTCAGCTTTTTCATCTGGAAAATGAGCTGGAGAAAGGAATGGCAAACAATTATAGTATCCTTGCTAAGAAAACTCCAAATTGGGTCACAAAGAATGACTGAACAACATTATGAGAAAATGCAACCTACCTCCTGAAAGCTGATGAACTCTAAATTCAAACTCAAACATAATTTTCTCAAATTTTTTTGCTTTATTTTGTGATATGACTAATTTGGAAATATATTTTGTATGATTCCACATGTATATTGATATCATATTGTTTGTCATCTCAATGGGTAGGAAAAGGGTGGGAATGAGTAAGAGAATCTGGAATTGAAAATGAAAAAGAAAATAAACTTAAAATAAATAACACTAATAAAAAAAGAAGAAAAGCTGATGGTAATACCTAGTATGCAATGTGAAAATACCTTATGTCATTTAGAACTGGAAGTGCTCTAAAAATGATAGGAGAGATTTTAAAGGTCTACTTTGCAGATGAAGAAACAGAAGTTTTGTCAAAGGGTTTTGCCCAGGGTCACAGAGTTATTAAGTGGCAAAATGTGGTTATAAATTAAGTTCTCAGGTGTTCTTTCTGTTACACAAGAGTAGTGAGGGACTGAATTATCTCCTAGTTTCAGATTAAATATATGGTTCATCATTTCTAATAAGGTGAAAGAGAGGAAACACATACTGAGCATAAGACCTAGAAGTAGGCAGTATTTCTGAAGTTTGCATCCTTGATTTCTTTTGTTGCAGTAGACTTTTGATGTCCTTCTGAAGAAGTGATTCTGTTCATATGTCTTCTTTCTTGAGTAATGTGGAAGTTTCATAAGACATGGTATTTTCAGGAACCAATTGTAGAAAGATGAACAAACTAGACACTATGCTCCAATCTTTGCTGTCTTGCTTGCTTGCTAGTCACTATTTTCCTAATTTTCTTCTCTCTTTTTTCTCCTAACCTTACTTTCCGACTTGGGTCTATGTAAACTAAAGCTGAGTGAAGTATAAGAATTCTGAATTTATTTTCCTCTTGTTCTACATTTTTAAAATTTTAAGTAAAGTTTCAAAACTTGCCTTTTTTATGACTCACTCTCTGAATTTCTTTCTCCACTATGACCCAAATGTCTACTTATACTGGAAGATCACTCCACCACTTCATTCCCTATCTCTGATTGATCAGCCATACCTAGAGCTTCCATTTTGAGTAAAGTGCCTATGATAGCATACCCATTCCTTAATTAGGAATTGGCCTACCTCCTGACTCTCCTGGCTTCTTTCTACATCCCTTGTGCATTCAATTACCTTTTTCCATCTCCACTTTTCAGCTTCCTTTTAGTGTTATCTTCCCCTGTTAGAATATAATCTTCTTGATTGTGAGGATGATCTTTTTATTTCCTTGTATTTGTATTCCCAGCACTCAGCACAGTGCCTAACCCATAGTAAATGCTTAATAAATGCTTGCTGACTTGACTTGACTCTTCCTCTGATGTAAACTATGAGTTTTTTCATCTCTCTTCAATATTGGTTTGCTCTCAGTGAATACAGAAAATCTCATCCAACATCATGCCCTTCATAGAACAATTATATTTTGTATATTATGTTTATTGTTAAAAATGTGTTTATATTGTATCAACATCTTTATAAATAGATTTGTCTGTTACTGAGCTAAAAAGCTCTCTGGTGGCTGAAAAAAAGACAAGTACTTGGCAGTTCATCTTGTATTCAGTTGAAATAATATCTTGCATTTAGAACTAGAAGACTCTCAGGAGTCATTTAGACCAGCCTTTTCATTTTATAGAAAATGAAGCCTAAAGAGTTGAAATAATCTTGTCAGGGTCATCTAAATAGCAAATAGTGAAGCCATGTTATGAACTCATGTTCTCTCAAGAACTCATTCTACTATGCTATAATTTTTAGTAAGCAATAAGTTCTTCTCTCACTTATATTTGAGGATTTCCTATAAATATATCTTTATGCAGAGACCTCATAGTTATTTCATGGATCCAAATTAGCTCATACTTTGTCAAGTCAAAATATCCCCAGACCTTTGAAAGATCTAGATATATATCAAGGTGGGAATTTTTTTTTAAAGTCCAGCTAAGTGCAGCTTGGAGTTTTGTCACAATCATATAAGTTTGGTAACAAAGATGTCTCTCATGTTATGGATTAAGCAAATAAAAAAGGGCTTAACTACCTAATTCCTGGCTATATGTGCCATGGAGCTCTGAATTCCTGCATCAACTAGGTTTAAAAAAGGCTTCCAATGGCCACTAGCCTTAGAAATAGGTTTAAAAATAGTTTTTTTTGGCACTGATACTGTTTGATACTGAAATTTTTGGTGGTAATAAGCAAGAGGATTGAAACAATATTGTGAATGATTACTTCAAACTAGTAGTGGCAGAAAGTGGTAGTTTGTCAGTATCTAGTACATCAACACAAAGAAATTTAAAGAATAGGAAGGAGAAGGACAACCTAGGAGAGGCCATTATAAACTCCTTTCCCTCTCTGTTTCTTATCTTTTGTAAACATTAGCCATTATAATTACTTCTTAAAAACATAATATGTTGACAGACTTATTTTTTTTGTTGATCTCTACATGGAATATTGGTTTATTTTATTATTCATTATCCATAATTCAGTTTTTCTAATCTAAGTAACATTGATGCAAGAGAATTTTCTATTAATATGTTACTAGAAATTGTGACTTTTATCATTGGGTAATACATGCTTTCTTAAAAAAATAAATTAAACTATTCCTTATAGATAAAATATTGATGAGTATTTTTATGTTTTAAAGGTTGACATCAGCTTTTACTAACTTTCCCACAGTAATGAATATACTGTCTACTTCATTAAAAAACAAAACAAAACAAAAACAAAAACTATGGAGGGGTGGAGCCAAGATGGCAGAGAAGGCATGCTCAACTTTCTGAGCTTCTCACATACTCTCACTACTAATTATTAATTTCAGCCTCAAAAATAGTGCTTGACTGGTAAATTTCACAAAGATTGGAAGTGCAACAATTTACCAGCCAAAGATAATCTGGAAGATCGCCAGAAAAGATTTGTACTAAGTGGTAGGAGCAGACCACCACAAGCAGGGATAGAACCAGAGGCTAGCATATTGAGCAAACCGGGCGGGGGGTAGTCTCTGTGATTGGAAAATTTACATAGAGGACTCTACCATATGTTGACTGCTCTGCTGTGGTTGCTAAGCAAATAGACTAGCAGAGAAATTAAAGCCAAAGGTAGAGGGTACTCTAAAAAAAATGCCAGAACCTAATAGGATCTGGCTATACTAATCCAAAACCAGAAGTGATTGAACCAGCATAAGCCACAGCACAGCTGTGCAGCTGCATTTTGCAGCACCGGGCTTTCCCTTGGGGCAGTCACAAATCTGCACGGCAGGGGGGCACAGCCTGGGGCAGCCTCTAATCTACACAGTGAGCGTCTTGGCCTGGGACAATAGAACTTCTGCAGCATGACTGTGCTCCCCTGGGCAGAGACACTTCTGGTGCTGTGTGGGGCAGGGCAACTGCTAATAACCACAGCAAGCTTTTGCTTACATTAGTGACATTTTTCCTGCTCAGCCTCTAGCCCTTGGGCAGTTGCTAATTCAAACAGCAGGGATCTTAGCAGGGCACTTCCACAGCTCACTACCTAGGCCTGAGTCACTTCCAGTGTGGAGATTTCCCCAGACCACCCCTGCTGCTCATCTGCTATTTGCAGCCCATTGGCAGGATACCTACTGTCCATATACCTATCCCTGCTCTGCAGAAGAAGCTGGTAATCTCCTTGCCCTGAAGGCAGACCCTAAAGGTTTAAAAAAAAACAAGTAAAAAAATCAAAAGGATGATCAATAGCTTCTATAGGGGAAAGAGAGCAGGTTTGCAACCCCAAGGAGACTAATAGCAGACAGTCTCCAGACAAAACCGCAAAGGGAGATGTAATCTGGTCCCCATGACACAAGGTTCGTCTAGAAGAAACTATAAAATAATCTTAAAAGAGAGCTAGAAGAAAAAAGGGGAAAGGAAAGAAAAGCTATGCAAGAAAATAACAACTTCCTGAAATGTGAATTGGAAAAGTAAAGAACTTCCAGGAAGTGCAGGGAAACAGAATTTGTGAATGGGAAAAGTAAAGAACTCCTAGGAAAGTAGAATTTGTGAATTGAAAATGATAAAGAACTTCCAAGAAAGTAGGATTTGTGAATTAGAAAAAGAAAATAACTCAGTTAAAAAAAATTAGTGAAATGGAAAAAAAAAAATCCCATAGAGCAAAACAATTCATTTAAAAACTCAATTGGACATATACAAAAAGAAATAAAAAAAGCCAATGAAGAAAATAACTCATTAAAAATCAGAACTGAACAAATAGAAATGAATGATTCATTGAGACATCAAGAATCAGTCAAGCAAAATTTAAAAAAAAAATGAAAAATTAGAAAAAATGTTAAATATTTACTTGGAAAAAAACAACAGACCTGGAAAATATATCTATGAGAGATAATATGAGGATTATTGGACTTCTTGAAAATTTTGATGAAAAAAAAGAGCCAAGATACTATTTTACAGGAAATCATCAAAGAAAACTGCCTAGATGTAATAGAATCAGAAGGTAAAATAGGCATTGAAAGAATTCATCGAATACCTTCTGAAAAAGACGCTAAAATAAAAACTCCAGGGAATATTGTGACTAAATTTCAGAAATATCAGACTAAGGAAAAAATATTACAAGCAGCCAGAAAAAAGCCAAAAACATTCAAATACCAAGGTTCCACAATAAGGATTACTCAAGATCAAGCTGCTTCCACATTAAAAGATCACAGGGTCTCGAATCTGATATTCCAAAAGGCAAAAGAACTTGAAATGCAGCCAAGAATAAACCCCTCAGGTAAGCTGAGCATTTTCTTCAAAGGAAGAAGATGGACATTTAATGAAATGGATGAATGCCATTTATTTCTAAGGAAAAAGCCAGAACTAAACAAAAAATTTGATCTCCAACCACAGGACTCAAGAGAAGCAGAAAAAGGTAAAAAGGACTCTTGAGAACTGTATTTCTATTGTGGATATACACAAAGAGTACATATACAGTTTGATTTTATTGATATAACATAAAAAGGGAAGTAGAAATGGAATGGGGATAATGTCAGAAAAAGGAAAAGGGGAGATAAAAAGAGGGAAACTACATCCCATAAAGAAACAAAGGAAACCTATCATATCAGAGGGTATTTAGAGAAGGGGAGGAATATTGTGTGAATCTTACTCTCCTCACAGTTGGCTCAAGGAGAAAATAATTGACATATTTGGTTTACAGAGAAACTTCTCTCACCTCATTAAAAAGTGAGAGAGGAAAAGGGAAAAGGAAAAAAGTAATAAGGGAAGGGTACAAGAAGGAAGAAAAGATTCAAAGGGAGTGGGAGGGATCCTAAGGAGGGAGAGCTGCATGACACAAATGGTGCCCATAATTTTAATATTGGGAAAGGGGATAAGTGGAAATAAGAAAAAGAAAAGCATAATCTGGGGATAATAAGATGGCAGGAAATGCAGAATTGGTAATTTTAACCGTAAATGGGAATGGGATGAACTCTCCCATAAAGCGGAGGTGGATGGCAGACTGGATCAAAAGTCAGAACCCTACAATATGTTGTTTACAGGAAACACATTTAAAGCAGGGAGATACATACAGAGTAAAGGTAAAAGACTGAAGAATAATGTACTATACTTCAGGTGAAGTAAAAAAAAAAAAGCGGGGGGAGCCATCCTCATCTCAAATCAAGCAAAAGCAAAATTTGATCTAATTAAAAGAGATAAGGAAGAGCACTATATCTGGCTAAATGGTAGAATAGATACTGAAACAATATCAATATTAAACATATCTGCACCAAGTGGTGTAGCATTTAAATTCCTAAAAGAGAAATTAAGAGAATTGCAAGAAGAAATAGACAGCAAAACTATAATAGTGGGAGATCTCAACCTTGCACTCTAAGAATTAGATAAAGCAAACCATAAAATAAATAAGAAAGAAGTCAAAGAGATAAATAGAATACTAGAATAGTTAGATATGATAGATCTGTGAAGAAAACTAAATGGAGACAGAAAGAAGTACACTTTCTTCTCAGCAGTTCATGGAACTTATACAAAAATTGACCATATATTAGGACATAAAAACCTCAAACTCAAAGGCAGTAAGGCAGAAATAGTAAATGTATCCTTTACAGAATACGATGCAATGGTAATTACACTCAATAAAAAGCCAGGGGAAAATAGACCAAAAATAATTGGAAATTAAATAATCTCATACTAAAGAATGATTGAGTGAAACAGCAAATTATAGACACAATTAATAATTTCACTCAAGATAGTGACAATGATGAGACATCATACCAAAATGTGTGGGATGCAGCCAAAGCAGTAATAAGGGGAAATTTTATATATTTAGAGGCTTACTTGCATAAAATAGAGAAAGAGAAAATCAATGCATTGGGCTTGTAACTTAAAAGGCTAGAAAAAGACCAAATTAAAACCCCCCAAACCAATACTAAACATGAAATTCTAAAATTAAAAGGAGAAATTAATATTGAAAGTAAAAAAAACTATGGAATTAATAAATAAAACTAAGAGCTGATTTTATGAAAAAAATACATAAACCTTTGGTAAATCTGATTAGAAAAAAGAAAGAGGAAAATCAAATTAGTAGTCTTAAAAATTAAAAGGGAGAACTTTCCACCAATGAAGAGGAAATTAGAGCAATAATTAGGAGTTACTTTACCCAAATTTATGCCAATAAATTTGATAACCTAAGTGAAATGGATGACTACCTCCAAAAATAAAGGCTTCCCAGATTAACAGAGGAGGAAGTAAATTGTTTAAATAGCCACATTTCAGAAAAAAGAAATAGAACAAGCTATTAATCAATTCCCTGAGAAAAAATCCCCAGGACCAGATGGATTTGCATGTGAATTCTACCAAAAGTTTAAAAAACAATTAGCCCCAATGCTATATAAACTATTTGAAAAAATAGAAAATTAAGGAGTCCTACCAAATTCCTTTTATGACACAGACATGGTACTGATACCTAAACCAGGTAGGTTGAAAACAGAGAAAGAAAATTATAGACCAATCTCCCTAATGAATATTGATGCTAAAATCTTAAATAAGATATTAGCAAAAAGACTACAGAAAACCATCCCCAGGAAAATACACTATGATAGTAGGTAGGATTTATACCAGGAATGCAGGGCTGGTTCAATATTAGGAAAAAACAGTATAATTGGCCATATTAATAACCAAATTAACAAAAACCATATGATCATCTCAATAGATGCAGAAAAAGCATTTGATGAAATCCAACATCAATTCCCATTAAAAGAGTATAGGAATAAATGGACTTTTCCTTAAAATAATCATCAGTAGCATCTATTTAAAACCATCAGTAAGCATCATATGTAATGGGGACAAACTGCAACTATTCCTAATAAGATCAGGAGTGAAACAAAGTTTCTCACTATCACCATTACTATTTAATATTGATTACAAATGCTAGCTTTGGCAATAAGAGTTGAGGAAGAGATTAAAGGAATAAGAACAGGCAATGAGGAAACCAAATTATCATTCTTTGCAGATTATATCATGGTATACTTAGAGAACCCTAGAAATTCTACTAAAAAGCTATTAGAAATAATTCATAACTTTAGCAAAGTTGCAGGATACAAAATAAACCCACATAAATCATCAGCATTCTTATACATCACTAACAAATCCAACAGTTAGAGTTACAAAGAGACATTCCATTTGAAGTAACTACCAATAATATAAAATATTTAGGAATCTATCTACCAAGGGAAAATCTGAAACTATATGAGCAAAACTACAAAAAAACTTTCCACACAAATAAAGTCAGATGTAAGCAATTGGAAAAATATTAAATGCTCTTGGATAGGGCAAGTAAATATAATAAAGATGACAATACTACCTAAACTAATCTATTTATTTAGCGCTATACCAATCAGACTCCCAAAAAACTATTTTACTGACTTAGAAAAAATAACAACAAAGTTCATATGGGAAAAAAAAATGGTCAAGAATTTAAAGGGAACTAATGAAAAAAATCAAATGAAGGTGGCCTAGCTGTACCAGATCTAAAATTATAGTATAAAGCAGTGGCTACTAAAACTATTTGGTATTGGCTAAGAAATAGACGAGTTGATCAGTGGAATAGATTAGGTTCAAAGGACAAAACAGTCAATAACTTTAATAATCTACTGTTTGACAAGCCCCCAAACCCCAGTTTTTGGGATAAGAAGTCATTGTTTGATAAAAACTGCTGGGAAAATTGGAAATTAATATAGCAGAAACTAGGCATTGACCCACACTTAACACCGTACACCAAGATAAGGTCAAAATGGGTTCATGACTTAGGCATAATGAATGAGATTATAAATAAATTAGAAGAACATAGGATAGTTTGCCTCTCAGACCTGTGGAAGAAGAATGAATTTATGACCAAAGAAGAACTAGAGATCATTATTGATCACAAAATAGAAAATTTTGATTATATCAAATTGAAAAAGTTTTTGTACAAGCAAGACTAATGCAGACAAGATTAGAAGGGAAGCAATAAATTGGAAGAACATTTTTACAGTCAAAGGCTCTGATAAAGGCCTCATTTCCAACATATATAGAGAATTGACTTTAATTTATGAGAAAATAAGCCATTCTCCAATTGATAAGTGGTCAAAGGATATGAACAATTATCAGACAAAGAAATTGAAACTATTTCTAGCCATATGAAAAGATGCTCCAAGTCATTATTAATCAAAGAAATGCAAATTAAGACAACTCTGAGATACCACTACACACCTGTCAGATTGATTAGAATGACATAGTCAGAATGGCTAGAAAGATAATGTGGAATGCTGCCGGGGATGTGGGAAAACAGGGACACTGATACATTGTTGGTGGAATTGTGAATACATCCAGGCATTCTGGAGAGTGATTTGGAACTATGCTCAAAAAGTTATCAAACCGTGAATACCCTTTGATTCAATAGTGTTACTACTGGGCTTATATCCCAAAGAGATTTTAAAGAAGTGTAAGGGACCTATATGTGCAATAATGTTTGTGGCAGCCCTCTTTGTAGTGGCCAGAAATTGGAAATTGAGTGGATGCCCATCAATTGGAGAATGGTTAAATCAATTTTGGTATATGAATGTTATCGAATATTATTGTTCTGTAAAAAATGACTAGAAGGATGATTTCAGAAAGGCCTGGAGAGACTTACATGAACTGATGCTGAGTGAAATGAGCAGGACCAGGAGATCATTATCTACTTCAACAACAATACTATATGATGATCAGTTCTAAAGGACATAGCCCTCTTGAACAATGAACCAAATCACTTCCAACAGAGCAGTTATGAATTGACCCAGCTACACCCAGCAAAAGAACTCTGGGAGGTGACTATGAACCACTACATAGAATTCCCAATCCTTCTATTTTTGTCTGTCTATATTTTTAATTTCCTTCATAGGTAAATTGTATACTATTTCAAAGTCCGAATCTTTTTGTACAGCAAAATAACTGTATGGACACGTATACATATGTTGTATTTAACTTATACTTTACCATATTTAACATGTATTGGTCAACCTGCCATCTTGGGGAGAGGGTGGGAGGGAACTAGGGGAAAAATTTGAACAAAAGGTTTAATTACCCATGCATATATCTTGTAAATAACAAGATATAATAATAATAATAACTATGTTTGGATAGTTATTGTTTAACTGTTCTTCTATGAGGAGTGTTTGAGAAGAATTAGAGCTTAACTGTCATTATGAAGAAAAGATGTTAACAGCTATGTCCATGCAGAAGACAAAGATCAAAATAATCAAGAAAGATTTTTTCCTGAAAGAATTAAATTTAACTTTTATCTTGTGGAAGATCACATAGAACATTTTTGTGTAGAGATTATAATTAGTATCTTGAGGTAACTAAATGTTAAGATTATTCCCAGAAAAATTCTGCAGTTTTACTGATATGTTAAAGTTGACTAGCTGTTTTCTTTATAATAGCTGACATAGTTTAAATAATTGTTTGTTCCTTTGTTATTTCAAATAATACTGTTAACAAATACCATGCCCAATAATCCTGATATTTATTTATAACTCAGAGATTAGGGGATTTATTTGTGAAGACCGTGTATTTTAAAATCAGCCAGAGTCAGGAATTCATGTTAGGGGAAAATCGTTAATCTTTATTCTCAGTGAAGAAAGATCGGAGGTGGAAGAGAATGGGCAATAGCAATGTGTGCAGCTGAGTCAAGAAGCTAGCTAGACCAGCAACCACACAACCAGCAGCTATGAGCACAGAACCCAGGCCCATCTCTCCCCTCCTCTCTTCCTGTCTCTCTGACTCCACCCATCAAAATCATCATTTCCTATACAACACATCAGGACTTGCACAGAGAGTGAGCGGGGGCCATTCTTTATCCAAGCATGTATATTAATAGAGTATAATCCAATTACTATTTAGCCTCATGTGCTTGTGCTTGGGACCTCAGTGCATCAACTCAAGCCTCAGCCCATTACATTTATTTACTGTGAGAGATGAAGAAAAACTCACAAGAAAAGACCCAAGATACTAAAGAAATATTTTAAAAATTTGAATAGAAGTTTGGGACAATTTAATTGATGAGAAAGATGTCATAATTTTACTAATTAATGTGGAAATAAAATAATCTACTCTTTGATTGCCCTGGAACTTTTAATGAGAGCTCAGAGCTAATTGATTAATTAATTAGAAAGCTATTGCCATCTTAATAATTAATGTAGAAACAGAACATACATTATAAATGCATATATGCATGTGTATACACACATGCATATATATATATATATATGTAGTGATTGTAGATGCGTATGGGTGTGAGTATGTATTTGTATAGGTATGCATATAGCTGTGTGTACCTCTTGACTACCTACCTTAGTAGGAAGATGAATAAGCAGAAAGAATACTTGGATGAGCTATTTTTCTACCAGCATTAACCTCTCCCTACAAACACACACACACACACACACACACACACACACACACACACAAATATATGTTCTTGAGTCACTGATTTCATGAATTGACCTTATTCAGGATACAATCCCTCTGAAGAGAATGCTTATCCTAGTAAAGAGCCATTAAAAACAATTTTCACTTCCTTCAGAATTGGCAGTACTGATCATGGAGTCAGACAGATTAGCATACAGACTCAATTATGAGAAAGTTACATACAATATATACTTAGATTTCTTAGTCCTAACTTGAGGAAAATCTGTAGAGCTACAGGGAAGATACTTGTAGAATTTAATGAAGTTGTATCTGGTTGAATGAACAGACCCCAAAAGTGAATAACAAGAACAAGGAGTAGTATGACCCTCCCTTTTTAAAGTGTTTCATTTCACATTAGAAAAAAAAAATCACTACCTATGGTTTTCAAATTTACAAATGATATAAATATGGAAGATAACATTTGAAAAATTGTAATAAATCAGAAACAATGACTGGGAGGAACTAAGTTATTCATAGTTACTACAGTCATAGTCTTAGGATTTTGAATTTTCATCTTGGCTACTTCCATCCTAAAAACCATATATAAGACTTTATTGCTTCCCCCATTTAGTTTCATTTTTTTTTCTGAAAATTAAAATTACATCAACATGACTTTTGCCTTTGGAAAAGATAAAAAAAGGGTGTTTAAGTGAATTGTTCTATTTTCCACACAATACTTTTATGACCTCCTAAACCAAAACTCCCTTTCTTAGTCATTATTTCCCATTACATATTATCTTCCCCCATTGGAATATTTCTTTGCTAAAGTCAGCAGTACCTTGGTGGTTATCTGAATCATCAATGCTTAACACAAAGCTTTGTCTTATAATATATGCTTAATAAATATTTTGCATACCAACTGACTTCCATCCCTGACTGATTTCTACACGATAGAGATGAATCATATTACATACTATGATTGAGTTAAAAATTAAATACATGCTAATGAAATCAACCACTTGTTTTTATGAATTCCCTTTAGTGAATACACAAAGAATTTTTGATTTTATAAAGGAGTGGAACCTGTGTTATGTAAACTTCTTCACTAAAGGGGGTCCATCTATAATTATAGATAAGTATTAAAGGTATCAAAGGCTCATATCTTTTAATGAATGTTCCTAGAGTTACAACATTAATATGTTAGAGTTATATTTGAATTCAGCTTTTCCTGACTTTAAGTCCAATCCTTTATATAAAGACTCAATTTCATACTCTGGAAATTTTATTTTCCTCCACCATGACCTGACAGCCTTCCCATCCTGGAAAATCAATCAACCACTTCAATCTCTTCTGATTTATCAGCCACTCCCTGAACCTCTACTCTCAAAAGGAGAGACTGCATTCTATCTTCCCAGGAGGGCAGTTGAGAGTTACATAGGGAAAACTTGTTACCTCTAACATTAGGAAATAAGAAATTAGGAAATAAAAACTGTTAGAAGAATCAAATATAGTAATAGGAAATTAAAGACAATTGGAATTATCAACTTTATTATAGCTCTTGTCTTTTTTTTTTAATTTAATAGCCTTTTATTTACAGGTTATATGTATGGGTAACTACAGCATTAACAATTGCCAAACCTCTTGTTCCAATTTTTCACCTCTTACCCCCACCCCCTCCCCCAGATGGCAGGATGACCAGTAGATGTTAAATATATTAAAATATAAATTAGATACACAATAAGTATACATGACCAAACTGTTATTTTGCTGTACAAAAAGAATCAGACTCTGAAATATTGTACAATTAGCTTGTGAAGGAAATCAAAAATGCAGGTGGGCATAAATATAGGGATTTGGAATTCAATGTAATGGTTTTTAGTCATCTCCCAGAGTTCTTTCTCTGGGCGTAGCTGGTTCAGTTCATTCCTGCTCCACTGGAAATGATTTTGTTGATCTCAATGCTGAGGATGGCCAGGTCCATCAGAACTGGTCATCATATAGTATTGTTGTTGAAGTATATAATGATCTCCTGGTCCTGCTCATTTCACTCAGCATCAGTTCGTGTAAGTCTCTCCAGGCCTTTCTGAAATCATCCTGTTGGTCATTTCTTATAGAACAAGAATATTCCATAATATTCATACACCACAATTTATTCAGCCATTCTCCAACTGATGGGCATCCACTCAGCTTCCAGTTTCTAGCCACTACAAAGAGGGCTACCAGCTCTTGTCTTTTTTCATAGTATTATAGTTTACAAAATTATTTTGTTGGTTCTGATCAACTCAACTACATCAATTGATGCATATCTTTGATTCTTACAATGTTCTCTGTAAGGTAGGCATCATTATTATTCAGTTCAAGAGAAGAGGAAACTGGACAAAAGTCAAAGCTAGAGTTACAACACAGAATGTAGTAGGCAGATTATGAACTCATTTCATCCTGAGTCAAAATCCAGCATTCTAATTTATTGTGCCACCTTGTTGCCTTATAATAATAAAATGTTTTTAGAGAGAAGAGAGAAGAGCTGCATGAAGATGCTTATCTACAAGCATCATTTTTCTCACTTATTTAGTTAGATTCCATCATATTCAAATGCCATGACTTTGTAACCTAATGATGGCCACCCTCACAGTTTCCAGTTACTTTCAGTTCTAACTTTTTTTCCTTTAGTTCCACACACTGCCAATTGTACAATCTATTTTGAAGCCAAGAATATATTGTTGTAGCCCTTTCAAAGTGCGGTTTGGTGAGTGGAGTGAAGGAGCTGGTGAAAGTGGAAGGGGCTGAAGGACAGTTTCTGTGCTTCCACAGGTAGGAAGAGTGGCTAGAACTCTTTTTAACATGTGAGATAATGGATTTTTATTCCTTGGCCAAGTAAATGGTATGTGTTTTGGGTACCAAAGACTGAGACTCACAGTCACTCATGGAAAAGAGTTTGAATAATATGAAGTAGAAGGAGGGATAACCTCTTTTCTCCAATGCCAGGCTTGTAACAACAGCAGAAAGGCCAAAGAAAAAAAGCAGCTGGGGCTAGTTTTTAACAGCAACCATACCAAGGGTCAGGATAGAGATAGAATTTCCCTTTCCAGGCTCAAAGGGAGGAGATAGAAAACTAATGGGGAGAGCATGGACATTGATAAAAGCAGTTCTTTAAGATTATTATTCACCAGTGGGTTAGAGTTCCATTAACTCTAATGTGGAGGAACTGAGTTTCTCTTCATTCTTGTATCTTTCCTCTACTTTGGCTGGTTCTTGCTGACACCCCTTTCTGTGTTTCTTTCAGTCAAGTGCTTTTTTCTGACCTAGTTTTACTTTTCATAAACATCTGTGGCTGATTCAAACATGAGTATTTCATTGTGTCTATTTGAGGGGCCAATGCGACAATTCCCATATTTCTAGACACACAAAAAAATGGCTAAGACTTTCTTCCCAGTTGTAGGTTAAGAAGCACAATCCTTGTTCCATTGTTAAGGAAACTTTCTTTAACTGAGGGGTATCTGTTATAAGCTACTAACCTAGTATAATGTTACCATCAACTGCCCCCCAAACAGAACTCTAAAAAAGAATTCCAACATTTTATTATTATAAGGCAACAAGGTGGCACAATAAATTAGAATGCTGGATTTTGACTCAGGATGAAATGAGTTCATAGTCTGCCTACTACATTCTGTGTTGTAACTCTAGCTTTGACTTTTGTCCAGTTTCCTCTTCTCTTGAACTGAATAATAATGATGCCCACCTTACAGAGAACATTGTAAGAATCAAATATTTTCAAATGAAATAATATGTAAAATATTTAGCAATGTGAGCTAATATTAAGACTAAAACTTTACTCATACATCTTTGAAAGATAAGATCCTGAGGAATTTTTGGGAAAGAGAAAGATAAAAGGGCAATTTTATCTTTCTACCAAAACTTTCCAATAGGCTAACTATTAGTATCATGATAAAATGATGGAGGAATGAAGTTTTGGGTTTCATCATATTGTTTAATAGGAGAGAGAAGAGCTGCATTCAGTGACAAACTCGACAATTTCTTAGCTTTGTGATTATTGATTGGAAAATATAGAATGTGGGTTAAGTGTATGTTCTGGCACACTCTAGAGCAAATTCCCCTTGAGGGAAGGAGAAACATTTCATCTCTGGCTCCAAATATAAGCAAGATAAAACTCTAACTACCAGATCAAAAAAACTTAAAGATGAAAACTATGTTTTTGAGGTGGGTTCAAATGGTAAAACTGAGCCTGGGATCACAAAAAAATGAGGACTCTCAACATGTGAACCAGGAGAAATCTAGAGAATACTGAAATCTGTGGTCATATCCCAGGAAGAACATGGGCCAGAGGTAAGCTAGGGGCACAAAAAGTTTACATTGGTGTCACTGTACCCTTGCTTGGGAGTAAGGAATATGAGAAGTCCAAATTGAGTTGTTAGCGAACAGACTAAACTTGAACTAAATGAACTCTAAATAAGAATATGTCATTATGCTTTGAAAGTGCCATTGATCATTTCACTTTTATAGTTTGTTACATTTTTCTTGCCTTTTAATTTGGTGATTGTAGCAGTGGGATCATGAAGTGATTGCTCTAAATTAAGACCATTTACACATTTTTTTAAGATGCCAAAAAAAAAAGAGAAGAAAGTTCAGAATGAAGTATAGACAAGTATAATGATTTTGAGAACTTCATAGGAAAATATGCATGTGTTTGTTTATATATATATATATATATATATATATATATATAGTATATACATGTTACATATATATCTAACTAGATACATAGAGTTGCATGAAAAAAATATGCTTTCAAATATAATCTTCTTCTCAGTTCTGTTATTTACACCAAAATGTTAATTTTAAAATGTTTATAAGTTCAGAATTTTTTTTTAAAAATCTAAAAATGAGGAAGTGTACACTGGGGAGATTAGTCATAAACAAAACTAATCCAACTTTGGGGAGAAAAGTCTGAAAGTAATATTAAAATGAAAGAAAGAAGAATTAAAAACCTGTAATGTGTGAATGCTTGAGGAGCAGAAGAAAAGGGCAGTAGAATAAAAATTGCATGATTTAATTAAAAATCACTCATACTGAGCACAATCCTGTGTTACCAACTTGTTTTTTGTAAAGAGATGGGGAAAAAAGAGAAATAAAACTAAAGGATGGGGTGAAAGAAAATAAATGGTTAATAAAAATCATAATTTAAATATGAATAGAATTAACTTACCCATAAAATAGAGGCAGTTAATAAAATAGAAAGTAGAATCCAACTCTATACTACTTGTAAGAAATTCACTTAAGACAAAGATTCAAACTGAGCAAAAATAAAGTGTTGGAGCAAAAAGAAAACAATTATTTTTTTTTACCCTGAAAAAGCAATTATTACAGTCATGATGTCAATTAAAACAAAAATAATATATAATTTATTTTTAAAAAACTGAATAGGCAAAACAACATTACATGTAATGCAGCAATGCTAGAGATTTTTCTGATAAGATCAGGATAAATATTTTAATATTATTTGTAGTACTCTCTGATATCATTCTATAAATGCTCTCCATATCAGTGAGATAAGAAAAAAAGAACCATGGGGAATAATCACAGGCAAAAAGGAAATTTTTTTCCAGATATTATAATGCCCAAGTGAAGAAGCTCTAGAGATGCAATTAAATGAACACAATTTAATTCATTAATAATTTGAACAAAGTAGGATAATATATAATTCAAGAGAAGTCATCACCCTTTCTGTCATTTACCAACAAAATTGTACAGTAGTAGATGGAAAGTTACCATAAAAGTTGCACAGATATCCACTATGATTTCTTGATATTAGAAGTTAATAAACCAGCATTATATGTAATGAAGTATTGCTAGAAGTCTCTTTGTTAATATCATATGCAAAGCATGACTTTCTAGCCTTTGCACTGCTATTTTAAATCATTACAGAAATGTTTTCCCCAAATTTATTTTATTTGAAGAAACAGAATAAGCAAAAAAAAAAAAAAAAATGAAAAAAAAATTGACATTTTCATGTGACCAGCAGAACATTAGGAAGTATTCAAAATATATAACAACAAATACTAATTTAAGAAAGTATTACTATATATAAATATAGATATATAAGTAGAAGAAATTATATTTATGAGTGTCTGTCTTTTTTTGCTTCCTTGTAAATTATTCTTTTGTTCTCTGCTGTTAACCTTATTTACTTTATTCTTCTCCCTCCCCCCCCCCATATTACCTACCACCACACCCAATCAGGCTATAGTTAAGAAAGGATATATATATATATATATATATATATATATATATATATACACATATATACACATAGACATACATATATCTCCCTCCTTGTCTGATGCACTAAACAATATAATATGCCTACTCAAGAAACTAAAGAATAAATTAGAAAAAAACTAATTGGATACAGTAATTTTAGCAAAGTTGGGTATTGAATATACCCACAAAATTTATAAAAATTTCTTCATTTTATTAACAAAGCACAGCAACAACAGATAAATTCTAATTAATAATACAATGTATAAAATATTTCAAAGTCAATCTACAAATTAAATATAGAATCTGTATGAATGAACTACAACATTGTTTAGAAGATAAAAGATAGAGCTTGTATCTGTGATTTCATTGTTATAAGAAATTTGGAAATGAACAGCACCATTTTTACAATGCAGGATTGACATGCTCTCTGAAATTTATGTTCTTAGAGATTTACCTCAAACAGTAAGAGTGGCTTGATAACGAGTATGTATCAGAGGCAAAACTTGCATGTAGATTTTCAAAGCTTATGAACAGTGTTTGATCAACTATGTCATGCTACAGCTCATGAATAATTGCTCATCATTTGATCTAACTTGTGTTAAATGATATAGTGTTATCTAAATTAATACACACATTATATGTTATAACAATAAATCTATGAATCATGACTGTAAAGACCTGGAAAACAAAATAAAATATATCTGGAAGCAAAGAAATGATGAAGAATCTCAAATGGAAAAAAAGAAAAGGAAAAGAAAAACAAAACAGAAAGAGAAGTGGTTCCACAGTACCAGATCTTAAGCTGTTTCATAAAAGTGTAATTAAAATTATTTAACGTTCCTTGAAAAATGGAAATTTCAATAAATGAAAATAATTCAATATACATACAAACAGCATACAAAAGAAAATGTTTTAGTAGGATAGGGCTAGATAAACTAAAGGTAGCAATGAAGGGGATAAGGATTCACTTGTCAACAAAAACTGCTGGGAAAATCTGAAAACTGTTTGGTAGAAATTAGGCTTATGCTAACTTATGCCAACTACTAAAATAGTTACACTGAAAGAGAGATAAAAAGTTATAGCATAAATAAATCAGACAAGAAAGGAAGAAAATTCCTTTTGCAACAAGGAATAGGGGGAAGAGTTATTGACCAAAAAGGAATAGTGATGACCATAGAAGATAAAATGAACTTCAAAAATTAAACCTAACTGATTTTTTACAGTTAAATTTAGAAAGGAAATTATTAATTGGGAAAAATCCTTGCAATATATGCCGCTAAACAAAGTTTTGTTATTCAAAATTTCTTAAAAATTGATTCAAATACATAACAAGAATCATTTCTCTCAAAAGATATGAAGAGACATTTCTCAAATAGAGAAACAAAAATTCTAAACAACCATATAAAATACTCCAATCATTAACAAATAGAGAAATTCAAATTATAGCTAACCATAATTTTATACTGCATTATAAAAAATGAAAGAGAAACAAGATGATAGTTGTTGGAGAAGATGATGAGAAGATATGGACTAATGCACCATTGGTAGAGTTGTGAATTGTTCTAGTTATTGTGGAAAAAAAATTTGGAACTATACCCCCAGACTGAATTGTACATATTTGCCAATATAGTGATATTATTAGCCCTATATTCCAAAGCAGTTACAAGTAAAAGAAAAGAAAAAAAAAAGAAAAAAAAAACAAGTAAAAGAAAAGGAATTCAAGTGTACAAAAAGATATGTATTGTAGCAGTTTTGTTGATGTTGTAGCAAAGATTTATTACAAAAAGGGGTAAGCATAAATTGAAGAGTTCCTGAACAGATTGTGTTAAGGAGAGGTGATGACATATTATAAGACATGAAACCATAAGAAATGATGAATGGGGCAATTTTCAAGAAATCTGAGAAGACTTGTTTGAACTGGTGCAGAATGAAGTGAGGAGAATCAGGAGAACCATTTATTTCAATATAACAACATTGTAAAGAAAAACAATGGTGAAAACCTCAAACATTCTGTTCAGTTCAATGACCATCCACAACTCAAGTACCCATGATGAAGTAGACTATCCATAACCTCATAACAGAGAGACAATAGTCTGAAATGCATAATAGGATATATTTTCAGGCATGGCCAATATATAGATTGGTTTTGAGTGAGTAGGCATATTTATCTCAAGGATTGGGTTTCTTTTTTTTAATTGGTTGGTAGCAGTGTATGATGTGAAGGTGTAATTCTGATAATGTTGCCAAATATCAATAAAAAAAGAAAAAAATTGAAATATTTAAAAAAGTATGGAATAGAAAAAAATTTAAAAAAGAAACAGGATTTTTTTGAAAATTAAGTAATGAATTTATCATATAACCTTAAAAATGCTAAGCTACATGTAATTGAGATTTGAAGATTAGTATGAAATAATTTCCCCCTGTTTGACTATATATGGAAAGATCCTGCCCCGCCCCCTCACTTTTTGCTGTGTATTGTTAGTTAGCAGCTATATTATATCTTTCAGAAAGTAAAAAACTACTCAGAAATAGATTTAAAAAAAATAGTTGGAAACAAGAAAAGTCTCCTGTAGGAAACAGACTGGATAAAAGCAGGGAGAAGAGAAATATGATTCCCCATATAAAAAAAATATTAATTTTGCTGATCTTTAAAATACAAAAGGAATCTAATATAGAATAAGACTGGAAAGATGAGTTTGAGCCAAATTCTGAAAGGGTTTAACTGCTAAACAGAGGAGTTTCTCATTGATCCTAGGTGAAATACCCACTAGTTTATTGAACAGAGCAATGACTGAAAATTGTTTTTGCTATATTCTGAATGGAGACAAGAAAATTAATCAGAGAATATCCCAATATTCTAAGTGAGAGATGCTATAGGACTGAACTAGGATGAAGGTTGTTCTAGGGGAGAATAGGGGGCAAAACAAATAAAACACATAAAAATTATGTAAAAAGTAGTTAAATATGTTGCCTGTCATGTCAATATGTACACATATGTATACATATATAGATAGAATAAGTCTAATAAATGTGTATGTATTCCACATAATATATGCATATCTATATGTATATGTGTGCACATGCATAATACACATACACACACATGGCCTTACAAATATATCTGTATACATATATAAATACATGTATATGCATATACACTTATACATACATGCAAACATAAATACTTATACATAGATATAGTCATACTTCATATATGCAATACATGCTTACATTGAGTGCATATGCAATATACATATGTGCACACATACATATACATATATGTATGCACACACGTGTTTTATGTTGTGGGTGTATGTTCCAGAGAAAGAAGTACCTTCTTCTGCCAGAAAAACAACTGAAAAACAACTAAGCAACAATGACAACAATTACCTTTTTAAAAAATAATTAGAAATGCTTTAACAATGTTTTCTGTATAGCATTTGATGTAAAAGAACTAGAAATAATAAGTGCAGAATGTGGTAAGGCATAAATGTCAGAAAAAAAACAAGTTTGTGGGTAAATAAAAAGAGTTTACATACCTTTCAATAAAATTTACAAAGTAACTGATACATGGCCTTATGACACTTTGTCTTCACCCTCCTTCTCTTCAGTTTGTGGCATCATGTTGATATTTAGAAAGCAAATCATTCATGCTGCTTTTTGCTTCAGCGAATTATATTTTATCCATGCTCTCTCATAATATGTATGCATTATGAGTCTATATATGTTTGTATACATATGGATGTTATGTAAGCATCTATGTATATGTATTTTGTGTGTATGTTTGTATCTCAGATAATCCTATGGAAAATATGTCATTTCTAAGTTCTTGTTATTCAAATGTGAGTAGAAATAGTACTAATTACCCTGTTCACTCAGCCTATGGGTAGGAGTTAAAAGATTTTGTTTCAAAGCCTAGATTTCTTACTTACTGACTGGCTAATTTTTGACATAACACTTTATGTCTCTCAGTCTCCTTGTCTGTTCTACCTATCTTCCAGTGTTCTTGAAAATGTATGGGGAAGTAATGGGGCTGGGGAATTAGCTACACAAGGACACAAAGCACACAGCTAGTACATACCACAGCCAGAATTTAAACCTGTTTCTTGACACCAAATCAAAGGTCCATATAACATCAATTCGTCTTTTTCCTCCTCCTCCTCCTCTTTCTCCTCCTCCTTCTTTTCTTCCTCCTTCTTCTTTCTTCTTCTTCTGTGCCTCACTACAGTAAGCATTATAAATGTATGCTTTTCCCTCTGGGAAACTGTTACATAGAAATTGGGCCCACTGCTCCAGGTTAATGATGGTGATGATGAATGGAACATATTCTATTGTTCTTATAAGTACTACCTAGGAAGCATTATTCCAGTTATTTCATTAAGAAAAGAGAAAGATTATAGAATATTACTCATAACAATAATGACAACTGACATCTATATAATATTTTAAGGTTTGCAAGGTGCTATACACAGTTTTATTAGTTAGCAGCTATATTATGTCTTTCAGAAAGTAAAAAGTAATCAGAAATAGATTTTTCAAAAATCAGCTAACAGCAGGGCTTGTCCTATAAATATATTTTACTACTATTTTTGCATTTAATTTTTCTCCTCAATTCCATATAAACAAAAAATCTTAAGTAGTTTAAAAAAAGGTTCAGTTCCAAATTGTTTTCCTCTCTCCTTCTCTCTTTTGAGAAGGGAAGTAGTTTGATATGGATTATACATGTGTAGTCATGCAAAACGTTTCCATATTATCCATGCTTTGAAAGAAAATACAAATGAACAAAACAGGACTAATAAATTTTAAAACAATGCTTTGATCTCTATTCAGACTCTAGCAGTTCTTTTTCTGTAAGTGAATAGCATTTTTCATTATAAGCCCTTTGGAATTTTCTTACTCATGGTATTGGTGAGAACAATTAATTCATTAACAATTGATCATGATACAATAATTCTGTTACTGGGTACAATGTACTCCTGGTTCTGCTTATTTCACTTTGCATGAGTTCATGTAATTTATGCCCCTGAAAATAGATATTTCTTTTTCCTTTTGGAAGGATGTACAGAACTTTTATATGTTAATTCTTTTTTTTTTCCTTTTTCTGATACAATTATCATTATTGGAGGATTCTCTTTATAGAGTATCTTTATAGATACTCTCTTTATAGAGTAGCTGATGTTTTCCTTGGTGGCCAAAGACCAAAGGTCATTTTCTGTAAGCCACCTACCTCAATAGTAATTCTAGCAGTGTTGAATGAAGTGGGAAAATCTACAAATTCAAAAACACACCATGGATTAAGGTTAAGAAAACAAAACTACTTTAAACAAATTTCTGACCTGTGAAGATTATAGCATCACCTCCATGCTCACCCTGCCCACACATCTCCTCTGCAACCACACATCTCATTCCCTGGGTCAGTGAATGATATTTATTTAGATAGATATTATTAGACTTTTTACTTCTAGGGAGGAAAGGCAATACAGGCATTTGGGATTCTGGCAAATGGGGAGAACAGAGAGCGCATCTTCCATCTCTGGATTATATTTGTTGAAGGATCTGGCAGCACTAAGAAGCAGGCAAATATTTTAAATTTAACCTTAAACAGAGAAAAAACAAAACAAAAAATCATTTCAAAGGTGTCCAGAGATAACTTTTTAACATAGTGTTATTTTTAAAATATAGAATTGGAAAGAGGAAGACAGTTGGTTATCAAAAGAGAGGAAAAGTAAAGGAACAACATTGTTGAATATTCAAGAGAATTACAGTTTTAAAGATTCACATAAAATCTTATATATTTTTTTTATTTTGCTATGCATATGGAAAGATTTCCTCCTCCCTAATTTTTGTAATGTTTGTTAATAGCAAAATTAAAAACAAACAAATAATGGTATTAAGGGAGATGTAGAAGCAGTCTGTGGCCAGAAAAATTCCCTAAAATAAAGTGAATTACCAGAAACAAAAATGGAGTGCAGGTGGGTTTGGGGAATTGCTTTACAACAGGACACATAGATTCCAGTTCCTATTGGGCCGCTGACTAGCTGTGCATCCTGTATTAAATGACTCTCTGGGCCACAGATTCTTCCTCTGAGATAGGATTACAAGTAAAATGGAAGGGGATTGAAGTTCATCATGTATAAATTTTCTGCAGCTTTAATATGGAATGATTGTTAGCACTACACCCAGATCACATTGGCTCACTTTGAATGTAACTTACTGAAGTTCAGAAAGATTTTTAATTTATGTAAGTTCTTTCTATCCAATGTACCTAGGTGGAATGATGGAGGAGAACTCTGGAGTTGAATCAGGAAGATCTGAGTTCAAATACAGCCACAAACACTTACTAACCCTTTGTTTGCAGAACTCTCAGCCCAAAAATGGTAAATGAGTTGAACAAGTGGTTATAATTACAGGAGTCTCTTTGCAAACACTGAGGCAGGACTCTGTTCTTTGTCCATACTTGAATCCTGGTCAAAGTCCTGGGTGGCATTCCCAGGGTAAGGAAGAATACCATTACACCACAGCTTGCAGCCACAATTAAGCAAGTTCCACCTCACAATTCCTGGGCAGAAAAGAATGCTTGTGGTCATTCACACACCAGAGCACAGATGGAGAAAATAATAAACACACCTCTCCGTAACTTATACCACATGCAAAGGACTATAAATTGGTCTCCAGAAGTATTTCTGAAAACACAAATCTCTGAAATTTTGAAGAATGTTCCCTCCATTCTGAGGTGTGGAGTATGTCCTACTTTGGCAATGATCTATAAGTCAAGAAGCATGCTGAGTTAATGAACAAACAACAGAAATTAAAGAATCCTGACTTCAGAAAGTTATTATTGTGATAAGCAAGCTCAAAACATAAACTCAGAAGAAGATAACAAAGTTAAATCTCCTATATCCAAAATCTCCAAGAAAAAAAGGAAATGGGTCTCAGAGATCATGGAAGAACTCAAAAAAATTGAAAATCAAGTAAGAGAGAAAGAGGAAAAAATGAAAAGAAAAATGAGAGTGATGCGAGAAAATAATAAAAAAAGTCAACAGCTTAATAAAGTAGACACAAAAATACTGAAGATAATAGCACCTTTAAGAAAAAAAATAGAATAAATTGTAAAGGAAATACAAAAAGCTAATTAGGAGAAAATGCCTCAAAAAGCAGAATAGGCCAAATGGAAAAAAAAGAGGCACAAAAATTCATTCAAGTATAAAACTCCTTAAAAAGTAGAACTGGCCAAATAAAAAAATGAATTACCAAACCCCACTGAAGAAAATGTTTTCCTAAAAATTAGAATTTACTAATGAAAGCTCATACCATAAGACATCAAGAAGCAATGAAATAAAACCAAAAGAACTGGGGGGGAAAGGACAATGTTAAATATCTCATTAGAAAAATAACTTACCAGGAGAAGAGAGATCTAGAAGAGACAATTTATTTTTTAATGAAATAAACATGCAGTTTAATTTTTGTTCTATGTAGCATTTTGTTTTTCTCTAGTTACATACACAAATATTCAAATATTTTGCTTCTAAAATCTTTAGCTCCAACCTTTCTCCTTTTTAAAGTATGCTTCATTTGTATTTAGACGCAGTCAGTTCTTTCTCTGTGTATGTATAGCACATTTCATCACAAGTTCTTCATATTTGCACTGCTGAGAATAGTCAACATCCATATCATCACACAAAATTTCTGTTACTTTGTACAGAGTACATTTCATTTCACATCTCACATTTCCAGCTCTTCCCAATAGTATCCTGATTATAATTTCTTTTTATTTAAATAGAACTGATTTTTATTTCAAAATTTATACACACACACACACGCACACACATTGATTGCAATGGATAAAAACTATGATACTATATTTAAAATAAAAGCTAAAGCCTAACTACAATCCAAGAATCATAAAGTTTTCGAGCTGGGATAGACCTAGAAGAACACCTAAAGAAGGCCCAGGGAAGTTGAAGTGATTTGCCCATATTCATGTTTTTAGTTAACCTCAGGCAACTCAATTTCTCTGGACCTTAGGTTCTTCTTCTCTAAAACAAAGGACAGTGGAGAAGGAATTTTTAATTTCTAGACTGAAAACAGATGAACAGATCAGATCATTAGAGAAGATGACACACAAGATTAGGCCAATCATGCTTAGAACATAAAAACCCATAAATGACACAAGGAAGCTGCTTATAATTTCTTACAGAACAATATTATTTTATCACATACTACAATTTGCTTATTTATTACCCAAGTAATTATTATCCCCTATATTTCCAATTCCTTGCCCCCAGAAAATAATTGCTATAAATATTTTGGCATATGTAGGTTTTATTCCTTTTAAAAAAATCTGTTTTGGGATACACACTTAATAGTGATATTATTAGGTCAAACAGTATGGATAGTTTTATAGCCTTTTGGATACGGCTCCAAATTACCCTCAAGAATGGTTGAATTAGTTCATAAGTCTGCCAATAGCACATTACTGTCTCATTTTTCCCAATCCCCTCCAAAACTTGTCATTTTCTTTTTCTGCCTTGTTAGTCAACTTAATTTATTTGGGATAATGCCTCAGAACTGTTTTCATTTGCAATTCTCCAATAAATAGTAACTTAGATATTTTTTTCCCCAAATGACTATTAATAGCTTGATTACTTCAATTGAAATCTCTTCAGATGTTTTGATCATTCATCAGTGGGGAAATGTTCTTATTTTTATAAATTTGACTCAGTTCTCTATCTTTGAGAAATGAAGCCTTTATCAGACAAACTTGCTTTCCTTATTTAATAAATGAAGGTTGGATTTAAGGCAAAAAGACTAACCAGTAGTCTATTTCATCTAGGCATAAAGTGATAAGGGCCTACACCAGTGTGATGATGGTATTAGAGAAAATATATGTGAGAGATATTATGAAAATAAAACTGATGATTTGACAACTTATTGGTTGATTGGTTAGGTTAAAGAGAGAGAGAGAATGCAAAGATGTTGTGAATCTGGGTAATTGGGAAGTTAGTGGTAAGAACAAAGTTAGGAAGAAAGGAAGAAATAACAAGTTTGGTTTGGACATGTTGAATTTATGATGTGTCAGGGACATCCAATTAGATTTGTCCAAGAATTTGAAAAAGTTGAAATATAGGACTTGAAGTTAGGAAAAAGGTTAGGGATGGATAAGTAGATATAAGAGCCATCAGAATTAAAATGATAATTGAATATATCAGAGTTAATGAGATCACCACGTTAAATAATTTTACAAATAAGAGAAGAGGGCCAACAACAGGAGTCTGGGAAATATATATGTGTTAGTGAAAATTACTTGGATGAAATTCCAAAAAGGAGACTGAGGCTGATAGAGTGGAAAGAGTGGTACTACTATCTATAGCAGAAGACCTGAGTTCAAATACTATCTCTGACTTGTTACCTGTGTAACTTTGAACAAGGTGCTTAGTTTCCATTGACCTCAGTTTTCTCAACTGTAAAATGATGGAGTTAGACTATATGGGTTCTGAGTTTCCTTCCAATTTTAGACCTATGATTATATGATCCTAATCATATATGCTACAACTCTTTTATCCTTGTGCAATTATTTGAATAATGAGTCATAATAAATGGATTTACCTGTTTTAAGGTTTGTAAGCTCTCTTGAGCTATGATTTAAAGTTCTTTTGTGTGTGTGTGTGTGTGTGTGTGTGTGTTCCTATGCACATGGCTTTGTTAAATACCTGGTACTCTGTGTATAACTAATAAATGTTCATTTAATTCTTATCCATCCTGTATAATCTACTGCCTTCTGGGGAGAGTGAGAACAGAATCTGGTTTTGGTTTGTTGTTTTTATGTTTTAATTATGGAAGCTCTCTCCTGTTCTTTCCCTTGCTTCCATTAAATTCACATAATTATTTTTGAAGACTAAAAAAATGATGAAAAATGGCAGTGTTAAATTTAATTATCTTAACATTGTATAACATAATGAGTCCTTTGCTGATTGTTGAAGGACACACTTATAATAATCTATGCTAATTTTATTGTATCTATGAGTTAAGTTAAAAGATCATATCCTTGTCTACATTACTTATTAAATGTATCTTGCTATTTTAAAGGTATTTCCTGTTACTTTTTGTATTCTATAAAGATCTTTAATTACTTTGATTTCTTTTGCTTATGAGAGTCAAATGAGTTAATAGATATCAGCTATTATGTCAATTATTAATTATAATTTTATTAATAAAAATGAACTCAAGAAAAGTATGTTTTAAAAGTATGCATATCAAAGCAACTATTGGTTTATGTTATTGGGAAGAAAGGGGATGAATTCCTTCCCTCCTCCCCTCTTGGAAATAATTTTATTCATCACTCTTCTCTATAGATGAAGAGTGAAAGATGAAGAGAGAAAATTCCAGCATTCAACCTCAGAAAAGAGTGAAGAAAGGTTTTGGCTTTTCCATTGCTTCCAGAAAATAAGTGAAACAGTGCTAAAGAGTGAGCAGAAAGGAAAATATATGAACCCATTTTCTTTCTTTTCTCCTCAAATAAACTCGTCATTTATAGGGTCCTGCATATTAAAAAAAAATAGAATCTTTGGTATCAAAAATGTTTGGCCTTGTCCAAATGTTTGGCCTAAACCAAAAAGGAATTTTAAAATTCATTTTTCACTTTTCAAAAGTATTGATTAAATACATTATTAATTAATGTGAATCATCTTCATTCTTTTGTCCACATATTTTGCAAATGAGTTTTATTGGCATTCTTTATTTTTATACATCAATATTTCCCAATATATCACACCTTCCTATTCACCCCAGATAATCATCCCTTATAACAAGGAATTTAAAAACTGTGTTAAAATGTTGTCAGATAAAATGCAATAAATTGAAAAACAAGTGTAACATTATTTATGTTTCATGCTCATAGTTACATATTTTTGTAAAGAAAATAGGAAAGTATATTTGGATATTTCTTCTTTAGAACAAAGGTTGTTCCTCACATTATAGCCTTATTCAGTTTTGATATTTTATTCTTTCTCTTTACTTGACGATAGTCATGGCATATATTATTTTTTATGCTTCTGATATTTGCTTGTCATTTCTCTCTTTTCTCCCCCTCAATAGTATTTTCTTTTTTCTTTTCTTTTTCCTGAGACAATTTGGGTTAAGTGACTTACCCAGGATCACACAGCTAGGAAGTGTTAAGTGTGAGACCAGATTTAAACTCAGGTCCTCCTGACTTCAGGGCTGATGCTCTATCCACTGCACCACTTAGCTGCCCCTATTTTATTTTTTTCAAATACTTGTAAAGATAATTTTCAACATTCATTTTTGCAGAACTTTGCATTCCAAAATTTTCTCCTTTACTCCTTCACTTTCTCCCTCACCAATTAATCTGATATAGGTTAAATATGTATTGTCCTTTTAAACATATTTCCATATCTTACATGTTGACCAAGAAAATTCAGATCAAAAAGAGAAAAAACATGAGAAAGAAAAACAAATAAAAAACGTGAAAACATATGTGCTTTGATCCATATTCAATGATTGCCATTTTCCATCCCAAGTCTATTGGAATTGCCTTGAATCACATCACCACATTATTGAGAAGAGCCACTTCTTGTCATTTCTTACACCACAATAATATTACATCACAATCATATATCACAATTTGTTTGTCTATCCCCCAATTGATGAGCATCTCCTCAATTTCCAATTCTTTACCATGATAAAAAGAATTCTAGTAATAGTTTTATACATTTGAATCCTTTCCCTTTTTTCCTGATGTCTTTGGGATCCAGATCTGAATGGCTATAATTATAGACCAATATACACATTAGAAGAATTAAACTTATAAATCATTAAAAGGAAAATTGGTTAATGGATATTAATAGGCTATCATATATTACCAACAATAATACGCATCAGCATTTTGAAATGCACATAATCAATAATTTACAGAACTTGAAAAGGAGATTTGTCATAAAATATGTATAAAAGATAATGAATGATCATCCTGAGTATTGTACTTTTATCAGCAAAAAGAGATAGAAAAACTTATAAAGAAAAATCTTTTTAATTTTTATTTGTCCCAGTCACATGTGGAAACAACTTTTTGTTATACATGTAAATTCATTTTTTAAAATTTTTTTCTTATGAATCAGGTTGGGAAAAAAAATGTCATTGAATGCAAAGTTTATTGGGCTTTCCTAGGATCACTAAACATCTGAGAAGAAGCAAGTCCACCATTGTTGGTCATTACACAATCTTGCTATTACTGTGTACAATATTTTCCTGGTTCTACTTGCTTCACTCAACATTAATTCATGCAAATCTTTCCAAGTCTTTCTAAAATCATCAAGCTGGTCATTTTTATAGAAAAGTAATATTCCATTACTTTACTTTCATATAATATAACTTATTTAGCCTTCCCCAATTGATGGGCAACAACTTATTTTCCAATTCTTTGCCACCATAAAAAGAGCATGCTACAAATATTTTTTGCACATGTGGGTCCCTTTTGTTCTTTTTTGATTTCTTTGGGATCAAGACACTGTAGTATCACTGCTGGATCAAAGTGTATGCACAGGTTTATACATCTTTGAGCACACTTCAAAATTGCTGTCTAGCATGATTGGATCATTTCACAACTCCACCAACAATGCATTAGTGTCCCATTTTTCCTACATCCATTCCAACATTTATCATTATCTTTTCCTGTCATCTTAGCCAATCTGAGAGGTAGGAGGGGGTACCTCCTGACATAAATGGCTTCAATTTCTTCACCTGAAAATTGTCTGTTCATATCCTTTGACCATTTATCAATTGAGAAATGATTTGTATTCTGATAAATCTAATTTCTTTATATATTTTAGAAATGAGAACTTTTTCAGAAATACTAGTTATAAAGCTTTTTTTTTTTCACAGCTTTCTGTTTCTCTTCTAATCTTGGCTGTGTTGGTTTTGTTTATGCAAAACCTTTTTAATTTAATGTAATCAAAGTTGTCCATTTAGCATCTCATAAAATTCTCTAATTCTTTTTCTGCTATAGAAACCTCCCTTCTCCAAAGATCTGATAGGTAAACTAAACCTGCTCTACTAATTTGCTTACAGTATTATTCTTTATGCCTAAATTATGTGCCCATTTTGACCTTATTTTGCTACAGAATATGAGATGTAGATTTATGCCAAGTATCTGATATTATTTTCCATTTTTTTCAGCAATTTTTGTGAGATAATGACTTCTTAAGCCAAAAGCTGGAATCTGGGAATTTACCAAACACTACTTTACTATACTCTTTGATTATTGTGTCATATGTATCTAACCTATTCCATTGATTCAACACTCTGTTTCTTAGCCAGTACTATATGGTTTTGATGACTGCAACTTTATGATAGATTTTTTTGTCTGATAGTGCTAGGCCACTATCCTTTGTATTTTTTTCTTCTTCCAGATGAATTTTGTTACTGTTTTTTCTAGCTCTGCAAAATAATTTTTAGGATATTCATTGATATGGCACTGAATATTTATTTAGGTGGAATTGTTATTTTTGTTATATTAATTTGGCCTACTCATGAGCAATTACTGAAAGCAAATCTGAAGAAGGTTATGGAAAGAAATGGATGAGAACTGCACAGGACAAGCAGATATGAAATGTAAATGACCTGTAGTGGTAGAATAAGAAATTATATGATGATATTCTTGAAGTTGGAATTTTGATGATGTCAGCAAGAAACACCCATCATCCAACACAAATTATCTGGTAGGAAGAAGGTGAGATTTGGAAATTTAAAGAAGAAAAAAAAATTCTCTAATTATGCTACCCTTTTCTATAGCAATTTATTATCATTATGGCTCTTAAAATACAAAAATAAAGAATATAGACTTTATAAAAATGTTTTGGTTGGTTTATCATATCAAAATTACACATTTAAAAGTGTAGATATTTTTGTTAGTGGGTGATCCAATAAAATGTTTTTCTAGAATACTAAAAATATAAGGATAAACATAACTGAAAGTTGAAAGGGGAAATAAACAATTGTTTTATTCCCTTATTAATGGAGTTAGTTCTCAGGAAGTGCACGTAAATTTACACATGCAAACACAGACACATAACACTTTCCAAAATTAAAGACTATAAAGCATATAGTCCTTAAAAATTTAATTCCTATTTTTGTCTGAAGATGAATTCCAAACCAAACTGTGCACTAACTCATTAGCACTTCCTGAGGGGATTTTGGATTGGAAATCAAAAATTTTTTTTATGTGGATGATTCTCTACATTTCCTTCCTATCCATACTTTGTAGCTGATTTAGACCTATATATCTCTTCAAGAAGTCATATCCCTCGGTGTTATTCAACTACTAGCAGAAAAATTAAAAAATGAATTTTACAAATAGATTTCATTCCTGTTATAGTTCATTCTTTACTTTTGAAGAAGACTAATGAAATCACAGGCAAGATGTTGTCTTGTATATGAATTGGTTTTGAGTGAAGCAGAGTTGTTTAGAGCCATCACAATCTATTGGCAAGACAAAAGAGTTAAGACAACTGACAATATCCTGAGATGCAGTGGAAGATCTCAGTATCTTTGATGCTTGATGAAGCTGTAAGCAATTTATAGTACCTGCTTCAGCTGCATTCATGGCCATTGGAACAACTTTTTTTTGCCCATTCTACTGAGTGATGTCTTCATATACTTAAGGTAGGAACCCTTGATTTGAGGTCCATGGTTACTCTTAAATTGGTGTAGCAATCTGTCAAAATGGTTTAATTGGGGGTGCCACTTTGCTTACTATAGTTTCTTGTTTGCACTCCTACCTCTTTGTTTAAGAACCAAAACAGGATTGTTTTCAAAGTCTGAAACTTTTTATACACCAAAATAACTTTTTGGACATGCATACATATATTGTATTTAACTTACACCTTTAATATGTATTGGTCTATCTGCCATCTGGGGAAAGGGGTGGGTGGAAGGAGGGAAAAAGTTCGAACAAAAGGATTTGCAACTGTCAATGCTGAAAAATTACCTCTGCATATATCTTGTAAGTAAAAATATATATATATAAAAGAACCAAAACAGAACAACCCTTCTCTTTGGTTCTGTTGCCTGATTGTGGCACTCATATTCCTGTTCTTGTTACTGTTCTCTCTTGTTCTTTTGCTCTCTCCTCCGGGCAATGCTATCATAATGAAAAACAATGAACACAATTAGTACTGAAAAGTTAAAATTTTGGATGTTCCAAATGTGAATGGAAATATGTGTGGAGAGTATAATTTCTCTTCATCCAGACCTATGATTTGCTTCATAAGATCTTTCAGTGTGAAAATTGCCTCCAGTAAGGGATAATAGCAATTTGTCTACAAAAATATTCTGATAAGCATTCTCTGGGATGTAGAGAAGTGACATTACTTGCCCATAGTTACAGGCAGTATATTTTTAATGCATAACTAAAATCATTTTTTTTACCTCAAAACCAGAATTCTATATACTGAATTATGCTTCCTTTTGAACACAAGGTGTTGGCAAGCCCATTATAAGCCTCTTATGAAAAACAATTTTTTTCCATTGGATATAGATTGTCTAGTTCATCCTTTGTTCACCCTATATAGATTAACAAACTGAGACCCCAGTAAAGAGATTTATCCAGTATCATACAGGTAGTAAGAGTTAGATTTTCATCTCAGATACTTTGACTACAATGTCAACATTTTTTCCATCATACCATTGCTAAGCCTGAATTTCTGCCCCTGTAAAATGAGGAGGTTGCAACTAGGGTACTGACTCCACTAAAATCATATATCTGATCAATATTTGTTTGAAACATCTTTTCCTTATGATTATAAATTGTTTTTATTTCTTCAGTGGAAAACTTCCTATTTATATTCTTTGGTCATTTATCAATGGAGGAATGACTTGAATTCTTAAAGATTTATCAAAGTTTTTTTATATATTTGAGGTGTGACTATCTGCATCTAAAGAAAGAATTTACAATTAGAAGTAAATATAGAACAATTTCACATATATACCAATTTATATGTAATAGTAGCCATCTCTAGAGTACAAGGGAAAGAGGGAAAAAGAAGTAAAATTTATATCATAACTTTAGTATATATTTAAATGAAATAGCAAATTGTACATACATATTTCAGTTTCATGTTCAATCATCTTTTTGTTATAGTATATTATACAAATTTTTCTTTTATTTCATAAATTAAAAATAAAATAAATCATACCTCTGGCACTCACAAACATATATTTGAAACATAGCTTTATCTGTAAAATGAAATAATTAAACTAAATGATTTCTAATGTCTCTCCTAACTCCAAATCTATGATCTTTATTTTATGCAGATGATGTTATTTTATGAAAATTTTATTATTTGACTCATTTTTAAAACTTCCATTGTCATTGTATTTCCCATAATAATAACATCATATTCTCACAATAAAAAAAAACTTCATTTTTTTTATAGACCAGATGACTCTTTCCATAGGAATGTTTCAGCATTCTGTGATAAAATTGTACCAAGTTATTGGAATATAAAGTTCTGGTAACAATATGGGAAGAAATAATAGGATTTTTCAGTCAATCAGTAAGTCAGTCAGTGAACAGGCATTCATTATAGTCTTATTATGTACTAAGTACTAGAGATACAAAAAGACAAAAAAAAAAAAAAAAGGAAAAAAAAAAACATATTCTGTGACCTCAAGAGTTCACATTTCAATGATGGTAATGGCACAATATGTGTGACAAAACCAGTATTTTCCTCATATAACTTCTTCAGCTCTAACTTCCCTAATGGCCCCAGTTCTTCCCTTGATACATCCTGATTGGATCCACCTTTTAAAATAAAATGTCCTTATCAAGAAACAAACAAAAAAAAAGTCCCAGCAGTATATAAGCAGAATCTCTCAGACTTGATGGATCTCTGAGACTACATGAATCACAATACCAATACCAAATAAATTTCTATTTGGTGATGGGAAATATCATGCTAGATGCTACAATATCCTTATGACATATTCTTACTGTTTGAAGGCAAAATAAACCTCTTTTGCTTAATATCACGTGACTTTTGAGTGCCTTATTTTGTCCCAATATCAAACCTGAACTCAATTTTCATGAAATGTTGAAATAAAGAGCCATGTAAACTTAAAAGAAATTAAGAGGAGAAAAATGGAAATAACTATTATGGGCAACATTTTCGTGGAATTTAGCCACAAAATGCAGAGAAAATATAAAACAATAGTTAGCAGGAATGGATTTGATGTCTGCATGAATTAAAATCATGAGAGGTAGAAATATTAGACTAACATATATATATACATATATGGGTATATATAGATATATATGTGTGTGTGTGTGTGTGTGTGTGTGTATGCATGCATATATTTATGTGTATATGTCTGTGTGTTTAAAACCATCTAAGAGGTTGGTGTTAATGTATTGCAAATGAATGATATAGAGGCCTATGTAATCCTCCAAGTGGATGCAACTTGACAATGAAGGAATCTTAAAACTAGAAAAGTAGTAGCATTTAGGAACCTGAGTGGGGCTCCAATAACTAGAGAGTACTCAATAGGTACTAGGAGCCTATTGTCCTCTTTAAAGTCATAACTCTCTACCTACTTGGTGCTCAATGGACTTATATCTTTGGAGAGATTTTAGGAAATGGTTACCAGGAGACGTGCAATAAGACAATCTATATGAAATTACGTTGCAGCCCTTTAAAAGCTAGAAAGTGGTTGAATATCAAATGTGATACTATTTAGTATTTTGATATACTCAATGTGATATTTTTCATTTTTGTGAAATTTGGAAGTTAAGAAAATAAATGTTTTTATGACTGCATTTTTTCAAAGGTAAAAAATTCAGAATACATATCATGGACAGGCAGTGATACTCATTTCTTTTTGTTGCCAAACTCAAATCATCAGTGTTAATAAAAGGTAATTGATATATAGTAGTATTAGTATTTCAGATGACTTGAATTTTTTATAGACTGGTTTTAATAAAGAAGTAGCTTTTAAAATTAGATTACATTCCTTCCAAGAGTGAACTGTATGAGAAAATAGTTATCAGGGAAAATTCAAATGATTTTAATTAAAGTCAAGCAGGAAAAGCAAAGTAAATTATGTTTGACACAAAAGTCTACAATCAACATACACTTCTTTCAGCTAATTTGAAACCCTAGTTTAGGTGAGATAATTGTAAGAATATATAAAATAAAATGAAAAGTAATTTTATCTGTGGCTAAAATTCCTTTTATCTACGTGGTCTTATTCATAATTTAGAACAGCTCAAAATTAATAAATGTAATTTACATATTCTGTGTTCATTGGGAGAGGTTGGAGTTAAAGGGAACTCTTCATGGTATTCTCCTGGAGAATATCTTAGGTTCTGATGTCACCAAAATTAGAGAAAGTAGAATCAGTTAGAAAACCAAAGGGATTACCAGTGACCAGGATGCCGAGTTCATTTATAGAAAAACATATGTGGATACAAAAGATCCCTTGGTTGTTCATGTTTTTCCTCCAACTTTCTTCTCAATTGACCTGTGATTTAGAAGGCTAATAGTCATTTTTTTTCACAATTATAACTTTTTATTGACAGAACCCATGGTGGGTAATTTTTTACAACATTATTCCTTGCACTCACTTCTGTTCCGACTTTTCCTCTCCCTCCCTCCACCCCCTCCCCCAGATGGCAGGCAGTCCTATACATGTTAAATATGTCACAGTATATCCTAGATACAATATATGTGTGCAGAACCGAACAGTTCTCTTGTTGCACAGGAAGAATTGGATTCAGAAGGTAAAAATAACCCGGAAAGAAAAACAAAAATGCAAACAGTTCACATTCATTTCCCAGTGTTCAGAAGGCTAATAGTCTTAATAAATGCTGGATAACTCAAGAAATGACATTGTAATGACATCAAGAGTGTCGCCAAAGGATTTGATTTACTGTAGGGACTTTGCTTACAAGTGATCAGTAGCTAAGCTGGGATTCAAAGCATATTCTATTTAGTCCAAATTTACTCTTCCTGTCACTGAAAAATTCCCTCTTTCTTCTTATATTCTGTGAACACAAATTTCTTATAACATTCCTTATATTGATGGAGTTTGTGTGGCATAAAGATTTTGGAATCAGAAAGACAGTTTCATGTAATACTACATGATCTTCTACAAGTCATTTCATCTGTGAATGACCCAGGGAACTCTCTAAGACCTTAAGTTGTGGGTGAGATACTAAACTGAATTGGTGGAAGGAGTCTCTACACTGATAAAAACTCAAACCAGCTAATGAAAATACCCAGACTCAGGAGTCTCTTTTCAAGGAGCAGCAAGGAGACTGTGTCATAATCATAGAATATATAGAGATGAATAAAGTGTAAGACTAAAAATATGGGGGACTAGACAATGCATATTTATTAAAAGGGTTTTTTAAAGGGTTTTATTTTGTTTTATTTTTATCTTTTTTCCCAATGTGGATGGGAGATGGAAGGGGAAGAAAATAAATTATAGTTAATTGAAAAAATTTTTTTAAAATTAATTAAAAGGCAAACATTTGAATTAACATGAACTGAAATAAAAATAACTAATAAAACAATGAAAATAAAGATTCTCCTGTTATCTTTTTCAAACCAGATCTATCCCCACACAGTCTCTGGACTTAAAGCTTCCAAATCTTTGGGTGCTGTGACTATCCCAGCTGCCTTCCAGGCCCACTGCTGCTCCTGCAGAGAACACTTTGCGTTAGACCCTAACCCCTATCACAGATGTCTCATACTGACCTCCTTAAATATCTTAGGCTGGAAATATGTCTCATTGTGATCTTTTGTTGGCTCTGCTTCTCCAAAATTTTATACAAGAATTTATTTTAAAGTTCTTTGGACAGTAATGTTGCATGTCTGCAGCTGAGTTGCTGTCTATATTCTTCTATGTTGGTGCCCAGTAATTTAATCTTGAAGTCAGGAATAACTTTTTGACAATTTTTACTACTGTAGATGAACTAAGTTAAATTGTAAACTCAATCTCCTATATGTTCCCCAAGAAATTGAGGTGGTATGGGTGTATAGATTATGGTCCATGAATTTTGAAGTTTTGTTTTATCTATTTATCTAAAACCTTTAAAATTAATAATTCTTTGTGAAAACTAATCCAACTATTAAAAGGCTAAAAGGAACTGGGGTTCAGGGATCTATTCACTACAATGGAAAAAAATATCATCAGTGTGGATGGGGGCATTGTCAGACAGTCTATTAAGTCTGAATTCTCTTGAAGGTACAAGACAGGCCTGCGTAGGGGATAAGTAGGAACATATCTGACTTTCAAGTAATGGAGTCCAAGTAGTCAGTGTTTGACATATAAATATAAAATCCTTGCAAATTTAATGTGCCTTAATATAAAAAACCCCCAACAAGAAACCTCAACATATTGGAAACCATATAGATGAAAAATATATATATATACTGCCTACATAAAATATAAGTGGTAATTTTTGTAACCCAACAAATATAGAAGGATTGGGTGGAAAAGTATGTACCTGAACCCACTCAAGATATTTTTTTTTCCTCAGCAGGCACTTGGAAAGGTATTTAGAGGTTAGTGAATTGAGCAGTTCTGAGAACTAATATGGGATTCTGAATCCTCTATACATATGACTAAAGGTTTATCAATTATTTTTTCTGAGCTTCTGTTTCCTTATTTACAAAAGTGATAGGATTGAGTAATGTCACCTTGAATGATCCTTCTAACTCCAAATTCTATAATCTTTATTCTCTTACTGGCATTTTTCATAAAATTCATTGTTCTGTAGGCTATTTTACAGATTGGTCAAATGGCTGATTTTTGTTTTGAATAAAATTATTAAGATAAATCTGTTTTTCTGTAAGCTCACTGAATTTATCCTTGGTAAAATTCTAATAGATGGGACAACAGTAGTAACACCTTCTAACCTTGTTCCCACATATTGAGTAATCAGTAAACATTTATTAGGCTCCTAATGCCAAGCACTCTATTACATGCTAGGAATATAAATAAAGGTAAAGATAGTTATTGCTCTCAAATATCTCACAGTTTAATGGGGGATTCAACATGAAAACAACTATGTATAAACATTTTATGTACAGGATAAAATGGAAATAATCAACAGAAAAAGAAGGCATTAGAATTGAGGAGGATCAGGAATGTACAAGAATATCTTGTACAAGGTGAGATTTTAGCTGGAACTTGAAGGAGGTAAAGATGAGGAGAGAAACCATTAAAGACACGAAAGACAATAGGAAAAATGCGTCTGAGCTGAGAGATCTTGTTTGATGAATAGTAATATGGTCCTTATGATTTTATTCTTCTCAGGCAAGTCTTTATATTTTGCAAGCTATTTGTTATACATAACTTGGACATTCTACATATTTGGAATGGTGATATATATTAAAATAACAACAATATTGTTCTTAAGTTTTTATGAATCAATATTAGGTACAGGTAGTTTGGGGCAACAATTTGGTCTGCAATAAGGTCTAGTTTCTCCATAGGTTATAAGATGAATTTTCTTGCATTTGTAGAGAGGGAATTTGTTATCTGTATGTACGTGAAAGATAGCAAGTCTGTTATTTATAGTTCAGGACACTAGATCATGCCTTCTTACATATTAATAAATAATAAATATTTACATTCTGCACTGATATATACATTGTCTCCACCTTTTTTTTTTTTTTTTTTGCATTGATAATTAATTGCAGGTTTTTTAAGAAAAAAAAAAAAACATTTTGAAGTCTCTGGTGCCAATGACTTAGTTCCAGATTGCCCTCATAAATAATTTTCTTTACATGAATGAAACCTTATTTCTCAATAATTTATTTGACATTTCTTTGTTAACCTATTATAGGTGGGTGATTCCAGATGGATATCATTAAAAGAAGAGTTTTTTTAATTGTATTATTGGTCATTTCATAGATACTTTTTGGAGGTAAGTTACTATTCAGTTGTAATTTCCAAAATCCAGTGGTGTATACCTGTTAGGCATTAAATATTCCTTGGTGAAGTGAAATTTAATTATTTCAAAAATATTTCTGTAATTGTATTTGTTAATTTTTAAACATATTTTCCATGGCTTGAAATAATTTCTATCATTCTTCTCCCTCCTTTTTAAGAAGGAAATGTTCATTTTTCTACAGCTGTTTTATTCACATGTCTTTTTTTAAATAAATAAAAATAAGAATAAAATAAAGGATTCTTTGCATAATGATCCAGAATATACTTTTGAATGTGTGCATTTAGAATCTTACATAGGTATGAATTACAAAAAGAAGATATCTTCGTCTTCTTTTAATTTTAAAATTGTAAGGAATTTCTTAATGAATTTGGACTAAACTTTATGATATATTTATGCTTGAAGTGTCTTGTCTGAGCAGACTTTGGCTCAATTCAATCTTTGAATTTAAATTAGGGATTTCTGGATTTGTTTTTTATGTACATTCATCATTTAATACTTAGTGGCATAGTGTAATACTTAGTGTAATACTTCAATGGCATTTTGAAAGTACTGAAGGAAGATGTTTTGGTTCAACTTCCTCCATAATCTGGGAGACTTAGTACTATTTAGAAAAGATGATGATAGATTTAAGATTTAAGATTAGAAATACAGTAGGTATAAAGACTCTTCCTGAAAAGTGCCAAATTTTATATGATTCTTTTGTTTATATTATTGCATTGGTGAGCTATTTTAAACAAAGGTCAATATTTGCTTTAGGACAACAAATATTCCCTCTATTGTTCTCACTCTACCTGGGTCAGTCAATTTTGTATATTTTCAGTAGATTAATAAGCCATAAGTATCAATTGTGTCAAAGGTTCTGTGATAGAACAAAAGCAGGATAAAAGTTATGAGACGGAGGTTGTTCTATAATTACTAACTTGAGTTTTACAATTTATATTTCTAGCAATTTTTGACACATTTCTTTTTTATCAGTCAATATATTTGCCTTAAAATGAAAAAGATTTTTTACATGGAATATAAGATATGAATACTTTGTATGAAGTATTTATAATAGTTGACATATTTTGATGCCTTACTGAGGGCCTCTATTACTAATGTTGTTATCTTATCCATCTCAACTTTTTGATGGACTTCAGAATAAATACTTCTGGTACTCACCTTTGCACTTTTTAAAATTATTATTTTTATTGTTAATAGAATTCCATCATAAAGGACAATTCATATTACATATTAAAAATATTCCCTTAATTTTTATTCATGTTCTCTTATTACCCCTGCTATTTCCTCAACTGGCAATATTTTGATACCATGGACATTTATTATGTAACAACTGGGTTCCAGCCTCACTAATGTATAATTATGTAGCTTACTAACCTTTAATCAAAAGAAATGAGTGTTTTTATCTTGATAGTAGTATATTTATATTGCCTATATTGCAATGTTTTATTTCAAGTATTTTGTTCTTGTGAGAATCCCTTTTTCATAATGTCACCTTGGAAAGTTAATTCATCTCTGGATTGTAGGAAATTAGAAAAGTAGAGAATGACTCACTTTTGTAATGATGATCCAGAGTCACAGACATTTGGGGCCTCTCATATCATTGCACACTAATTTCTATTTCACTTGTAGGAAACTATAAAAATATTATACATGAAAGATGAAGCTATATTGAAAGATCTTTTTTTCTACTTGTGTTTGGGCCACTGTAATATCACTTATTGGTAAGTCTTACTAAATTTTTCATTTGTGAATTGGCTGTAGAGAAAGAGAAGCAGAACATTTAAACTATGGAGACAATGCCTATTTTTATCTCCCTGAAGAAAAGTTAATATATTTCAGAGTAGGGGAAGAGTAAAGGAATACCACCCATTAATGATTGCTAATAGGACTGTGAAGTCCCGAGTTGGATGTATGCCCTTTGCTGAAATTAGGCAGTTGTGTTTGCTGGCCAACCTCATTTTAAATAAGGGTTCTTCTTCCCCTAAGGGAAGAATATATGAATGGTAATCATGTTTTCATTATGAAGTTACAGGTTTTATATCCTATGAATCCCTAAACTAAGCATTCCAGGGGCTTGAAACAGAGAGAACTAACATAAATTTGCTTTTTAAAAATTATGCTGTCTAGCTTTTTGTCCCATTCAACAATTGTTAATGCAGTCATTAATCTTTGATGATGCCAGTCTGTGAAACGAAATAGTGGTTCTGAAAAAAATAATAGATCAGAAGAAATATTGATTTCTTTCCATTCTAATTTCCATTGTTTTAGTTTCATACACCCTATTTCTAGATGTTTCATTCTGGTATCTCGAGCATGGTCAATAGACATATGAGAAACTGAGGCAGAATGGTTTAAAGAAGAAAGATTTTGTCAGATTATTAAACATTTTGTTTGGCTCTATTTATACCAAGATTAGTCAATTACTCATATTGAATATGATATCTGAGATTAAATGTATTTTTTTTTCCTCAAGCAATTGGGGTTAAGTTTCTTGACCAAGGTCACATAGCTAGGAAGTGTTAAGTGTCTGAAGCCAGATTTGAATTCAGGTCCTCCTGACTTCAGGGCTAGTGCTCTATCCACTATACCAATTAGCTGCCCCTATTAAATATAACTTAAAACAAACTCCAATCATGTCCCATTACTAGTTAGTCAATCAGTAAACTTTTATTTTGTACTTAAAATTTTTCCACTGGCCTATGTGCTGGAGATACAAATAAAGGTAAAATATTGTCCATGCCCTCAAAAATCGAGGGGTGGAGACATGCAAGTAATTGTGTACAAACAAATTATATATAGGTTAAATTGGGAAGAGGAAGGGCACTAATATTAAAGGAGCATAGGACTAGTGTTTTATAAAAAGTGGAATTTTTTTATTATACCTTTTTATTTACAAAACATATGCATGCGTAATTTTTTCAACATTGATGCTTACAAAACCTTCTGTTCCAATTTTCTCATCCTTCTCCCCCATCCCCTTCCCTAGATGGCAGGTAATCCAATACATGTTAACTATGTTAAAATATAAGTTAGATTGGGGCGGAGCTAAGATGGCAGAGAAGGCACATGTGACTTTCTAAGCTTCTCTCATTTCCTTCACAACTAACTATTAAATTCAACCTCAAAAATAGCTCTTCACTTCTTAAATTCATGAAGATTAGAAGTATTACAATTTACCAGTCAAAGATAATCTGGAAGATTGCCAGGAAAGGTTTGTCCTGAGGGGCCAGGAACAGATTAGTGCAGGCAGTGAGAGATTAGCGTCCTGAGCAGACCAGGGATGGGGGATCTCTTCAAAGAAGATAGAGACAACCTGCTATAGGCTAACTGCTCTGCCTTGATTTCAAAGGTAAACTGGCAGAGAAATTAAAAGCCTAAAAAACAGAGGGTACTTTTAAAAAGGCGAACATCGATTCTATAACCACCCAAAACTGGAAGTGATTCAGGCAGACCCGTAACACAGCCTTGCAGTCACATCCTGCAGTTCGGGGTTTTTGCCAGGGTTGTTACAAATCTGCACGGCAGGGGCGGAGCCAAGATGGCGGAGAAGACACACGCGACTTTCTAAGCTCTTCTCTTACCCTCTTATCAAATATATCAGCCCAAAATATTCTTGACTGCTACAATTGTAAGGATAAGAAGGACAACCCACCAGCCTAAGAAAAAATCTGCAGTCCGCAAAAAAAGGCTGGTTCCGGGCCAGGGGAGATCAGCACAGACTGGGAGATATTAGGTTCTGAGGAGGCCCAAACCGAAAGTGAAAGCACAGATCTCAGAAAGCTCACAGCCCCAACCCGCAGTACAGGGCTTTCCTTGGGTGTGTGATCCTGCACAGCAGGAGGACGGCCGGGTTAGCCTCCAATCTGTGCAGGTGGGGAGCCTTGGCTCTGCCATAGAGCTTTCCAGGCCGATTTCCAGGCAGAGACACTGGGCAGAGTTTGCAGCGGTCTTCCCGTCAGCTGCTATACCCCAGTCCCACAAGAGGCTCCAGCCTCAGTGACACTTTCAACCCTTAGTCTCAGCGAGGGCAATCTCTAACCCACACAGCCTAACCGCATTTTGATAGCTGGAGGCTGAATCCACTTCCTGTGGGAAGGGAAACTCTCACCAGAGCACTCCTCTTACCCTCGGAGCCAGAAATCGGATTACATCCTCCCTGCTCTGCAGAGGAAGCTGGTAACCCCCCCCAGAGACCACCCTAAAGGCTTTAAACAGAATAAAAAGATGAAAGAACGATCGACAGCTTCAGAGAAAAGAGCAGGTTCAGCAAACCTAAGAGACCCCAAACAGCAAAATCACAGACTGTCCTTCCTTTACATGATGCTCCCTCATAGAAGAGACCATTAAAAGTCCAAAAGAGAGTTAGAAGATAAATGGGGAAAAGAAAGAGAAGCCTTCAAGGAGAGCAACAACTTCCTGAAATACGAATTGAAAGTTAAAAATTCCCCAGGAAGTGCAGGGGAAACAAAATTGGTGAATTGGAAAAATAAAGAACCTGCAAGAAGTAGTGGATTTGAATTGAAAAGACAAAGAACTCACAAAGAAAGTAGGATCTGTAATTGGAAAGAAAATAACTACTAAAAAAAAATTAGTGAAATGGAAAAAATTCCACAGACCAAACAATACATTTAAAACTTCAATTGGACATATACAGAAAGAAGTACAAAAGCCAATGAAGAAAATACTTAAAAATTAGGAACTGAACAAATAGAAACTAATGATTCATTGAGACAAAGAATCAGTCAAGCAAAAAACAAAAAATGACAAACTGGAAAAAACCAAATATCTATTTGAAAACGAGATTTGGAAAATAGATTAGGAGACATAATCTGAGGATTATTGGACTTTCTGAAAATAATGAAAAGAGCTCAGATACTATTTTACAAGAAATCAGAAAGAGAACTGCCCAGATGTAATAGGAATCGTGAAGGTAAAATAGGCATTGAAAGAATTCATCAAACATTCTGAAAGAGACCCCAAAATAAAACCCAAGGAATATTGTGTCCAAATTTTGAACTATCAGATGAAGGAAAAAATTTTACAAGCAGCAAAAAAAAACCATTTAAAATACCGAGGTGCCACAATAAGGATCACCAAGATCTGGCTGCTCTACATTAAAGGAAAGAAGGGCCTGAATCTGATATCCGAAAGGCACAAGAACTTGGGAGCAGCCAAGAATAAACTACCCAGCTAAGTGAGCATTTTCTTCCAGGGAAGAAGATTGATATTTAATGAAACAAATGAATTCCATTTGTTTCTGAAGAAAACCAGAACAAACAAAAAAATTTGATCTCCCACCATAGAACCTTTCAGAGGATGCAGAAAAGGTAAAATAACCTTGAGAATTGTATTTCTGTTGGATTACAAAGAATACATGTATAATTTGATTGTACTGATATAAATAAAAAAGGGAAGTCAGATTGGAAAAGGGATGATGGCAGAATAATGGGAAGGAGGATAAAAGAGGGAAACCACATCCCACAAAGAGGCTAGGAAACTTATCATATCTGAGGGAATTTAGAGAGGGAGGAACATTGTGTAATCTTACCTCATCAGATCTAAAAGAGAAAATAATGATATTTGTTTTAGAGAAAGTTCTCTCCGCCTATTAAAAAGGGGGGAAGAAAGAAAGAAAACAACAATAAGGGAAGGAAAAAGGGAAAAGATTCAACGGGGGAGGGAGGATGCTAAAGAGGGTAAGCATCGTGATACAAGTGGGGACATAAGTTCAAAAGAGGAAAGAGGGTTGGGGAGGCAAGAAAAAGTGCCATAAGCTGGGGTTATTAGGATGGCAGGCAAACAATTCTAACTGTAAATGTGAATGGGTAACTCCATAAAGAGGGAGGCAGATAGCAGACTAGATCAAAGTCAGAACCCTACAATATGTTGTTACAAGAAACACATTTAAAGCAGGGAGATACATATAGAGTAAAGGTAAAAGGCTGGAGCAAAATCATTATGCTTAGGTGAAGCCAAAAAGAGGGTAGCCATCCCTATCTCAGATCACAAAGTAAAATTGATCTAATTAAAAAGAGATAAGGAAGGAAACTACAATCCTGCTAAAGGGTAGCATAAACAACGAAGCAATATCAATATTAAATATATATGCACCAAGTGGTATGGCATCCAACTTCCTAAAGGAGAAGTAAGAGAGTTGCAGAAGAAATAGACAACAAAACTGTAATAGTAGGGAGATCTCAAACTTGCACTCTCAGAATTAGACAAACAAACCACAAAACAAATAAGAAAGAAATTAAAGAAGTAAATAGAATATTAGGGAAAAATTAGGTATGTTGGATCTTTGGAGAAAATTGAATGGAGATAGAAAGGAATATACTTCTTCTCAAGTTCATGGAACCTATTCAAAAATTGACCATATATTAGGACATAAAGACCTCAAAATTAAATGCAAGAAAGCAGAAATAGTAAATGCTTTCTTTTCAGATCATGATGCAATAAAAACTACATTCAACAAAAAGTTAGGGGAAATAGACCAAAGTAATTGGAAACTAAAACAATCTCATCTTAAAGAATGATTGGGTGAAGCAGCAAATTATAGATACAATTAATAATTTCACTAAGATAATGACAATGATGAGACATCATACCAAAATTTGTGGGATGCAGCCAAAGCGGTAATAAGAGGGAATTTTATATCCTTAGAGCCTTACTTGAATAAAACAGAGAAAGAAAAGATTAATGAATTGGGCTTGCAACTAAAAAAACTAAAAAGACCAAATTAAAAAATCCCCAATCAAATACTAAATTGGAAATTTAAAATTAAAAAGGAGAAATTAAAAATATTGAAAGTAAAAAAAACTATTGAACTAATTAATAAACTAAGAGTTGGTCCTATGAAAAAGCCAAAAAATAGACAAAGCCTTTGGTAAATCTGATTAGAAAAAGGAGAGAGGAAAATGAAATTAGTAGTCTTAAAAATGAAAAGGGAGAATTTTCCACCAATGAAGAGGAAATTAGAGAAATAATAAGGAGTTATTTTGCTCAACTTTATGCCAATAAATTTGATAACCTAAGTGAAATGGATGACTACCTCCAAAATATAGACTTCCCAGACTAACAGAGGAAAGTAAATTGCTTGAATAGTCCCATTTCAGAAAAAGAATAGAACAGGCAATTAAACAACTCCCTAAGAAAAACCCCAGGACCAGATGGATTTACATTGAATTTTTTACAAACATTTAAAGAACAATTGGCCCAATGCTATATAAAATTATTTGATAAAATAGGGAATGAAGGAGTCCACCAAATTCCTTCTATGACACAGAATGGTACTGATACCTAAACCAGGTAGGCTGAAAACAGAGAAAGAAAATGATAGACCAATCTCCCTAATGAATATTGATGCTAAAATCTTAAATAAGATATTAACAAAAGACTACAGAAAAATCATCCCCAAAATAATAACTATGATCAAGTAGGATTTATACTAGGAATGCAGGTTGGTTCAATATTAGGAAAACTATCAATATAATTGCCATGTTAATAACCAAATTAAAAAACCATATGATCATCTCAATAGATGCAGAAAAAGCATTTGATAAAATCCAACATCCATTCCTATTAAAACATTTGAGAGTATAGGAATAAATGGACTTTTCCTTAAAATAATCAAAGAGCATCTATTTAAACCATCAGTAAGCATCATATGTAATGGAGACAAACTGCAACCATTCCCAAAGATCTGGAGTGAAACAGGTTGCCCATATCACCGTTACTATTTAATATTGTATTAGAAACGCTAGGCTTTAGAATAAGAGCTGAGAAAGAGATTAAAGGAATAAGATAAATGAGGAAACCAAATTATCACTCTTTGCCGATGACATGATGGTATACTTAGAGAACCCCAGAGATTCTGCTAAAAGTTATTAGAAATAATCCACAACTTTAGCAAAGTTCTGTTATAAAATAAACCCACATAAGTCATCAGCATTCTTATATCACTAAAAAATCAACAGTCAGAGTTACAAAGAGAAATTCCATTTAAAGTAACTACTGATAATATAAAATATTTAGGAATCCATCTGCCAAGGAAAATCAGAAACTTTATGAGCAAAATTACAGACCACTTTTAAAAATTAAGTCTGATCTAACCAATTGAAAATATTAAATGCCTTGGATAGGGCGAGCAAATATAATAAAGATGACAATATTATCTAAAGTAATCTATTTATTTAGGCTATACCAATCAGATTAAAAACTATTTTAATGACCTAGAAAAATAACAAAGTTCATATGGAAAAACAAAAGGTCAAGAATTTCAAGGGAATTAATGAAAAAAAATCAAATGAAGGTGACTTAGCTGTACCAGATCTAAAAATTATATTATAGAGCAGCAGTTACAAAACTATTTGGTATTGGCTAAGGAATAGATTAGTTGATCAGTGGAATAGATTAGGTTCAAGGGATAAAACAGTCAACAAATATAGCAAACCTAGTCTTTGGAAACCCAAAGATCCCAGCTTTTGGGATAAGAACTTACTGTTTGATAAAAATTGCTATGAAAATTGGAAACTAATATGGCAAAAGTAGGCATTGATCCATACTTAACGCCGTACACAAAGATAAAGTCAAAATGGGTTCATGACCTAGGCATAAAGAATGAAATTATTAATAAATTAGAGGAAACAGGATAGTTTACCTCTCAGACCTGTGGAAGGGAAGGTCTTTTGACTAAAGCAGAACTAGAGATCATTACTGATCACAAAATAGAAAATTTCGATTATACCAAACTGAAAAGTTTTGGACAAACAAAACTAATGCAGACAAGATTAGAAGGGAAGCAATAAACTGGAAAATATTTTAAGTCAAAGGTTCTGATAAAGGCCTTATTTCCAAAATATATAGAGAATTAACTCTAATTTATAAAAAATCAAGCCATTCTCCAATTGAAAAATGGTCAAAGGATATAAACAGACAATTCTCAGATGAAGAAATTGAAACTATTTCTAGTCATATGAAAAGATGCTCAAAGTCATTATTAATCAGAGAAATGCAAATTAAGACAAATCTAAGATACCACTACACACCGGTCAGATTGGCTAAGATGACAGGAAAAAATAATGATGATTGTTGAGGGGATGGGAAAACTGGGACATTGATGCATTGTTGGTGGAGTTGTGAACAATCCAACCATTTTGGAGAGTAGTTTGGAACTATGCTCAAAAAAGTTATCAAACTGTGCATACCCTTTGATCCAGCAGTGTTACTACTGGATTATATCCCAAAAGAGATTATAAAGAAGGAAAGGGACCTGTATGTGCACGAATGTTTGTGGCAGCCCTTTTGTAGTGGTAAAACTGAAACTGGAATGGATGTCCATCATAGAGAATGGCTGAATAAATTGTGGTATATGAATATTATGGAATATAACTGTTCTGTAAGAAATGACCAACAGGATAATTTCAGAAAGGCCTGGAGAGACTTACACGAACTGATGCTGAGTGAAATGAGCAGGACCAAGAGATCATTATATACTTCAACAACAATACTATGTGATGGCCAGTTCTGATGGACCAGGCCATCCTCAGCAACGAGATCAACCAAATCATTTCTAATGGAGCAGTAATGAACTGAACTAGCTATGTCCAGAAAAAGAACTCTGGGAGATGACTAAAAACCATTACATTGAATTCCTAATCCCTATATTTATGCACATCTGCATTTTTGATTTCCTTCACAAGCTAATTGTACAATATTTCAGAGTCTGATTCTTTTTGTACAGCAAAATAACGTTTTGGTCATGTATACTTATTGTGTATCTAATTTATATTTTAATATATTTAACATCTACTGGTCATCCTGCCATCTAGGGGAGGGGGTGGGGGGGTAAGAGGTGAAAAATTGGAACAAGAGGTTTGGCAATTGTTAATGCTGTAAAGTTACCCATGTATATATCCTGTAAATAAAAGGCTATTAAATAAAAAAAAAAAAAATCTGCACGGCAGGGGGGCACAGCCTGGCAGCCTCTAATCTGACAGTGGGGGCTCAGCCTGGGGCAATAGAACTTCTCCAGCAGATTGTGCTTCCGGGGGCAGAGACAATCCTGGTTCCTGCAGGGCCATTCACTGCTCAGCTGCTAATACCCACAGCCCCAGGGCGGGCTTTGGCTTGGGGTACTGAAACTCTCACTGCTCAGCATCTAACCCCAGGACAGTCGTTATCCCACACAGCAGGGTTCTTTGCAGGGCACTTTCCCAACTTGGCCCTGAAGGCCTGACTTACATCTGGGTGGGGAACTCTTTCCCAGAGCACTCCCATACCTCACTGCTTTTTGTAGCTGGCTGGCAGGACAGCTACCCATCCATACACCTATCACTGCTCTACAGAAGAAGCTGGTAAACTCTTGGCTCTGAAGGCAGATCCTACAGGTTTTAACAAAATGAATAAAAAATTCAAAAGGACAATTGATAATTTCTATACAGAAAGAGAGCAGATTTTCAACCCTGAAGAGACTAATAGCAGATAACCTCCAGATATTGTTGGTCCCCAATACAAAAGGCTTTTCTAGAAAAGACTATTAATAACCTTAAAAGAGAACTAGAAGAAAAATGGGGAAAAGAAAGAGAAGCTATGCAAGAGAGCAACAACTTCCTGAAATGTGAATTGCAAAAGGTAAAAAAACTCCCAAGAAGTGCAGGGAAACAGAATTTGTGAATTGGAAAAAGAAAATAACTCACTAAAAAAAAAAAAAAATTAGTGAAATGGAAAAAAATTTCATAGAAGAAAATAACTCATTTAAAAACGCAATTGGACATGTATAAAAGAAGTAAAAAAAGCTAATGAAGAAAATAACTCACTAAAAATCAGAACTGAACAAATAGAAATGACTGATTCATTGAGACATCAAGAATCAGTCAAGCAAAATCAAAAAAATGAAAGATTGGAAAAAATATAATTGAAAACAAATAAACAGTCATTAAATGCTTACTACACACAAGGCTTTAAGCCAGCTCCTGAGAATACAAAGACAAAAGTGAAAAACTTCCTGCCTTTTGGAAACTTTCAGTCTATTGAGTGAGTGGAAAGGATACATGTGGATAGTAGGCAAGATTGAGATCTCCCACTATTATAGTTTTGCTGTCTATTTCTTGTCGCAATTCTCTTTACTTGGATATTTACTTGGAAAAACAACAGACCTGGAAAATAGATGTAGGAGAGATAACCTGAGGATCATTGGACTACCAAAAATTACGATGAAAAAAAGAGCCTAGATACTATTTTACAGGAAATCATCAAAGAGAACTGCCAGAAGTAATAGAACTAGAAGGTAAAATAGGCATTGAAAGAATGCATTGAACACCTTCTGAAAAAGACCTTAACATAAAGACTCTGAGGAATATTGTGACCCAATTTCAGAATTTTCAGACTAAAGAAAAAATATTACAAGCAGCCAGGAAAAAAACAATTCAAATACTGAGGTGCCACAATAAGGGTCATGCAAGATCTGACTGCCTCAACATTAAAGGATCGAAGGGCCTGGAATCTGATATTCTGAAAGACAAAAGAACTTGGAATATAGCCAAGAATAAACTACCCAGGTAGGTTGAGCATTTTTTTTCCATGGAAGAAGATGGACATTTAATGAAACAGAGGAATTCCATTTGTTTCTAAGGAAAAAAGCAGACAAACAAAAAATTAGATCTCCAACAACAGGACTCAGGAGAAGTAGAAAAAGGAAACCACATGTATAATTTGATTTTAGTGATATAACATAAAAAAGGGAAGTAGAAATGGAAAGGGGATAGTGTTAGAAAAAGGGGAAAGGGGAGATAAAAAGAGGGAAACTACATGTGGCATCTGAAGGAAACCTATCATATCTGAGGGAATTCAGAGAGGGGGAGGAACATTGTGTGAATCCTACTCTCATCAGAGTTGGCTCAAGGAGCAAGTAATTGACATATTTGTTTTACAGAGAATCTTCTCTTACCTCATTAAAAAGTGGGAGAAGAAAAGGGAAAAGGAAAAAGAGTAATAAGGGAAGAGTACAAGAAAGGGAAAGGGATTCAAAGGGAGGAGGGAGAGACCCTAAAGAGGGAAAGCTGCGTGACACAAATAGGACCAATAAGTTTAATACCAGGGAAGGGGGGAAGTGGGGCAAGAAAAAAGAAAAACATAATCTGGGGATATTAAGATTGCAGGAAATACAGAATTAGTAATTTTAACTGTAAATGTGAATAGTATGATTTCTCCCATAAAGAGGAGGCAGATAGCAGACTGGATCAAAAGTCAGAACCTTACAATATGTTGTTTACAGGAAACACATTTAAAACAGGGAGAAACATACAGAGTAAAGGTAAAGGCTGGAGCAGATCTATTATGCTTCAGGTAAAGTCAAAAAAGCAGGGGTAGCCATCCTTATCTCAGATCAAGCAACAGCAAAAATTGATTTAATTAAAAGAGATAAAGAAGGAAACTATAGCTTGTGAAAGGATACTATAGACAATGAAGCAATATCAATAATAAACATATAGGCACCAAGCGGTATAGCATCTAACTTCCTAAAGGAGAAGTTAAGAAAATTGCAACAAGAAATAGACAGAAAAACTATAATAGTGGGAGATCTCAATCTTGCCTACTATCCACATGTATCCTTTCCACTCACTCAATAGACTGAAAGTTTCCAAAAGGCAGGAAGTTTTTCACTTTTGTCTTTGTATTCTCAGGAGCTGGCTTAGTGCCTTGTGTGTAGTAAGCATTTAATGACTGTTTGTTTTCAATGATATTCTTCACTGATGATAAAGAACAAGCTTCAATTTGTTTGTAAGGAAAAAATAAGTTTTTATCCATTTATTTTACAGGTAAGCATTTAATGACTGTTTATTTGTTTTCAATGATATTCTTCACTGATGATAAAGAACAAGCTTCAATTTGTTTGTAAGGAAAAAATTAGTTTTTATCCATTTATTTTACAGGTATGTAAATCATACTACTCAATTAGATTTGCCCAAGATTCTGTAGCTCAAGAGAGTGCTCCTGCCCAAGAGGTTCATTTTCTTCTTGACTTTTTTAAACTGGGTCTTAAATCTGCAGTCATCCAATGACCTGGTCAATAGCAGGCACTTTTGTCCGAACTGCCATGATTATGGGAGTGATTGGGAAGAAGTCCTTCCTGAGAAAAATCAAAGAATATAGGTGTAGTCCAATGCATGATAGTCTGAGAGTACCAGATCAAAGTGGGAAAAAAAACTGCTGTCATTAAATTCAAGGGGTCTGATACTGAATTCTGGGTATCCTATGTTTTCCCTGTGTAACCTTCGATAAATTAAATGCCTTCTTTGCCCTAATCCTTGGGCTGGATGGCCTCTAAGGTTCTTGTAATTAAAAAATCTATAATCCTTTGACACCTTGAAGAATAAAGAGAGTTCATAGACCATATATAATGATATAGCCACAATATGATTTGATCTAAGACTGAGTTGGTGTCTGCAGTAGATTAAGTGTCGTGATAGGCTAAGAATACTAAGGTAAGATACTGTCCTGGCCCTCAAAGAGCTTACACACACACACACACACACACACACACACACTCACAGATAGGTATAGATATATGAGATATTGCTTTCTCTCCATTTATATCTTCCATTTTTCCAATTGGAGTAGAAAATTTGCCATTAGCCATACATTCTCTCTGCAGGATCTGTCAGTCAGCATCCTTCTCTTAGGAGAAAAAATGGAATCTAGTATTCAACAGTTTTCAGGATTTTCTCATTATAATAGACCACAAATAAATCGATTTCATTGTTCTTTCCATTTTCATTCTTGTAGCTTATTTTTGTTTTCATAGTTTGGTTCCACTCCTCATTTTATTAAGGGCTTTTTTTCTTATGGTTAGTTTTATTTACATTACTTTATGTTAATCTGTTTTCATAGGCACATTCTATAATCCCTTAATTAACCCTATTCCAATTTACTCAAATTTATTTAAATTTTAAATTCCTCCCTCCCTCCCTTCCTCTGGTCTTTCCTTCTTCCCTTCCTTTTTCTTTCCATCCTTCCTTCATTTCTTCTTTCCTCTTTGTTTCTTTCTCTCTTCCTTCCTTCCTCCTTTCCTTCCTTCTTGTTTTCCTTCCTTCCTGTCTTTCCTCCTTTCTTCCTTCCTCCCTCCTTCTTCATTTCTGCCTTCCTTCCTTCCTTTTTCCTTCCTTTCTTCCTTCCATCTTTCCTTCCTTCCTTTTCCTTCCTTTTTTTCCCTTTCTTCCTTCCTTCTTTCCTTTCTTCCTCCTTTTCTCTCTCCCTTCCTCCCTCCCTCCCTTCCTTCCTTGCTTCCTTCCTCCCTCCCTCCCTTCCTTCCTTCTTTGCTTCCTTCCTTCCTTTATTCCTTCCTTCCTTTCTTCTTTCCCTTTTTCCTTCCTTCCTTCCTTCCTGAAATCCTTCAAACTTTAAGATTCAATGCTTCTATGATATAACTTCCTATACTGAAAAAAGCAAAACTAGTCATAAATACACAAAAGAAACAAACTAAACAAACCCAGGGCTTAGCATCAACCCCTTCATTTCCATTATGCTTGCATCCATGATAATAAAAAGGATTTCACTAATTATCATGTAAAGACAAATGATGTTCTTCCTAAATCTCTTAATTTCAGGAACTATTTCATGTTTGTATCTTAACCTCAGTACATAGTCCAGATCCTGGAACAAAATGGAGCCTTAATAAATGCCTGTTGATTGTTTGAATGATCAATGTATCTATGAGTAGCAGGCCATCTCTCTTCATCATGAAATGCATCTTTGTTATTTAGATCTAAGAAGGATTTCTCTCAATAAAAGTGACATGCAATTCCATTTGTGAGTGATTATATTCCTTCACATGTGTAGGATCTATATTTCAGCTGTTTCTATTTGACAGATTATGTATTTGGGATATGTTGGAAGCATTCTCTCAGTGCTAGAACAATCAGTATGTTACATTGACTTCTCTTGTCTCCCATAGAACATATTTTTGCAAGCCAAGAAGACTTTCAAACATGTAGCCCAATATACTGAATGTCAACATCATGGCTAACATTGACAGCTCTCATCTTGGAATTTCTTGGCTGAGCTCTAAAAATTATAGAATGGATCCTATCATATACCTTTTGAAAGATATTTAAATATGCTCTGTTCATCACATTTAGAGAGGACCAATTCTAAGGAAATGGTTATTAATTAAGATCCTTTTATTCTTTATCTAATGGTCTAGTTATTTATGTCTGATATCTTTATGAAACTACTATTGTATTCTCTATTTACCACTTTAAGACAATCTCTGTGGGTGGGCAAAATAACCATTTGAGCCTCCACCATGCCAGCTGGCCCCCTCAGTGTCTCAATGTGGGTGTTCAAATACATTCAGTCACCATGTGACATAAAACAGGGCTGTGACCTTTGCAGGGCTTCTGCTTGTAAATGTGAGCCAGACTATAAAACATTACGATGATTTCATCCACAATGGGTCCTATGGTGAGGCACTCCCTGCTCCTAGCTATTTACTCTACATGGTCAGCAGAATCCCACTTTGTCAAAGGCAGTAAAATGTTTATACAGAGAGAAAGGCAATTTCCATTGTTAAATATTTTTTTTTGTCTTTTGAGAGTCACATGCAGTGAACTGTTATGACTAATTATCACATCTTGTGCTATATTACTATGCCAAGTTAAGATCCTTGACTTCTTTTCATATTTTATCCAGCCTGTTGGGAAGAATGTCATAAGATCAGAGATTTAAAGCTGGAAGGCATCTTAAAGATAATAGGATCTTATAGCCAAAGCTGGAAGAGATCTTAGAGATAACCAATCTCATTCTACACATGGGGAAATTGTGACAAAAGGAGGTTGAATGACTTGGCCAGCATTACACCATTACTAAGTGTTTAAAGCTAGGTGTGAATCCAAGTCTTCCTTACTTTGAGTCCAACTCTCCATCTACTATATCACTCTGCCTTTGTGTGACTGCACTACTGTCAAGACTAAACTCTGTTTCAAAATATGCCATTGATCAAACACATGAAGATGGTTTCCTATTTCAAAGATTACTTTTTATAATAAAACTTTTTTGCATATCTAAACCATAATCCTTGCAAATATCAATTCATATTCTACAACTGAAACACAAGTACAAATAAATGCAAGTTGTTCTAATTTTTTTTTCTTTTATGTTTTTTGTTAGTTTGGTTCTTTTAGGAATTTTGTTTGTATTTGATGGTTTCTCCAATGAGATGGACATGGAATCTGGCAAAAATATAGTTCTATTTTTTTGCTTGTTGTTTTCATGGCACAAAATCATTTAGAGGTAAAGATCTGGAATGGGGACAATGGATCTGGTTATACTGGGAGGAGTAGTTAAACCATCACCCCTTTAACAATTAAAAGAAGAGATGGGAAGATAAGATGAGATGGCTGTTATAGTACATGTCCACAGACCGGCCAGAGGACTGCATGTTGTATGGACAGTTCTGATCATGGAGAGAAATCTTGACTCCCCCACCTAAGTTAAGTTTCAGTTGTTCTAGAAATGGCCCTAAACACTTTATTTCCAGAATTACATTAATAAAATGTATTTGTATGTAAATTAAATGTGTCTTCCCTCTACAAAAGATCAGAATTCCTTTATATGGATAATTATGTAAATCCCTACATTCAGTCTATGTTAACTCAGTCAAGTTTCAGATTCATGAAGCTCTTTTCAAGATTAACTTTTCAAATTGTTTTTGACCATCCTATTTCTTCATGTCTTTAGCTAATTTTTATAAACATTATTATAGCAGCAGATAGGTGATATAGTAGCTAAATTTCTGAAAAGAATTGGGAAGATGGGAGTTTGATTCCTTTTTGAGGAATTATTAGTTACATAACCCTATTGAGCTCCAGGGGTTCCCTAATGTTTTGAAGCTCAAAAATTATTTTGGGTGGTATTTAAACCTTTTCTTAACCAGACCTCTTCCTACCTTTCAAGTTTTCTTAATTTTTACTTACCTCTAACATCTAATTCCAATGTTCTATTTAAAGATTCTGGAACACAGCAATCCATCATTCTTCCATATGCCTTTGGGTTATGGAATGCATTTCCTCTTCTTCTTAGCTTCTTAAAATCCATAGCATCCTTTAAAAATCAGTTTAAATCTTACTTTCTGTAGGAAATCTTTCCAGCTACCCCCCCCATACTACCAACCTCTCTTTTCATTTTACCTTATCAATTTATTATTCTCATGTAAATCTAATGATTCATATTTGTTTCCCCATTAGATTGTGTATGTGTTCAGTTGTTTTTAAATTGTGTTTTTCCCAGGTCACAGATTCCATAGTGGTTTTCCATTTCTTCTCCAAGCTCATTTTATAAATGAAGAAACTGAGGAAAATAGGGTTAAATGACCACACTTCTGTCTCAAGCCAGATTTGAACTCCCAAAGATGAATCTTCCTAATTCCAAGTGTGACACCTAGCTGCTCATGAGAATAATTAGTCTTGAAAGCAATGACCAGGGGTTGGCTAGTTTTCATAATCTTAGTCAATACCAAATTTCTTGGGACATAGTTGGTGTTTAATAAATGTTTGCTGATTAATTAATTGATTCTATTCTGATCAATGACAATAGAAACAGAAAAGAGAAGAGCATATGTCTTATATAAATTTGTACTTAATGAAAGAGAAACTATTTACAGAGAGAAATAAATATAAAATATAAAGTCAATATAATGTAGTATCAAGGAACAGGCAGAAGTTAAAAAGAAACTGAGAGAGTCAGGAAAAAATTTGTGTAATTATGACTTTTCCTCTAAACTTTGATGGGGTAGAGTCAAGGAAAGAATTAATTCCAGCCATGGCACATTAAATAAATTTGTATTGTTATTTGTTCCTAAATGTTATGTATAATTTCATGTATCAACATTCATCCTTGAATGAAAGCAAATATGAAAAAGGGGGGATTTTTTTTCTTTTCTGTTCTTTTGTTTCACAAAATTGACTTATCATAGGCATAATAGAATTTAGAACTATTAAGAAGGATCTATGTTGTGAGATGGGAGCCACCTGCCAGTGGCTGCTGGAGATCTAACTCAGACCTAGAATGGATCTCTTCATGTGAGAGGATGATGATGTTACAGGGAGACTGAAAGGCAATTGTGTGATGTCTCTCTCTTTCTCTCTCTCTCTCTCTCTGTCTCTCTCTCTCTCTCTCTCTCTCTCTCACACACACACACACACACACACACACACACACACACAGGTTGGGATTGAGATTTAAAGTAATCTAACAAAAATGAGGTGGAGATGAGGAGAGAGAGCATTTCAGCTGTGAAGGATAGCCAGAGGTCCCTAGAGCCAAATAGTGAAGTGTCTTGTTTATGAAATAGCTAAAATGCCAGTGTTCTTGGATCAAAGAATATGAGATGGAGAATAAAAGATTGAAAAGTAGGAGTAGGATAGATTATGAAGAACTTTAAATATCAAATAGAGTCTTTTTTTTTTTTTTTTTTTTGCCCTGAAAGCTATAGGATGCCCCTGGACTTTTGTGAGGTAGAGTGAGAAATGACTGGATCTATGCTTTAGAAAAATCACATGAGCAGCTATATGGAGGGTGTATTGGAATGGAAAGAGAAGAAACTTGTTTTAATTAATACTTTTTTAAAATTAATGACAATTATGAAAGGTAATGGAAAGTCAAATGAAGTATGTAAGTGACTATAACATTTCAAATAAGGAATTATATGGAAATGACATGAAGAAGATCATCAAAGAAATGTATGATTAACAAATGGGGCCAATCAGAAACTGAAAATGAGAGAGAAGTATCCACTGTTTCTACTCACATACATAAGTAAAATTCAAAGAAAGTATTGAAATCTAGAGTGTAGACTCCTTTTGATGGATTTGTGGACTTTGCAAGAGTCACACAGTATAAACAAGCACTAATTAGTTGAAATATAAAACTTTGGAATGAGTATCCATTAGTAAGTCTTGATGCACTGGCATATGTAGAGATAGGTTCATACGGTATCCAAAGACTCTTGATAATACAAATCAACAACTTTCCAGAAGAGTCACTAATGAAAAGTCAACACAATGTTCAGAGAAATGCAAGCATATATGTCCTTTCTAAGATTTTTTTCTGTACTATCTTCCATTGCCTAATACATAACTTCTATAATTTTATAAGATTTTAAAGATTTTCTCATTAATTTTCTAAACTGACCTTTCAGGTTATTTCCAAAATGTGTTTATTTTAAAAACATATCTACATTTCATGTTGCCATAATAGATTTATATTAGAATTTGAACAAGTAAAGGTATATTTTCTATAAACCAGATTCTTAATTTTTGCATGTGGACAAATATCAAATTAGCTTCTCTGTCAAATATTTTTATAGAACAACAAATTCTCAGATTGAGCAAAATTGATAGTTCTATTGGAGGCAGCTAAATAATTTATTTGATAAAGTTCTGAACCTGGAGTTAGAAAGATGAGTTATAATAGAGCTTCAGGAAATTGCCAGCTGTGTAATACTGAGTAAATCACATAAATTCTCTCTGCTTCAGTTTTCTCATGTATAAAATGGGAATAATAATAATAATAATAAATATTTTGATGTTAGGAGGAACAAATGTGATAACATAGTATCTATTATTTTATAAATATTAAAACACAATATTTTAAATCTTTTTTATTTAGTAGAAGTTAAACTTGAATAAGCTCTTCTTTGACAGCATATCTAAAAATGTTATCCACTTGAAACTAAAAGGGCTGTATAATAAAAAATATCATGACCTGTTCAAGCAGTCCATTCCAGTTTTCAGGAGCTCTAATTTTTAGTAAGTTGTTCCTATGTTGAGGTGAAATTTGCCTCCCAATAACATCTCATCATTACTCCCCATTCTACTTTTCCAGATCAAACCCAACAATTTGAATTCATATTTTATTTTATAATCCCTAAATAAGAATGGCATGTAAAGCATGTTGCACAAGTTAAGTCAAGCCAGTAAACATTTATTCAACACTGGTTATGTACTAGATTATGGTTATGTACTAGACACTGTGATAAATATTTTATTTAAATAAATTTAATTAATCATTTATATTTTAGAGTACAATATAAATATTAGTGTTAAGATTAATATTATTATAATAGAGCTTCTGCATATGCCCAGATCACTTGAGATGGAGGCACAATGGAACACCTAGTTTTGACAGGACATGCATGACCATTTTTTTATTGGCTTATTAAGTAAATGAGGTAATGTTCCCGCATGTTCCATTCACAATGTAGACAGAACTGCTTGGAGTGTTAAATTTACCTGATTGAGGCATTGGTACCTCTTTTCAGCAGCCTCCAGCAGTAAAATTCCGTTTACTCACAGGAGATTTGTTGTGAAAGAAAATAAACTGTGGATAGAGCTAAGGCAATCTTTCTCATTCTTTAATCTTGTAGCCTGTTGAGATGAGATGGGAGTTTTGTTTTTGTTTCTTTTACCTTTTCCAGGTTTAAATGAAGTGGAATCCTGCACTTAGGATTTTGAGTCAAGGTGATGTTGAAAAAAGAATTCCAGATCAAATATTGTAGCCAACCCAGTAGAGAAGTGTTGAGAAGCCAGAATCCTGGTACTTTTGACTTGGAACTAATTCTACCTAAGATGTAAACCAAATTATAAACTAAACTACATTCTGAATCCAATTTATATACTGGCTACTTGCCTAAGGCTTTACAATGTCTCTCTAATCCTTTAAAACAAATCTTTATCTAATTATTCCTGCTAGAGACTTGGAGTTAGGGTGGGTATAGGATACATCTTGTTTAAATATTGTAGGGAAGTGCTTGTATATATCTTCTTAAAAAATCTTGTTAAAAGCTAATCTAAGTGTTAAGTAGTTAAATGGAACTGTAGTACCTAGGGATTTAAAATTGGAAGGAAACAATTGGTGGGTTCAAAACAATTGCAAAGATAAGAACTAGCATACAAGCCTCTAAGGGAAATAAAGATATAAGGGCAAGAGGAAGGGGTGAAATGGACTTAAGTCAGTGGAGTCTAAAATAGACATTATTACACCATTATTACTATTGCCATTAGTCTTCATCTTATTCTTCAGATTTTAATAAAAAGGAGTTTAGATATAAATTGTCCTGAGAAAAGTCACTATCTTGGTATTTCTTTATTTTATGCTTTGTGGACTTTTGTCCAGATGGATAAAATAAATGTTTTTTATAATTGAATAAAAATACTGTGAGATAAGATGATGGTGGACAGAATGTATCTTTAAGACAACTCCAGTAGCACACAATATAATGGGAGTGATGTAGCTCATCCTCTTCCCACATGGTTTTGATTTCTTTTTCTTTATTTTTTTTTTGAATTTTTTAAAATTTTAAACTTAAATACAAAATGAGAAAAGAAAAATAATTACCAGGTATATGAAAGACCATAAGAGAGGTTTCAAAATAAAACAATAAATTTCTATTTCAAGAAAAAGCTATTATACACATTGTTTTCAAAATCACCTACCTTTTCTTTGCTTCCTTGTTTTCTTTTATTCTCTGTTGTCTAGTTTTTATTTTTTTCACCTCTGTTCCTTTCTAGGAGCTTTTTCTAAAGCTACAATTAAGCCTGGATATATATGCATATGTATAGATATCTAGAAACATACGCATATATACTCATACATCTCTCAAATATAAGACCATACTATCCTTATTTCCACCTGTCATCTGTTTACCTGAAAGTAGATAGCATTTTCATTTAAAGTCATTCCATATTTCCATGATTTTTCTAAATTAATCAGCTCATTATTTCATACACTAATATTCCAACTCAATTATATCCTGTCCAAGTTATTGTTTATGAATGTTTTCCCTCCATTTTCTGCATTTCTTCTATTCTTGGCTCCATAGGTTTTATTTATACAAGAAAAATTTGATTTAAAATAATTAATGCTCTTCCTTATAATATAGTTTTAGGTATGATACTGCTGACTTTCTTTTCTTTTCATCTTTTTTCCTGCTTTCTTTGAGGTTCCTGACCTTTTGCTTTTCCAAATTAAGTTTGTTATTATCTTTTCTGTGGAATGTTGGAGGGGATGTGGGAAAACTGGGACACTGATACATTGTTGGTGGAGTTGTGAATACATCCAGCTACTCTGGAGAATGATTTGGAACTATGTTCAAAAAGTTATCAAACTGTGCATACCCTTTGATCCAGCAGTGTTACTTATACTTTGGGCTTATATCCCAAAGAGATCTTAAAGAAGGGAAAGGGACCCGTATGTGCAAGAATGTTTGTGGCAGCTCTCTTTGTAGTAGCCAGAAACTGGAAACTGAATGAATGCCCATCAATTGGAGAATGGCTGAATAAATTGCAGTATATGAATGTTATGGAATATTATTGGTCTGTAAGAAATGACTAGCAGGATGATTTTAGAAAGGCCTGGAGAGACTTATATGAACTAATGCTGAGTGAAATGAACAGGAACAGGAGATCATTATATACTTCAACAACAATACTATATGATTATCAATTCGGATGGACCTGACCCTCTTCAACAATGAGATGAACCAAATCAGTTCCAATAGAGCAGTAATGAATTGAACCCAAGGAAAAAACTCTAGGAGATGACTATGAACCACTACAGAGAATTCCCAATCCCTCTATTTTTTCCACTTGCATTTTTTATTTCTTTCACAGGCTAATTGTACACTATTTCAAAGTCTGATTCTTTTTGTGCAGCAAAATAACTGTATGGACTTGTATACATATATTGTATTTAACATATACTTTAACATATTTAACATGTATTGATCTACCTGCCATCTGGGAGAGTGGGTGAGGGAAGGAGGGGAAAAATTGGAACAAAAGGTTTTGCAATTGTCAATACTGAAAAATTACCCATGCGTATATCTTGTAAATAAAAAGCTATAATTAAAAAAAGTTTTTTATCTTTTCTAACTCAGAATATTTTCATTAATTTAATCAGGATGACAGAATAAATAAAATAGGTAAAAAATGTCATTGAAAAATTATTTTGGCTTTATCTTCCATGAACAAGAAATATTTATTTCAATTATTTAGATCTGAGTTAATTTTTATAAAAATAATTTTATATTTATGTCCATATAGTTTCTGTCTATTCTGACAGGTATATGCTCAGATATTTTATACTGTGAAGGCATTTTAAAAGATCCCAAATAATATTGAACAATATTGCTAGCACAATGTAGTTTTTCTGCTTTTCACTTTTGAATAAATCTCTTTTTACTTTAACTTTGAAATCATCATTACCATCCCTTCATTTTTTAACATAATAAATTTTACTCCTGCCCTTTATTTTATCTGTATCTCTTTTTTTTATAATGTTTCTTTATTATTGAATACAAACTTTTAATCTGGTATTCATTTCTGTTTGTTGGGTAAATTCATTTCATTCCCATTTTAAGATATAATTAATTATTGTGTATTTTTCTTCTTCATATTTTTTTCCTTACTATCCTTGTCCTAATTTTCTTAATTCTCTTTACTTCTGTGCTTTATTTCTATTACCTTATATTTCTTCTGGATGCTATATGTTGAATTTTCCCTTAAGTTCTAGGGCTTTTATCATAAAAATCTGAAAGTCAGTTAAATGTCCATGTTTTATTTATGCAGGATTATATGTAACTTTTTTGGGTAAATTAGTCTTGGTCATAATACCAGCTATTTTGCTCTATGGAATGTTTTGTTCTAAGATCTTTAATTTTTCAATGTAGTAGCTTGCAAGGTCTTCCGTACTCCTTATTGTAGCTCCATGATGTTTAAATTGCTTTTTTTGTTGCTTCTGATATTTTCTACTTAATCTGGAAGTTTTGAAACTTGACTATGGCATTCCTGTAAGTTTTTCCTCCTAGGATATCTTTCAGATGGTGAGTGAACATTTGCTATTTCTGCTTCTTCTTCTTGTTCTTGAAGACAATTGTTCTTGACAATTTCTTGTGATATTGTATTGTTTCTTTTTTTATCATAATTTTCAGGTAGTTTGACAATTCTGATATCATTTCTTCTTATTATATCATGTTATTTCTTATATTTTTAAAAGTTTATATCTGTTTTCCAGAAGTTATTTTTCTGATGAAATATTCTGGGGAGAGTTGTTTTCTGGCCTACTCTTCCATCTACCCTTCCATCTTCTCTTGATTTCTTTTACTAGGCCTATATATTTCAAAAACATTTCAGTATATATGGTTTTATCTCAAAGGAGGTCTTTTCACTATCCCATTTGCCAATATTTAACACATTTCCACCTCTTCATGGTCTCCTAAACTAAGCTTTTTTAACTGTTCCCATTATGCAACTTCAAAGTGATATCATTCAGTGATCCCTCATACCCTATCAAAAATATTTTCACCATTCTCTGAGAACTCCCTATTTTTCCTCCTTGTCTTACAGTATCCAGATGTCTTTTCCCACTTTTTTTCCTTTTTTAACTCTCTCATATAAAGAGATGGCTACTCTCCTTGCAAAGGCAAATCCTCACAATTTATCCTTGAGCCAATTCTATACTACCTCCTCCAACAAATAATCTCCTCTTTTACTTATCTCCATTCTCACATTGATGTGTAATTATAACCACATCTATGTCTGACTAATGTTAAATAAAATAAAACAAACATTGCTTTATCTAATTACTTTATGTGTATTTGTAGAATAGTGTGCTTCAGACTTTTGGAGGGAATGTTTTTGAAACTACTATTCTTGCTATCAATAAATTCCCTTGAGAAAAAGCTAATTAACCATGGCTAATAGTCACTGAGAAGCATACTCATGGGCTTTATAATACTAGAAACTTAGATCATCAGGGTAATCCTTGGAGTAGGGATAGTCAACTTCTTTCTGGGTACCTACCCTAGCAATATAAGTGAGGGTTGTGGATTCTATGAATGAAGATGTTCTATAATATGTATTTCAATGAGGCTATATGATTTGATGGCTCATATATACACACATATACACATGTCTACATATATATATATATGATTATATGATTATGTTTTCATTTCGCTCTAACTTAGAAATCATATGTATTTCTTTTTAAAAGAGTTGAAAATTGATTTGCAGAAACATGATAGGCTTAAATAGTCTCCCTAAAAATATGTTTTATGTAGTTAATCTTGCCACTATATATATTGATTGGTAATTTTTAATTAAAGAAAGGTGTCTCTTGTTGAAATAATCCAAAACTCTCATTCTTTTTGTTTTAATTTTGTGTATTTGTATTAAGCAATAATAATAAATAAAATTTATATTATCATTTGAGGTTTACAAAGCACTTTCAAATGTCATTTCTTTTTTTATGACAAAAACTTGTGATATTGGAGTATTTATTATCCTAATTTAACACATAAGTAAGTTTCTGAAACTATACTGGAACTCAGTTCTTTCTGACTCCATGCTCAACCCTCTATGTATTGCAACTCTTAGCAGACTCTTCAGTTTAATGTTGAGGCAGCCAGATCTTGGGTAATCCTTATTGTGACACCTCGGTATTTAAATTGTTTTTTTTTTTGGCTGCTTGTAAAATTTTTTCCTTAATCTGATAGTTCTGAAATGTGGCCACAATATTCCTTGGGGTTTTTATTTTAGCGTTTCTTTCAGAAGGTGTTCGATGAATTCTTTCAATGCCTATTTTACCTTCTGATTCTATTACATCTGGGCAGTTCTCTTTGATGATTTCTTGCAAAATAGTATCTAGACTCTTTTTTTCATCATAGTTTTCGGAAAGTCCAATAATCCTCTGATTATCTCTCCTAAATCTATTTTCCAAGTCTGTCGTTTTTGCAAGTAGATAATTCATGGTTTTTTCCAGTTTGTCATTTTTTTGTTTTTACTTGACTGATTCTTGCTGTCTCGATGAATCATTAGTTTCTATTTGTTCAGTTCTAATTTTTAAAGAATTATTTTCTTCATTAGCTTTTTTTACTTCTTTCTGTATATGTCCAATTGAGGTTTTAAATGTATTGTTTTGGTCTGTGGAATTTTTTTCCATTTCACTATTTTTTTTTTTTTTAGTGAATTATTTTCTTTTTCCATTTCACAGATCCTAGTTTCTTGAGTGTTCTTTGTCTTTTCCAATTCACAGATCCTACTTTCTAGTGAATTCTTTATTTTTTTCCAATTCACAATTCTTACTTTCCTGAGATTTTTTTACTTTTTCCAATTCGTATTTCAGGAAGTTGTTGCTCTCTTGTAAGGCTTCTCTTTCCTTTCCCCATTTATCTTCTAACTCTCTTTTGAGACTTTTAATGGTCTCTTCTATGAGAGCATCATGTAAAGGAGGGAAGTCTGATGCATTTTTGCTGTTTGAGGTCTCTTCAGGTTTGCTGACCTACTCTTTTTCTGCATAGAAGCTGTCTATCTTCTTTTCATCTTTTTATTCATGTTTTCAAGCCTTTAGAGTATGTCTCCTAGGCAAGGGGGTTACCAGCTTCCTCTGCAGAGCAGGGAGAGATGTAAACCGATTTCTGGCTCCGAGGTATGGGAGTGATCTGAGTGAGAGTTTTCCCTTCCCCCAACAGGAAGTGCATTCAGCACTGGCCGAGCTATTGAAGTGCCCAGTTGGGCTGTGTGGGTTAGCGATTGCCCAAGGCTAGAGACTAAGGGGTGAAAGTGTCACTGCCCCAGGCCAGAGCCTCTTGTGGGACTGGGAGTATTAGCAGCTGACCGCTGACCCCCGATTCTACCGAACTCTGCCCAGAGCTCTGCCCCAGCGTCTCTGCCTGATGCAAATCGGCCCTGGGAAAGCTCTATGGCCCCAAGCCGAGCCCCCCAATGCACAAATTGGAAGCTAATCCGGGCTGTGTCCTCCTGCTGTGCAGGATCACAACTGCCCCAAAGAAAAGCCCTGTACTGCAGGTTGGGGCTGCCCGCTTGTGCTGAGATCTGTGCTTTCACTTTCGGTTTGAGGCTCTCCTCAGAACCTAATTTCTCTCCCAGTCTGCGCTGATCTCCCCCCTGGCCCCGGAACCAACCTTTTTTGGTGAGACTGCAGATTTTCTTTGGCTGGTGAGTTGTTCTACTTCTTATCTTTATGAATTGTAGCAGTCAAGACTATTTTTGAGGCTTGATATAATATTGATAAAGAGGGTAAGAGAAGAGCTTAGAAAGTCGTGTGTGCCTTCTCCGCCATCTTGGCTCCGCCCCTTCTATTTTATGATCAATAATGATCTCTAGTTCTTTTTTGGTCACAAATTCTTCCTCTTCCACAGGTCTGAGAAGTGAACTATACTATGTTCTTCTAATTTATTTATTATCTCATTATTTATATCTAAATCATGAACCCATTTTAACCTTGTCTTGGTGTACAGCGTTAAGTGTGGGTCAATGCCTAGTTTTTGCCATACTAGTTTCCAATTTTCCCAGCAGTTTTTGTAAAATAGTGAATTCTTATCTAAAATCTGGGGTCTTTGGGTTTGTCAAACACTAGATTGCTATAATTATGGACTATTTTGTCCTGTGAACCTAACCTATTCCACTGAACAACTGGTCTATTTCTTAGGTAATATCAAATGGTTTTGATGACCGTGCTTTATAATATAGTTTTATATCTGGAACAGCTAGGCCATCTTCATTTGATTTTTTTTTCCATTAGTTCCCTTGAAATTCTTGACCTTTTATTCTTGCAGATGAATTTTGTTGTTATTTTTTTTATGTCATTAAAGTAGTTTCTTGGGAATCCGATTGGTATAGTTTACCAAGTATTGTATTATATTTGCTCAGTCTATCCAACAGCACTTAATATTTTTCCATTTGTTTAGATATGACTTTGTGTGGAAACTGTTTTGTAGTTTTGGTCATATAGTTCCTGACTTTCCTTTGATAGATTCCCAAATATTTTATACTATTGATAGTTATTTTAAATAGACCATCTCTTTGTATCTCTGGCTGTTGAATTTTGTTGGTGATGTATAAAAATGCTGAGGATTAATGTAGATTTATTTTGTATCCTTCAACTTTGCTAAAGGTGTGGATTACTTCTAACAGTTTTTTAGTCAATTCACTAAATTTCTCTAAGTACACCATCAAGTCATATGCATAGAGTGATAATTTGGTTTCATTATTACCTACTCTAATTTCTTTAATTTATTTTTCATCTTTTATTATGAAAGTTAGCATTTCTAATACAATATTGAATAATAATGGTGATAGTGGGCAACCTTGTGCAACTCTTGATCTTATTGGGAATGATTCCAGTTTATTCCAATTACATCTGATGATTACTGATGGCTTAAAATAGATGTTACTGACTATTTTAAAGAAAAGTCATGTATTCTTATACTCTTTAGTGTTTTTAATAGGAATGGGTTTTGGATTTTATCAGATGCTTTTTCTGCATCTATTTAAGATAATCATATGGCTTTTGTTAATTTGGTTATTGATATAGTCTATTATGCTAATATTTTTTTTTTAATTGAACCAGTCCTGCATTCCTGGTATAAATCCCACTTAGTCATGGTGTATTATCCTTGGGATGATTTTCTGTAATTTCTTTGCTAATATTTTATTTAAGATTTTTGCATCAATATTCATTAGGGAGATTAGTCTATAGTTTTCTTTCTCTGTTTTTGTCCTACCTAGTTTAGGTATCACCATATCTATGTCATAAAAGGAATTTGGTAGGAGTCCTTCATTCCCTATTTTTCAAATAGTTCATATGTCATTGGAGTCAATTGTTCTGGTAAATGTTTGGTATAATTCACATGTAAACCCATCTGGTGCTGAGGATTTTTTCTTAGGGAGTTGATTGATAGCTTGTTCAATTTTTTTTTTCTAAAATGGGACTATTTGAGCAATTTATTTTCTCTTCCATTAATCTGGGAATCTAAATTTTTTAGGTATTCCTCCATTTCACTTAGATTATCAAATTTATTGATGTAAAGTTGGGTAAAGTAACTCCTAATTATTGATCTAATTTCCTCTTCATTGATGGAAAGTTCTCCCTTTTCATTTTCAGGATTAACAGTTATATGGTTTTCCTCTTTCTTTTTTTTTAAATCAAATTTATTAAAGGTTTATCTATTTAGTTGTTTTTTTTAATTAATTCAACAGTTTTTTTTAGTTTAATTTTATTGATCTCTCCTTTTATTTTTAGAATTTCAAGTTTAGTATTTGATTGGGGGGTTTTAAATTCCTCTTTTTCTAGATTTTTTAGTTGCAAGCCCAATTCATTGACCCTCTCTTTCTCTTTTTTTATGCACATAGCATCTAGAGATATAAAATGTCTGCTTATTACTACTTAGACCTCATCCCACAAATTTTGATATGTTGTCTCATTAGTGTCATTCTCCTGAGAGAAATTATTAATTGTGTCTATGATTTGCTGTTTCACCCATTCATTCTTTAGAATTAGATTGTTTAGTTTCCAATTACTTTTTCGTCTATTTTCCCCTGGCCTTTTATTGAATGTAATTTCTATTGCATCATGATCTGAAAAGAATGCATTTACTATTTCTGCCTTTCTGCATTTGATTTTGAGGTATTCATGTCTCAATATATGGTCAATTTTTATATAGGTTCCATGAACCTACAAGAAGAAAGTATACTCCTTTCTGTCTCCATTCTATTTTCTCCAAAGATCTATCCTTCCTACCTTTTCTAGCATTCCATTTACTTCTTTAACTTCTTTCTTTTTTTTATTTTGTGCTTTGATTTATCTAGTTCTGTGAGAGCAAGGTTGAGAATAGTTTTGCTGTCCATTTCTTCTTGCAGTTCTCTTAACTTCTCCTTTAGGAATTTCCATGCTATACCACTTGCAAATATATTTAGTATTGATATGGTTTCATTATCTATGATACCTGTTAGCAAGAAATAGTTTCTTTCCTTATCTCTTTTAATTAGAATATTTTTTTTTTCCTTTTGCTTGATCTGAGATCAGGATGGCTACCCCTTCTTTTTTTTACTTCAATTAAAGCATAATAGATTGTGCTCCAGCCTTTTACCTTTACTCTGTATTTCTCACTCTGCTTTAAATGTGTCTTGTACATATTGTTTGATTCTGACTTTTAATCCAGTCTGCTATCCACTTCAGCTTTATGGGAGAGTTCATACCATTGACATTTATCGTTAAAACTACTATATCTGTATTTCCTGACATTTTATTATCCCCAGATTATAATTTCTACTTTTCCTCATCCCCTGTTTTTTTACTTATGAGTACCACTTGTCTCAAGCAGCTCTCCTCCCTTAGAATCTCTCCCCTTTTCTTATACCTTTGCCCTACTCTTTCTGTTTTCCCTTCTATTTACTCTACCTCTTCCCCTTTTTTGCCTTTCCCCTTTTTTCAATAAGGTAAGAGAAGTTTCTTTGTAAACCCAATATTTCTAATATTTTCTCTTTGAGCCAAATCTGATGAGAGTTAGATTCACACGGTGTTCACCCTCTCCCTTCTTTCCCTCAAATTTAATAGGTTTCCTTTGCCTCTTCATGAGATGTAATTTCTCTGATTTTACCTCCACTTTTCCCTTTTTCTGGTATAATCCCCTTTCCACTTCTAGTTTCATTTGTATATTGTAACAATAAAATCAAATTATACATGCACTCTCTATGTGTACCCATAACAGAAATACAGTTCTCAAAAGTTCTTTTTGACTCGAGTCCTATATTTGGAGGTTAATTTTTTTCTTTAGCTTTGGTCTTGTCATCAGAAATAAATGGAATTCACCTGTTTCATTGAATGCCCATCTTCTTCCCTAGAAGAAAATGTTCAAGTTACAGGGATAGTTTATTCTTGCTTACATTCCAGGTTCTTTTGCCTTTCAGAATATCAGATTCCAGGCCCTTCAATCCTTTAATGTGGAACGTGCTAGACCCTGGGTGATGTTTATTGTGGCTCCTCAGTATTTCAATTTGCTTGATTGATTCTTGATGTCTCATTGAGTCATTCATTTCCATTTTTCAATTCTGAATTTTAGAGAATTATTTTTTCATTTACTTTTTTTAACCTCATTTTGTATTTGTCCAATTGAGTTTTTAAATGAGTTGTTTTGTTCTATGGAATTTTTTTCCATTTCACAAATTCTGTTTTTTGTGTTATTTTCTTTTTCCACCTCACAAATTCTGTTTTCCTGGCAATTATTTACCTTTTCCAATTCACAAATTCTGTTTTTCAGGGAATTGTTTTCTTTTTCCACTTTATCAAATCTATCTTTTAATGAGTTATATGCCTTTATCAAACCCTCTTGCAGTTTTCCTTTATTTTTCCCATTTTTCTTCTTCCTCTCTTTTGAGATACTTTTAAAATTTCTTCAAGGAGAGCCTTGTGTGATGGGGATAAGTTATATCACTCTTGTGGGTTCATCTAGATGCAGATAGCTCTCTCCATTGCAAGACTATTGGAATTGGATGAATTGCCTCCTTCTTGGAAAGAGCCATGCCCCATCAGAGTTGATCATCACTTAATCTTGTTGCTTTGTACAATGTCATTTTGGTTCTATTTACTTCATTTAGCCAAGAAAACTCCAAACAGGATCACAAAGAGTTGGACATGGTTACAAAAACAAATTTTATAGTATTTGCATGTATACAATAGAAGATATTATATGGTGGATTTTATTCAACACAGGAACTGTGATGAATGTATGGGATTTAATATAATGGAATAGAAAATAATTGAATAGATTAGAACAGAGTTTTATCATAGAGCTCAGCACATACTAAGCATTTTATAAGTGCTTATTGCTTGATTGAGGAATAAAATAGAATAGAACAGAAAAGTCAGTTAGCTAAGAAGTATTTATTGGAGTGTATACATAGATTTAGATTGATTTATATGGCACAGTTAACAGAGACTTCATTCTTGAAGTTAAGAAGTGCTCCATTTTTATAGCATTTTATTTTCAAAACACATGCATAGATAGTTTTCATCATTCACCCTTGCAAAACCTTGTGTTCCAAACTTTTTTTTCCCTCTCTTCCTTGAACCCCTCCCCAAAAAGGAAAGTAATCCAATATATGTTTAACGTGTCCAATTCAAGATATATTCTGTAAGAGTACCCTTCAGCTCATATTAATTCTATGATACTGGAAAATTATTTAACAACTCAGTGCCTTAGAGAGAATGTATGCTGACTTGCCTCCATAGAAGAAGTTTCTCATAGTGAGCTTGATGAAATTAGTTTGAATTAAAAAAAAAAATGAGTAGAATGTTAGCACTGAAAGAAAATATAGAAAGTCATTTAATTTGATCTTTTCTACTTTGTAGAGAAAGTACTTAAATTGTTCAGAATTTCAATCTACATTATATTTTGATTTAGCATAAAGAAAATCTATGGGGTTAATTTTATTCACAGGAGATAGATGACACCAGCCATTTTGATTTCAGCAGAGGTGGGAAATGATGTGAGCAAAATATTGAAAATATTTTCATATAAGGTTGCTATCTTTTTAAGTTTTACATATCTATTTATTAGAGAAGCTTCTATGGGGGATGTATGTAGGAAATAATTGTAATGTTTAAAAAATCAATATTAAAAAATTGTTGTGCTGAGATAGAAAATCTCAGTAGTCTAGGGTTGTCACATTGGTTAGGAAAGCTGTACCACTGTATGTTTATCCTTGAGAAACAACTTTGCACAATTATTTTAGATTGTCTTCCTCCAATACCGTGTAGTAGTTAGAATGATTGAGGGACAGAAAAAAAAAACACTAATTTCTTTTTTTTTTTGAGGTCTTGATGTGATTTATTCAGAGTCATGGACATATTAAATAGAAGAACTGTGACTTAAAAGTAAATTTTCTGTTAATTGGTCCACTGCCTTCTTCCAAACTATTTGCAGACCCATCTGATATAAATATAAAAAACCTTGAGTATAAAAAAACACTAATTTGAACAAATGTGTCAAGTAGCACAAAATACTCAGTTCAAGCCATTAGAAATATTCTCTCAGGTAAACCTTTTAAAGACAAAGTTTTTTTTTTTTTTTTAAAGGATCTGAACAGACCACAGGATACCAAAGTCCTTGAGTCAAGTTCACATTGAGAGAAGAAAGAGTAGTAGCTGACAGTTTCTCATTTTTGCTAATTATTTCTAATGATGTATTAGTTTTTATTGTCATTACCGCCTAAATTGTGAAGTCCCTGAGGCAAAGTTCTGGTTGTTCTCTATATAATATAATTCTGGAGAGGGAGCTAATGCATTTTTTGGTGTATGTTCCTGTTCTTTAAACTATGTACATTTACAAGAACAGGCAACGAATTGTATTTTAGCTAAGCCAAGCTAACAATATTTATGAATAAATAATTATCTATTTTCTAAGTTTTATGCTAATTACTGGGAATACAAATATAAACAGAAAATCTCTTTCTTCCAGGATCTTACATTGTGATGGGGGGCAGAGATAACTTATAAAAGGAAGATGAAAAATTGAGGAAAAAGATACTCACATGGAGATATGGTAGTGGAAAAAGTCCAGAAAATCTGGTGATTAAAACCTGAAGAGAATTGAAGATATGACTGATGGAGGAGTTTTATATTAAATGCAGGTATTGGAGAGACAATCTGAAGAAAATGAGGCTGGGATATTAAAGACATGCCTATGCTCACCCATCTATTAAGTGACAGTGATGAGATTTGACTCTGTTTTTCCTTATTGTCAATTACCATTTTTCCCATTATACTATAGGTCTTGAGGAACTTTTATGGTAACCAAGAAGACAAATTCAAATATGTAAATGGCATCATCATGGTCAAATAGAGGTTTTAGACCATAGTTCAAGACATATTATAGGGCAACATATTTGTCAAGTGAGCTGTAAATTATATATGTGATATATCAAGGAAAGAAATGAAAATGACTCTTACCTTTGTGGACCAGAGTAGAGGTGACCTTTTCTATAGTTTTGAAGTTTGAATAAACTTTGGAAGGCAACAGAAGATGGCTGGCTGTGAGAAGATGAGGAATTTTCCAAAAAAGAAAAAGTAAAGTGGTTTGTAGGAAAACACACCTGTGTTCATTTTTAAAAAAAATATATATATATCTTCATGTTGTCTGGAGCTATAATTATTTCTAGAATAACTCTCATGGTTTCCTCTTTATAGATATAATTTATATAACAAACAACATCCTATAGTTTTATAACACCAGTAAATAATAATGACTTCATTTTCCCTAAAGCTATTTTGATATAATTCATTACACACTAGGCATATTGTAATTTATGGATGAAATAATAGTCTTCAATAGCAAAGATGATAAGTTTCTTGGTGTGATTATGGTAGCATCAAAAGTTAGGACATTTTCTAAAGTTAATGTGATATATAAAGAATAAGATTTTAAATTAAATTTAAAAATTGATGTGTTCATTATATGTCCAATCAAGTAAATGTTTAAAAACCCGTGCATAAGATCACTAGGAAGATAGATGACTAGTCTCTTTCTGCAAATCTAATCATTGTTGTAATGTCAAAAGATAGGGAACATGCCTCAGATATGGACGGAAAATAAAAATATATAGAGATGAATAGATAAATAGATATAGATAGTTACTTCAACAATATAAGAAGACTACCTTTTCTTGATATACAAATGCCCAAAATAAATGTTATGAATCAATACCAGAGAACTTTAATTCTGAGAGTTCTTGGTTAGTTACTCCTCCCACATCCAACTGACTATAAGCAGAATAAAATGTGTGCAAGCAAATATGAAACCTTCTAACTGGGGATGTTGCTATGGATATTACAAAAAGAAGCACTAAGTATTGAAACATCCCATCACCTATCATACATTGTAAAAAAATGACTGATGTTGAGGGGTGAAGCCAAGATGTCAGAGAGTATACATGTCTTTGTCTGAGCTCCTCCTAGTGTCCCTCAGAGCAATACCAGATCAAGTCTCTGAACTGATTGTGGAGTGACAGAACACACAAATATTTGGAGTATAACAAATCTCCAGAAGAAGATACCTTGGAAGAACTTCAGAAAAGGTCTGTTACAGTTGAGCAGAGGGAGATACTGCTGAATGCAGACCCAACTCAAGGAGCACAGGGTAGCGAGCTAAGATTCTGCAGTGTTCTACACTGTGGAATCTACAGGAAGGATCTCAGACTACTCTACTGATTATAAGACACTGGATCACCAGATTAGTTCTGAGACACCCAAAAGAAATACAAAAGGCAAATAGTGAGTCTCTGAACCACAGAAAAATGCAGGACCTCATCATACCTACTAAGCACCTGAAGTCAGTTAGCAGCACTGACCCCAGGGCAAAAGTGCCTATTGCCCCTTTGCCTTAAGAGCAGACCTCGACCTATATTAACTCCTTACGAAATAGATTTAACAAAATGGAAAAGACAAGCAACTCTTTACAAAATAGATTTGATAAAAGATAAAAAGCATGTAGCTCCTTAGAAAATAGATATGGAAAAGAAACCAATTAATTTTAAAACAAAATTTGTGAAATGGAAAAAAAAATGCAATGAACAAAATACCAATTATAAAAGTTCAATTGGCTAAATACAAAAGGAGATAAAAAAGCTAACTGAAGAAATTAATTCACTAAAGATTAGAATTGAACAAATGGAAGTGAATGCCTCAATGAAACTTGAAGAATCAGTCAAACAAGACCAAAAAAAGGAAAAAAAGTAAAAGAAAATGTAAAATATCTCATTGGAGAAACAACTGACCTGGGAAACAGATTTAGGAGAAAAAATCTAAGAATTATTAGACTTCCTGAAAATCATGATTTAAAAAAAAGAGTCTAGACAACATCTTTCAGGAAATCAAGAAAAATTGCCCTGAAGTCATAGAACCAGAGGGTAAAATAGCCACTGAAAGAATTCACCAATTACCTCCTGAAAGAGAACTCAAAATGGTAACTCTGAAGAACATCATTAGGTAAATTTCAGAATTATCTAATCAGAAGAAAATATTCCAAGAAGCCAGAGGGAAGCAATTCAAAAACCAAGGAACTGCAATCTGGATTATCCAGGACCTAGTAACTTCCACTTTAGACTATTGAACGGCATGGGATTTGATATTCCAAAAGGCAAAGGAACTTGGATTACAATCTGGAATCAATTATCCAACAAAATGAGCATTATCTTTCAAGGAAAAAGATGGACATTCAATGAAACAAGTGAATTTCATCTATTTCTGATGAAAAGACCAGTGCTGAATAGAAAAAATAATAATGTTAAAATGCAGAATTCAAGAAAAGCATAAAAAGGTAAAAAGAAAAGGGAAAAAAATCTTTAAAAAAGTTATAACACATATCCCTATATTGGAAGAAAATAAGTTTAACTCTTGAGATCTGTATCTCTCTTATGAGCATACTTAGAGAGTACAGGTATAATTTGATTTTATTGTGAAGATAGAAAAAAATTAAACTAGAGAAGAAAAGTGATTTTACTGGAATAAGAGGAAGATGAGCTTAAAATGGAGTAAATTGCATCTTATAAAGAGGCAAAAAAGACCTATTTTAGTTTTGGCAAAGAAGGGAAGGGGATGAGAATTGGGTGAATCTTACTCTCATCAGATTTGGCTCAAAGAGAGAATATTAGACACATTTAGCTTCACAGAGAAACTTGTCTCACCCTAGAGGAAAATAGAAGATGAAAGGGAAAAGGAAAGGAGGAGCCTAAAAGAAGAAACAACAAGGGCAGCTAGTTGGTGTAGCGGATAGAGAACCAGCCCTGAAATCAGGAGGAGCCGAGTTCAAATTTGACCTCAATCACAACACATTCTGGCTGTGTGACTCTGCAAGTCATTTGATCCCAATTGCCTCAGGAAAAAAAAAAGAACTGAAAACAAAGTAGATGGGGAAATGTATAAGAAAGGGGAAGGGGTTGTAAAAGATGAGGCCTGTTTGAGGGAGGTGGTGGTCAGAATCAAATTAACAGGAAGGAAGAAAAGACAGAAAGGAAAGAGAAAAGTATGACTGGGGGAAAACAACATGGTAGGAAAACCAGAATTAACAAATTTAACTGTGAATGGGAATGGGATGAACTCTCCCATAAAATGGAAGTGGATAGCAGATGGATTAAAAGCCAGAATCCTACCATATGTTGTTTACAAGAAACACATTTAAAGCATAGAAATTTGATAGACATTTGGAGAAAATTGAATGGAGACAGAAAGGAACATATTATTTTCTAAGTTATACAAGGAATCTATAGAAAAATTGACCATATACTAGATGTATATCAAATGTAGAAAGGCAAAAATAGTAAATGTATTTTTTCAGATCATGAGGCAATAAAAATTTCATGCAACAAAAGGCCATGGAAAATAGACCAAAATTAATTAGAAACTAAATAATCTAATCCTAAAGAATGAGAGGTTGAAATAAGTAAAAGACATAATTAATAATTTCATCAAAGAGAATGATGATATTGAGGCAACACACAAAAATTTATGGTATGCAGCCATAGCAGTTCTTAGGGGAAGTTTTATATGTCTAGATGTTTATTTGCATAAAATGGAGAAAGAGAAGCTCAATGAATGGGTCTTGCTACTAAAAAAGCTAGGAAAAGAACAAATTAAAAACCTCCAATTAAAAACCAAATTTGGAATTCTGAAAATAAAAAGGAAGATTAATAAAATTGAAAATAATAAAACTATTGAATCAATAAACAAAACTAAGGGTTGGTTTTATGAAATAAAAAAAAAAACAACAAAATTGTTCAACCTTTAGTTAATTTGATTAGAAAAAGGAAAGAAGAAAAGCAAATTGTTAATACCAAAAATGAAAAGGGAGAACTTTCCACCAATGAAGAGGAAATTGGAGCAATAATTAGAAGCTATTTTGCCCAACTATATGTCAATAAATTTGATAATCTAAGAGAAATGGAGGAATACCTATAAAAATATAGATTACCCAGATTAAGAGAAGAGGAAATAAATTACTTAAATGGTCCCATTTTAGAAAAAAAAAGGACCTGAAGAGGCTATTAATCAACTACCTAAGAAAAAAATCTCCAAGGCCTGATAGATTCACATGTGAATTCTACCACACATTTAAGGAATGATTATGCAATGCAAAGTATTTGAAAAAAATAGGGAAATAAATAATTCTAATATATTCCTTTTATAACTAGATATAGTACTGATGCCTAACCCAAGGAGGGTCAAAACAGAAAAAGAAAATTATAGAAAAATTTCCTTAATGAATATTGATGCAAAAATCTTAAATAAAATATAGGAAAAAGATGACAGAAAGTCATCCCCAGGATAATACACCATGACTGAGTAGGATTTATACCAGGAAAGCAGGGCTGGTTTAATATTATAAAAATTACAAGCATAAATGATTATATCAATAACCAAACTAACAAAAATATTATGATAATCTCAAAAGATGCAAAAAAAAATCATTTAAAAAAAAAATCTGGACTTCCGGCCAAGATGGCAGAGAGGAGGCACACAACTGTGTAAGCTCCACATTTTCTTTCAGAATTCATTTCATGACAAGCCTCTGAATTAATGCTTGACTGGAAAAAAAAAAAACAAAAACAAAAACCATAGTTACCAAGAGAAGACATCCTTGAGATTTGACAGGAAAAGTCTGTTTTTGCTTGAGGGCAGGGACGGTGTTATATCTGGCACAGGCTGAGGGCAGGCAGCAGCAGCAGCAAGAGCAATGAGCTCACAGCCAAGCAGACCAGAGTGGGGTGGGGTGTGATCACAGTCGTCTCTAAGGGGAGAGTTTGCTACAGGATTGGATACTTTGCTCTGGCAGCAAGTCAGTAGCCCAGCAGAGAAGCTGGGGGTGAATACAACCCCAAACAGCTGGAATCTCTTGGGCCCTGGTCACTCCTCCCCCACAGCATCTCAGCACACTCTCAGAGTCTCAGAGCACAGGCACAGCACAGTCCTGCTAGTGCCTTGATGCTGCCACCCTCCCTCCCTTCCTTCCCCCCTCCCCCGGCAGTCTGTACAGGAAGCTCGGTAACACCACTCAACCCCTCCCCCCAAAAAAGCAGATTCCATTTGGGGTTTTTTTCTTTTTTTCTTGGCTAGTTTGTCTCTGATTCTTCTCTGACAAAATGAGCAAAAAATTGAAAAGGACCTTAACCACTGATGGCTTTTATACGGATAAAGAGAAGACTCTAAACCCTGAGGAGACTAAAAACAGACTGTCTCCAGGTTAATCCCCAAAGGAGGAGATCATCTGTTTCTCAGCACAGATGAATCTCATAGAAGAAATTTAAAAAGGCTCACACAAGAGAGCTAGAAGAAAAATGGGAAAAGGAGATGGAGGCTTGGCAAGAGAGTCTGGAGAAATCATTCTACTCATTTAAAGACAGAGTGGATAAAGAAAACAAATCCTTGAAAAATAGGATTAGTGAACTGGAAAAAGAAAATAGCTCTCTAAAAAATACAATTGGCAAAATGGGAAAAAATTCCATAGAACAAAACAACTCAATTGGACAATTAAAAAAAGATATAAAAAAAGTGAATGAAGAAAATACTTCCTTGACAATCAGAACTGAGCAAATGGAATTGAATGACTCGAGGAGACAACAAGAATCAGTCAAGCAAAACCAAAAAAATCAAACAATGGAGAAAAATGTGAAATACCTTCTTGGGAAAACAACAGACCTGGAAAATAGGTCTAGGAAAGACAATCTGGGAATTATTGGACTCCCAGAAAAATATGATGAAAAAAGAGCCTGGACACTATTTTCCAGGAAATTATCAAAGAGAACTGCCTAGAAGTCATAGAAACAGAGGGTAAAATAGACATCGAAAGAATTCATCGATCACCTGCTGAAAGGAATCCTAAAATCAAAATACCAAGAAATATAGTGGCCAAATGCCAGAACCCTCAAACAAAGGAAAAAATACTCCAAGAGGCCAGAAAAACCCAATTCAAATACAGAGGAGCCACAATAAGGATCACCCAGGATCTAGCAGCATCCACATTAAAAGATCAAAGGGCCTGGAATATGATATTCTGAAAGGCTAAGGAACTTGGTATGCAACCAAAAATAACTTGCCCAGCCTGAATGAGCATCTTTTTCCAGGGAAGAAGACGGTTGTTCAATGAAATAAGTGAATTTCACCTATTTTTGATGAAAAAACCAGAATTTAACAAAAAGTTTGATCTATAAATATAGAACTCAAGAGAAACCTCAAAAGGTAAAAAGAAATCTTGGAAACTATATTTCTGCTATAAAGATGTATAAAAAATACATGTATACCTTGTCCTAGAAATTAGAGGTGGAAAGGACATTGTACCAGAAAAAGGGTAAAGTGGGGGTACTACATCTCATGAAGAGGCAAAGGAAACCTATTATATCTGAGAGAAAGAATGGAGGGGGATGAATATAGTGGGTATCTTACTGCCATCAGAATTGGCTTTAAGAGAAAAATTTTAGACATTCAATTTTATAGTGAAACTTCTCCCACCTCATTGAAAAGTGAGAAGGGAAAAGTGAAAAGGGAAGGAATAAGCTAAGTGGAAGGGAATATGGAAACTGTGAGGGAAAAGAGTAAGATGGGGGAGGAACTTTAAGGCAGGAGGGGGAGGGATACTAAAAAGGGAGGGCTGTGAGAAGCAAGTGGTGCTCACAAGTTTAATACTGGGAAAGAGGGGTAAAGGGGAAAGAAGGGAGAAAAGCATAAATAGGGGTTAACAAGATGGCAAGTAATACAGAATTGGTAATTTTAACCATAAATGTGAAAGGGGTAAACTTCCCCATAAAGAGAAAGCAGTTAGCAGAATGGATTAAAAGCCAGAATCCTACAATATGTTTTTTACAGGAAACACACCTGAAGCAGGGAGAAACATGCAGAGTAAAGGTAAAAGGTTGGAGCAAAATCTACTATGCCTAAGGTGAAGTCAAAAAAGCAGGGGTAGCCATCCTGATCTCAGATCAAGCAAAATCAAAAACTGATCTAATTAAAAGAGATAAGGAAGGGCACTATATCTTGTTAAAGGGTAGCATAGATAATGAAGCAATATCAATATTAAACATATATGCACCAAGTGGTGTAGCATCTAAATTCTTAAAAGAGAAATTAAGAGAGCTGCAAGAGGAAATAGACAACAAAACTATAATAGTGGGAGATCTCAACCTTGCACTCTCAGAATTAGATAAATCAAACCACAAAATAAATAAGAAAGAAGTCAAAGTGGTAAATTGAATACTAGAAAAGTCAGATATGATAGATCTCTGGAGAAAACAAAATGGAGACAGAAAGGAGTACACTTTCTTTTCAGCAGTTCATGGACCTTATACAAAAATAGACCATATATCAGGACATAAAAACCTCAAACTCAAATGCAGTAAGGCAGAAATAGTAAATGCATCCTTTTTAGACCACGATGCAATAAAAATTACATTCAGCAAAAAGCCAGGGGAAAGTAGACCAAAAATAATTGGAAACTAAATAATCTCATACTAAAGAATGATTGGGTGAAACAGCAAATCATAGACACAATAACTTCATCCAAGAAAATGACAATAATGAGACATCATACCAAAATGTGTGGGATGCAGCCAAGTGGTAATAAGGGGAAATTTCATATCTCCAGAGGCCTAGTGGCATAAAATAAACAAAGAGAAGGTCAATGAATTGGGCTTGAAACTAAAAATGCCAGAAAAGGAACAAATTAAAAACCCCCAGTCAAACACTAAACTTGAAATTCTAAAAATAAAAGGAGAGATCAATAAAATTGAAAGTAAAAAAACTTTTGAACTAATTAAGAAAACTAAGAGTTGGTTCTATGAAAAAACCAACAAAATAGACAAACCCTTAGTAAATGTGATTTAAAAAAGGAAAGAGGAAAATAAAATTGTTAGTCTTAAGAATGAAAAGGGAAAACTCGCCACTAACGAAGAGGAAATTAGAGCAATAATTAGGAATTGCTTTGCCCAACTTTATGGCAATAAATTTAACAACTTAAATGAAATGGAAGAATATATTCAAAAATATAGCTTGCCCAGATTAACAGAGGAAGAAGTAAATATCCTAAACAGTCCCATCTTAGAAAAAGAAATAGAACAACTATTAACGAACTCCCTAAGAAAAAATCCCCAGGACCAGATGGATTTACATGTGAATTCTACCAAACATTTAAAAAACAATTAACTCCAATGCTATATAAACTATTTGAAAAAAATAGGGATTGAAGGAGTCCTACCAAACTCCTTTTATGACACAGACATGGTACTGATATTTAAACCAGATAGGCTGAAAACAGAGAAAGAAAATTATAGACCCAATCTCCCCAATGAATAGTGATGCTAAAATCTTAAATAAAATATTAGCAAAAAGATTATAGAAAATCATCCCCAGGATAATACACTATGACCAAGTAGGATTTATACCAGGAATGCAGGGCTGGTTCACTATTAGGAAAACTATTAGCATAATCAACTATATCAATAACTAATCTAACAAAAACCATATGATCATCTCAATAGATGCAGAAAAAGAATTTGATAAAATCCAACATCCATTCCTAATAAAAACACTTGAGAATATAGGAATAAATGCACTTTTCCTTAAAATAGTCAGCAGCATATATTTAAAACCGTCCGTAAACATTATATGCAATGGGGAAAAACTGGAACCTTTCCCAGTAAGATCTGGTGTGAAGCAAGGTTGCCCACTCTCACCATTGTTATTCAATATTGTATTACAAACATTAGCCTTGGCAATAAGAGTCAAGAAAGAGATCAAAGGAATTAGAGTAGACAATGAGGAAACCAAACTATCACTCTTTGAAGATGATATGATGGTATACTTAGAGAACCCCAGAGATTCTACTAAAAAGCTATTAGAAATAATTCATAACTTCAGCAAAGTTGCAGGTTACAAAATAAATCCCCATAAATCCTCAGCATTTTTATACATCACCAACAAAATCCAACAGCAAGAGATAACAAAGAGAAATTCCATTCAAAATAACTGTTGACAGCATAAAATATTTGGTAATATATCTACCAAAGGAAAGTCAGGAATTATATGAGCAAAATTACAAAAAACTTTCCACACAAATAAAGTCAGACTTAAATAATTGGAAAAATATTAAGTGCTCTTGGATAGGCCAAGTGAATATAATAAAGATGACAATACTCCCTAAACTAATCTATTTATTTAATGCTATACCAATCTAACTTCCAAGAAAATATTTTAATGATCTAGAAAAAATAACAACAAAATTCATATGGAATAATAAAAGGTTGAGAATCTCAAGGGAATTAATGAAAAAAAAAAAACAAATGAAGGTGGCCTAGCTGTACCTGATCTAAAACTATATTATAAAGCAGCAGTCACCAAAACCATTTGGTATTGGCTAAGAAATAGATTAGTTGATCAGTGGAATAGGTTAAGTTCACAAGACAGAAGTCAACTATAGCAATCTAGTGTTTGACAAACCCAAAGATCCTAACTTTTGGGATAAGAATTCATTATTTGAGAAAAACTGCTGGGAAAACTGAAAATTAATATGGCAGAAATTTGGCATGGAACCACACTTAACACTGTATACCAAGCTAAGATCAAAATGGGTCCATGATTTTGGCATAAAGAATGAGATTATAAATAAATTAGAGGAACATAGGATACTTTATCTTTCAGACTTGTGGAGGAGGAAAAAATTTGTGATCAAAGATGAACTAGAAAACATTACTAATCATAAAATAGAAAATTTTGATTATATCAAATTAAAAAGCCTTTGTACAAACAAAACTAATACAAACAAGATTAGAAGGGAAGTAATAAACCGGGAAAACATCTTGACAGTTAAAGGTTCTGATGAAGGCCTTATTTCCAAAATATATAGAGAATTGATTCTAATTTATAAGAAATCAAGCCATTCTCCAATTGATAAATGGTCAAAGGATATGAACAGACAATTTTCAGATGATGAAATTGAAACTATTACCACTCATATGAAAGAGTGTTCCAAATCACTACTGATCATAGAAATGCAAATTAAAACAACTCTGAGATACCACTACACACCTGTCAGATTGCCTAAGATGACAGGAAAAAATAATGATGAATGTAGGAGGGGATGTGGGAAAACTGGGACACTGATGCATTGTTGTGGAGTTGTGAATGAATCCAGCCATTCTGGAGAGCAATCTGGAATTATGCCCCAAAAGTTATCAAACCGTGCATGCCCTTTGATCCAGCAGTTCTACTATTTGGCTTATCCCAAAGAGATACTGAAGAGGGAAAGGGCCTTGTATGTGCCAAAATGTTTGTGGCAGCCCTGTTTGTAGTGACTAGAAACTGGAAAATGAATGGATGCCCATCAATTGGAGAATGGTTGGGTAAACTGTGATACATGAATGTTATGGAATATTATTTTTCTGTAAGAAATGACCAGCAGGATGAATACAGAAAGGCTTGGAAAGACTTACATGAATTGATGCTAAGTGAAATGACCAAAACCAGGAGATCATTATATACTTCAAAAATGATACTGTATGAGTATGTATTCTGATGGAAGTGTATTTCTTTGACAAAGAGACCTAATTCAGTTTCAGTTGATGAATGATGGACAAAAGCAGCTACACTCAAAGAAATAACACTGCGAAATGAATGTAAACTGCTTGCATTTTTGTTTTACTTTCTGGGTTATTTTTACCTTCTGAATCCAATTCTCCCTATGCAACAAGAGAACTGTTCTGTTGTGCACACATATATTGTATCTAGGATATATTGCAACATATTCAACATATATAGGACTGTTTGCCATCGGGGGTAGGGGGTGGAGGGAGAGAGGGGGAAAATCAGAACAGAAGTGAGTGCAAGGGATAATGTTGTAAAAAATTACCCTGGCATAGTTTCTGTCAATAAAGTTATTATAATAAAAAATAAATGAATAAAAAAGAAAAAAAAAGAAAGAGAAATAGAAAAAAAAGAAAAAAAATCCAACACCTATTCCTATTAAAAACACTAGAGAGTATACAAATAAATGGAATTTTCCTTAAAATGATTAGTAGCATCTATTTCATATCATCAGCAAGCATCACATGTAATGAGGACAAATTAGAACCAGTCCCAATAAGATCAGGGGTGAAACAAGATTGCCTATTATCACCATTACTATGTTACCAAATGTTAGCTTTGGCACAAAGAGAAGAAAAATAGATTAAAGGAAGTAGAGTATGTAATAAGGAAATCTAATTATTATTCTTTATAGAAAGTATGATTGTATACTTAGAAAATCCTAATGAATTAACTAAAAACTACTAGAAATAATTCAAAATTATAACATAGTTGTAGGATACAACATAAATCTACAGAAATCATCAGCATTTTTATTTATTACCAATAAAGTCCAACAGCAAGAGATACAAATAGAAATTCCATTTAAAATAAAGATCAGTGGTGAACAAGGATGGCTATTTTCATCATTATTATTCAATATTGCAATAGAATTGTTGGCTTTTAAAATGTTTGTGGCAGCCAATTTTGTAGTGGCTAGAAACTGGAAATTGAATGGATGTCCATCAATTGGAGAATGGGGTTGGGTAAATTGTGGTAGATGAATGTTATGAAATATTATTATTCTGTAAAAAATGACCAGCAGGATGAATATAGAGAGGGTTGGAGAGACTTACATGAACTGATGCTAATTGAAATGAGCAGAACCATACACTTCAACAACAATACTATATGAGGATATATTGTTATGGAAGTGGATATCTTCGACAATGAGAAGATCCAATTCAGTTCCAACTGATCAATGATGGACAGAATCAGCTACACCCAGAGAAAATACACTGGGAATTGAATGTGGACTACTTGCATTTTTATTTTTTTTCCAGTTATTTTTACCTTCTGAATTCGATTTTTCTTGTGCAACAAGAGAATTGTACACATATATTGTATTTGATATGCTTTAACATGTTTAACATGTATGAGACTGCCTGCCATCTAGGGGAGGAGGTGGAGGGAGGGAAAGGAAAAGTTGGAACAGAAATGAGTGCAAGGGACAGTGTTGAAAAATTACCCATGCATATGTTCTGTCAATAAAAAGCTATAAAAAAGAAATGTTGGCTTTAACAATAATAAAAGATAAAAACAAATTAAAGGGATTAGAATAAGGAATGAGAAGATAAATCTTTCACTCTTTGCAAATGATGATATGATCATATACTTAGAGATTCCTAGAAAATTATGCAAAATCTCAAAACAATTAATAGCTTTAGCAATGTTTCAGGATATAAGATAAACCCACACAAATGATCATCATTTGTCTATATTATTGACAAAGTCAGCAGCAAGAGAGAGGAGAGAAATTCCATTTAAAATAACTGTAAACAAAATAAAATATCTAGGTACACCTGCTAAGACAAATCCAGGAACTACATGAATAGAATTACAGAACACTTCTCACACAAATAAAGTCAGATCTAAATAACTGTAAAAATATCAATTGCTCATCAGTAGGCTCAGTTAAAATAATAAAAATTACAAATCTATATAAATTGATGTACTTGTTCTGTGCCATACCATTTAAACTGCCAAAAAAATTGTTTTGCAGAGCTACAACAAAAAAAATAATAACAAAAGTCAATTGGAAGAACAAAAAGGCAAAAACATCAAGACAATTAATTAAAAAAAATTACAAAGGATGGTGACTTAGCTGTGTCAGATCTAAAACGCCAGAGTCTAAGACTAAGAAATAATCATCAAAACCATTTGGTGCTGTCTACGAAATACAGTGGTGGATCAGTGCAATAGTTTAGATACACAATACAGTAATCAAAATCAATGACTATAATAATCTAGTATTTGATAAACCCCTAAACTCTAGCTTCTAAAATAAGAACTTATTGTTTGACAAAAATTTCTTGGAAAACTAGAGAACATTATGTCAGAACTTGGCGTAGACCTACATCTCATATGCCATACCAAAATATGGTCAAAATTGATACATGATTTAAGTGTGATTTAAGAGTGATACCACAAGCAAATTAGTGAACAAGGGATAGTTCACCTATCAAATCTTTGGAGAAGGGAGGAATTTATGACAAAACAAGAATTAGAGAATGGACAACATTAATTACATTAAATTAAAATGTTTTTTAATAAACAAAATTTACACAAACAAGATTAAAATGGAAGTATAAAATTGGGAAAAAATTTTACAGTTAGTGTTTCTGATAAAGGTCTCATTTTTAAATATAAATAATTGTGTCAAATTTACAAGAATACAATTCATTTCCCAAATGGTAAATGGTTAAAGGATAAGAACAGACAACTTTCAAATGATGAAATTAAAACCATTTATATCATATGAAAAGATACAAATTAAAACATCTCTAAGATACTATCTCATATTTCTCAGATTGGCTAAGATTACAGGAAAAGATAATGATAAATGTTGGAGGGAATGTAAAAAAAAACTGGGGCACTAATGCATTGTTTTGAAATGTTTTGAAATGTTCCAACTGTGCTGGACAACAATTTGGAACTATGGCCAAAGGACCATCAAACTGTAATGATTTAGCAGTGCCACTACTGGGTGTGTATCCAAAAGAGATCATAAAAAAGTAGAAAAAGCCCACATGTGCAAAAATGTTTGTAGCCAATGTTTTTGTAGTGTCAAAAAATTGGAAAGTGAGTAGATATCCATCAATTGGGGAATGGCTGCATAAGTTATGGTATATGAAGTAATGGAATGTGTTATTTTTCTATAAAAATGATGAACAAGCAGATTTTAGAAAGATTTAGAAAGGCCTGGAAAAATTTACATGAACTGATGTTGAGTGAAAACAAGCAGAACCAGGAATACATTGTACACTGTAACATTAAGAATGTATAATGATCAACTGAGAAAGACTTGGTTCTTCTCAGTGATTCAATGATCCAAGGCAGTCCCAATAAATTTGGATAGAAAATGCTATTTGCACCAGAAAAGAACTATGATTGAATGTAAATCAATACATACTTCACTTTTTTTTCTCTTATGTTTTTTTTTCCATTTTGTTCTGATTTTCTTTCACAATATGATTCATAAAGAAATGTTTCTTAAAAAATAATGTGTGTATAGCAAGAAAAAAAGAAGAAATAATATGGGAAAGATGCTCCACTTAAAGGAACCTTATAGAAGAACAAATATTTAACATTATGGAGATTTACAAAGAGATATGTACTCTAAAAAGTATGATCATAACTAATCAACATAACCCTTCCTGTCCCCTTCCCCAACTTCCCTTCCCCTTGCACAATTTCAGTCTATAGTAAGAAGAAGGGGACTACATTCATAGTTTAGGTATATTCTCACAGAGAGGATTCCCAGGTCCAAGTCCACAAACCCAAAGCCAAATTTCAGGGACCCTGACATCATCAGGAAGTCCATCTGAAGAGGTTGAAAATACCAACCTACCTGAAAAAGTACCTACAAAGTCACTATAGCTCAAACCCTGACACCTAAAATTGAGGATAAATGATATAGAAAACACATATGTGCCATTAAACCTATTTCTTAGACATAAGGCCAAAGGCAGGGAGGAGTAAGGATTGGTAAGCAGAGAAAGGCAAGTTCTACTCCGCTCATTGGTTAACTTCATAGGTGAAGCTGGCTGAAGCAGGTTGGAATCACCAACCAAGCAGAGCCAGTTAAGAAGGTGCAAAAGAGAACATTGACTTAACTCTCAACATTTTTAAAGAAGCTTGCAGCCTGTCAAGGAATTTTTATCCACATCCCTGTAGGAAGGTATCAGTAGCCTCCATTTTAGGCAAACTTGGCCTGCTCAAAGGATATAAATATAATTGTAAATTCATGGCCACCACATTCCATCTAAATTTATTGAGGAAAAAGTTCTGATTTGCAGAGGAAGAAGCACCAATAATAAGAGAATGTTTCGAGATATTTAGTAAGTTAGGTGGCACAATGGATAAAGTACCAGACTTGGAGTCAGGGAAACTTACCTTCCTGAGGTCAAATCTACCATCATTCAATTCCTAACTGTGTGACTCTGGTCAAGTCATTTAACTCTGTTTACCTTGGTTTTCTCATTTGTAAAACAAATTGGAGAAAGAAATGGCAAACCACTCTTTGCCAGGAAAATTCCAAAACAGGTTTTGAAGATTCAAACATGAAAGAAAAATGACTGCCCAACAGTCAGTTTTAGTTAGTCGTATTTAGATGATTGTAAAAGATTAACAATCTTTTTGGGGATGAAATTACAGGATGTAAATAGCATTTAAAAGTGATAAGGAAATTTAAGAGCATCTCAGTAGGCCCGGCTAGCTCAGTCGGTAGAGCATGAGACTCTTAATCTCAGGGTCGTGGGTTCGAGCCCCACGTTAGGCGCCAAAATGTGGTGGTTTTTCCTGGGAGACCGGCCTTAGTCTTAGTTGAAATAAATAATTACTTCGAAATCTCAGTCAGCTGGTAAAAGTTGCAAATGTTTATTTCTCCTTACAAATTCGCCCAGTTAGTTGAGGCCTATCTCTCTGCCTGGCTCCAAGAGATCTTGTAGCTTTGTCCTTGGTTTCTGCCTCTGCTTTCTTGAGCCTCCAGCCAGCTCCGACTCGTGGCTTCTCAATCTCCAGTCTGTGGCGAGTAGTCTTTTCTTCCAGAGTGTTCTGTCTCAGAGCCCTGTTGATGTTCAGGAGAAATTCCGCTTTCGCTCCAAGAGCTTCCTTCATTTATGTGATCTCCCAAAGGTTAACTCCACCTTCTGGAGGGAGAGGGATTCTGGGTTATCTCCCAGAGTACTCTTTGGTCCTGAGAGAGGTGTGAATTCAGACTAAGCCAGCCCTGAATTCTCGTGTAAACTCCATTGAGTACTTAGATATTTGAGCTCTCTAAGGGTGTGAACACAAGCATTGTTCAATCAGTTCCACTTAGTATCTTGTTTCAAGTTCTGGCCCAAAATAACTCTTAAGATTAAATTAACTCCAATGTCTTTAACACTTTGTAAAGAAATGTCTTAACACTTTAGTAAAGATTCCAACACATGTCCCCTTCAGACTGTGTATTAGTAAGCTATAATCTATGCTATTTCAGGCTTTGAAAGAGTTATGTGAATCCAGTAAAAACCTGTCAATGATATGCTCTTACACCTCATTTTTCTGTCATTTGCTCCTTACATTTTAAAATTTTTATCAATTGGATTGGGAAGGACTCAGTTTCTCAGAGATCCCCCAGTCAATTCCTTAACCTCCGCTGCCACCTCCCTACAGATTATATTGAGGTGACAGTTAAGATAGAAAAGCTTTTCCTCTTTTCTTCATAAAGGCAGGTATACATAGCCCAAGGAAGCTTTAAATACAAATGTACACACACACACACACACACACACACACACACATACACACTCACAAACACACACTCCATTCATAATATGATCCTGTATTTTATAGAAAAAGGGGGAGGTCTTTCTTTGCATACACACACACACAAGCTTTAGTAAACAAGTCATTTCAGATGTTGGTAAAGAACTGAAAGGGATTTCAAAAGTCAAACACACAGAAGTCATATTTTAACTGTAGTGATGAAAGTTCCATCTGCAAGAGATAGTTGAACAACAGATGTTTTAGATCATTTTAAACCACAATTGAAGATATTTCTGTTAGAAATGATCCAAATTGGAAGCACTCATCTACCTGTTTAGTTGAAAGTACCTTAGTAAGTCAAATTAGTATCTATTTTGATTTCTTGATCATGACCTTACTTGATCAATTATCAATCAGTCAACAAGCATTTATTTAGTATCTACTATGTGCCAAGATATAAAGTTAAGCCCATTGTTATTTTATTCAAGAAAATTACATGCTTCTGGGTAGATACAATGTGTCCATTGATAAATGAATAAGCACATACATTTTATACACATACCAAAAAAAAACATTCAAAATAAGTACAAAATATTCCCCCAAACTAACCAGTGGAAAATTGGGAAAGTCTTTTAAAAGAGGTAATAACTAGATCAAGTTTTGAAAGGAATTGAGAGTAAAGTGTGACAACATTCTAGGCACAGGAAATAGCATGTAAAGATGGATGGGGCTAGAGAGTTCTATATCATGTTTTCATGCCCTTAAAAGAGCTAAGGATATTAGAGAAACAACTGCTGAGTTTCAAATGTCAATACAAATCCAGTTTGAGATGTCTAAGAGTATTTGAGACTGGAGGTCATAAGAGTATCTGAGTATAAGTAGATCTAAGAATCACTGGAATAGAGATGGTAATTGAATCTATGGGAACTGATGAGATCACCTAGGTAAATAGGATAGAAATATAAGCAAGTCCAGGATATTGTTGAACACCCATGTTTAGTGAACATTTTCTAGATGAAGATTCCATAAAGGACACTGAAAGGGGATTGACACATCAAAACCATAAAGCTGGTGCTTTAATTTCTTAAGTAGAAGAAGATACTAAGGTGTAGAGGATCTAGATGATTTTATACAAGTTCCCACAGGGTTGGTGGTAAAACTATTAATGTGACAATTTTCAGCATCTTGAATTTAGTGCTTCTTTGTGGGACACTAAGATAAAAATTTAAACTACCTATCATTTCATTTTTTGCCTTTTGTTTTTGGATAGAAATTAAATTCTTATTTGGAAAAGAAATGTGCATTCATACATTCATATGCACACAGATAGCACAATATAATACATACATATCTGTGCGTGCATGCATGCACAATTGATATTGTGAACCAAAGAGAGGAGAAGCATGGTGAATTTAATAGAGGGTTGGTCTTGGGGTTAAGATAAGTTGAGTTCTAATACCATTTCTGAAACATACTGACCATGTAACCCTGACCAGTGCATTCAACATTTTAAAGAAAGCAACTGTGTGGATTGCATCAATGGAGAAGTCTCATCTGCCAATGAAATCACAAGTCCAGACTCAAAGTGAAAATTATTCATACTCATTTATATCATTGATATTAAAATCTACTACAACTATTTTCCTGAAAAAGTGATCAATTAAGAGAAGAAACTGCCAAAAATTCCACAAATAATAACAATCTTTCCAACTCTTCTTCCTTTAATTTGTCTTGTAGTGGTTTCATTATTTTAAAGTACTTATTTATCATGTGGTGTTTCTGAGATAAATATCAAAGAAAGGAATCAACTTCAAAGACATCACATGCTAACTTATTCTGCTGGATATTTAAATAAGGATTTCATTTTATTCATTTCTCTATATCTTAGAAAAATTAAATGTCATTTAATTGCCCATCATTACATGATTTCACTGCAGCTTTATTTATAAACACATAACATGACTACATTTCACTGTGCATACTCTGTATGTCATCATACCATGCATTGGCAAAGAATGGTGCCATAAACACCTCATCTTAGAGTTAAGACTATTGCATGCTATGAATTGCAGTTGTTTTACTGTTTATTCAAGAATAGTCAAAGGAGAAATTAAAAATATTGAAAGTAAAAAAACTATTGAACTAATTAATAAAACTAAGAGTTGGTTCTATGAAAAAGCCAATAAAATAGATAAGCCTTTGGTAAATCTGATTAGAAAAAGGAGGGAGGAAAATGAAATTAGTAGTCTTAAAAATGAAAAGGGAGAACTTTCCACCAATGAAGAGGAAATTAGAGAAATAATAAGGAGTTATTTTGCTCAACTTTATGCCAATAAATTTGATAACCTAAGTGAAATGGATGACTACCTCCAAAAATATAGACTTCCCAGACTAACAGAGGAGGAAGTAAATTGCTTGAATAGTCCCATTTCAGAAAAAGAAATAGAACAGGCAATTAAACAACTCCCTAAGAAAAAATCCCCAGGACCAGATGGATTTACATGTGAATTTTACCAAACATTTAAAGAACAATTGGCCCCAATGCTATATAAATTATTTGATAAAATAGGGAATGAAGGAGTCCTACCAAATTCCTTCTATGACACAGACATGGTACTGATACCTAAACCAGGTAGGCTGAAAACAGAGAAAGAAAATTATAGACCAATCTCCCTAATGAATATTGATGCTAAAATCTTAAATAAGATATTAGCAAAAAGACTACAGAAAATCATCTCCAAGATAATACACTATGATCAAGTAGGATTTATACCAGGAATGCAGGGCTGGTTCAATATTAGGAAAACTATCAATATAATTGGCCATGTTAATAACCAAATTAACAAAAACCATATGATCATCTCAATAGATGCAGAAAAAGCATTTGATAAAATCCAACATCCATTCCTATTAAAAACACTTGAGAGTATAGGAATAAATGGACTTTTCCTTAAAATAATCAGCAGCATCTATTTAAAACCATCAGTAAGCATCATATGTAATGGAGACAAACTGCAACCATTCCCAATAAGATCTGGAGTGAAACAAGGTTGCCCACTATCACCGTTACTATTTAATATTGTATTAGAAACGCTAGCTATAGCAATAAGAGCTGAGAAAGAGATTAAAGGAATAAGAATAGGCAATGAGGAAGCCAAATTATCACTCTTTGCCGATGACATGATGGTATACTTAGAGAACCCCAGAGATTCTGCTAAAAAGTTATTAGAAATAATCCACAACTTTAGCAAAGTTGCTGGTTATAAAATAAACCCACATAAGTCATCAGCATTCTTATATATCACTAACAAAATCCAACAGTCAGAGTTACAAAGAGAAATTCCATTTAAAGTAACTACTGATAATATAAAATATTTAGGAATCTATCTGCCAAGGGAAAATCAGAAACTTTATGAGCAAAATTACAGACCACTTTTCACACAAATTAAGTCTGATCTAACCAATTGGAAAAATATTAAATGCTCTTGGATAGGGCGAGCAAATATAATAAAGATGACAATATTACCTAAACTAATCTATTTATTTAGCGCTATACCAATCAGACTCCCAAAAAACTATTTTAATGACCTAGAAAAAATAACAACAAAGTTCATATGGAAAAACAAAAGGTCAAGAATTTCAAGGGAATTAATGAAAAAAAAATCAAATGATGGTGGCTTAGCTGTACCAGATCTAAAATTATATTATAGAGCAGCAGTTACCAAAACTATTTGGTATTGGCTAAGGAATAGATTAGTTGATCAGTGGAATAGATTAGGTTCAAGGGATAAAACAGTCAACAAATATAGCAACCTAGTCTTTGACAAACCCAAAGATCCCAGCTTTTGGGATAAGAACTTACTGTTTGATAAAAATTGCTGGGAAAATTGGAAACTAATATGGCAGAAACTAGGCATTGATCCATACTTAACGCCGTACACCAAGATAAGGTCAAAATGGGTTCATGACCTAGGCATAAAGAATGAAATTATTAATAAATTAGAGGAACATAGGATAGTTTACCTCTCAGACCTGTGGAAGGGGAAGGTCTTTATGACCAAAGCAGAACTAGAGATCATTACTGATCACAAAATAGAAAATTTCGATTATACCAAACTGAAAAGTTTTTGTACAAACAAAACTAATGCAGACAAGATTAGAAGGGAAGCAATAAACTGGGAAAATATTTTTACAGTCAAAGGTTCTGATAAAGGCCTCATTTCCAAAATATATAGAGAATTAACTCTAATTTATAAAAAATCAAGCCATTCTCCAATTGAAAAATGGTCAAAGGATATGAACAGACAATTCTCAGATGAAGAAATTGAAACTATTTCTAGTCATATGAAAAGATGCTCCAAGTCATTATTAATCAGAGAAATGCAAATTAAGACAACTCTAAGATACCACTACACACCTGTCAGATTGGCTAAGATGACAGGAAAAAATAATGATGATTGTTGGAGGGGATGCGGGAAAACTGGGACATTGATGCATTGTTGGTGGAGTTGTGAACGAATCCAACCATTTTGGAGAGTAGTTTGGAACTATGCTCAAAAAGTTATCAAACTGTGCATACCCTTTGATCCAGCAGTGTTACTACTGGGATTATATCCCAAAGAGATTATAAAGAAGGGAAAGGGACCTGTATGTGCACGAATGTTTGTGGCAGCCCTTTTTGTAGTGGCTAGAAACTGGAAACTGAATGGATGTCCATCAGTTGGAGAATGGCTGAATAAATTGTGGTATATGAAAATTATGGAATATTACTGTTCTGTAAGAAATGACCAACAGGATGATTTCAGAAAGGCCTGGAGAGACTTACACGAACTGATGCTGAGTGAAATGAGCAGGACCAGGAGATCATTATATACTTCAACAACAATACTAGATGATGACCAGTTCTGATGGATCAGGCCATCCTCAGCAACGAGATCAACCAAATCATTTCTAATGGAGCAGTAATGAACTGAACTAGCTATACCCAGAAAAAGAACTCTGGGAGATGACTAAAAACCATTACATTGAATTCCCAATCCCTATATTTATGCACACCTGCATTTTTGATTTCCTTCACAAGCTAATTGTACAATAATTCAGAGTCTGATTCTTTTTGTACAGCAAAATAATGTTTTGGTCATGTATACTTATTGTGTATCTAAGTTATATTTTAATATATTTAACATCTACTGGTCATCCTGCCATTTAGGGGAGGGGGTGGGGGGGGTAAGAGGTGAAAAATTGGAACAAGAGGTTTGGCAATTGTTAATGCTGTAAAGTTACCCATGTATATATCCTGTAAATAAAAGGCTATTAAATTAAAAAAAAAAAAAAAAAAAAAAAAAAGAATAGTCAACCTACTACTTATGATATCTCCATCATTCTTCTTTGAAAGTCAGGTAGTATGGTGAATTAAACATTGGTAAATAGAAAAACCATTGGTTTTCTTCCTACCTGTATGACAATTCCCTTTAAGTTTCCTTTATGGGATCTTTATTTAGCAAGTGCTCATTAAACATGGGTGTTCAACAAAACTATAGCCTGGACTTTCTTCTATTTCTATCCTATTTACTAGATTACCTTATCAGTTCCCATGAACTCAAATATCATCTCTATTCTGATGATTCTCAGATCTAATTATATAATCCAAACCCATCTAATGATCTCCAATCTCAAATTGTCATCAACATCTTAAATTGGATTTTCCATTGACATCTGAAACTCACTATCTCTGGTGAGGGAATCATCATCCAAACACGTAAGCTCATAACCAAGGCATTATTTTTGACTTCTTACTCTCACCTCAATGTTCATTCTAATGTCAAGCCCCATCGATTCTATCTTTTAACATCTCTTACAGAGCAGCTAGGTGGCACCATGGATATAGCATCTGGCCTAGGATCAGGAAGACTCATCACTAAAAATATCACATTTTCATATGATCCTGGGCAAATCACTTAACTCTGTTTATCTCAGTTTCTATATCTGTAAAATGAAAGATTAAGAAATGGCAAATAACTCTATTATCTTCACCAAATGGGGTCATGAAGAGTGGGCCATAACTGAAATGACTGAATATCAACAACACCAACTAACATCTCTCACATGCATCCCATTTCTTTCTTCCAATAGTGCAATCATGTGGTACAAAATTTCTTCATCATTTCTCACCTGTACTATTCCATGGCATTTTTTTGTGGGCCTTCCTACCTCAAGTTTCTCCCCACTCCTCTCTGTAATAATCTTCCTAAAATATAGATCTGTCTATGTCATTCTCTTTTCCTCATATAATAAACATTGGTGACTCCCTGTTGCTTCTAGGATCAAATATAAAAAATTTCATTTGGATTTTATAACTTTCCCTAACCAAGTTTCTTCCTGCCTTTCCATTATTCATACAACTTAACTGATTTCTACTGATACATTAATTTGGAACTCTTTTCTGTTCTTCACAGAAAACACTCCCTCTGGACATTTTCACTTACTATCATCCAAGCCTAGAATTTTCTCCTTTTAGTGCTCTACCTCCTGATCTTTTTATCTTCTTTAAAGTTTCACCTAAAATTCTGCCTTCTGCAAGAACTCTTTCTTTGTCCTATATGATGTTAATATCTTTCCTCTGAGATTATGTTCAAAGCATCATATATACATATATATCACATATAGTTTCATATATATATTTTATATTAAATATACATACACATATGGTCAAATGTATGTATTGAGGGCATATTCAATAATAGTTTTAGTAGAGAGTAACACTTTTGCATGTGAAAATCAATAATGGACAATGTCACCTCAAATTCAACTTAAGTAGGCAAAAAGGAAAGGTGATAAACATTTATGAAATATTTCCTATATGACAAGCTATGTGGCATACTAGGTAGAGTGCCAGGTATGGATTTAGGATGATTCATCTGCCTTACATCAAATTTGAGCAAATCACTTCATTCTCTTGGCCTCAGTTGGAAATGAGTTGGAAAAGGAAATGACGATGTTTAAGTATCTTTGCCATGAAACGCTAAATGGGGTCACAAAGATTTGGATATGAGTGGAAATAATTAAATGATGGTAACAACAATATACCTATCATTTTGTTAAATGCCAAATATTAAAATACAAGTAAAATGAAGGGCAGTGGATATAAAAAATAATATTGTGTTATGTTTATTGACTACTAATTATAAAAAAGTTTAATTCAGTAAAACAAAACTCTGCCTTATAGGCTCTTTTATGCATCCATATCTCAAACTCATTTGAGAAGAGAATCACTAGCTTGATTGCTTTTAGGAAATTACATTTTAAAAATATCCTAAATTTCCCAGGTAATCAAAACACATTTTTATTACAAATATTCTGTTTCCATTTTTCTACATGACACATGCAATGGAACCCGCTGTCTCTGAAAAAACTAAACATGAGTATCGTACAGAGGGCAGTAGAGATCAACTGATGCTGAATTTCAAAGAAAAATCAGGATAAATACTTTGAATTCATTGATTGGAAGATGGACTGGTCTTATAGCAAGAAAAAGTGATTGCAGTTTTATAACCAGAGTTTTCTGTTGGTGTCCTCATAATATCAGTAGGTGAGAAAGAACATGAGCAGTTTTAGTGAACTTCATCCACTTGATGGAAGTTGTGAACTTGCTGGAGAAAACAGACAATAATCATACAGAATAGGGATGTTGAATGACAAGTTATATTGTTGGAAGAAATGCTTGAATGGACAAGATCATAGACTATTTTAATATGCAATAATGGAATTTTTATTTGACTATTGAAGAAATATCCAAATTACTCTTAAACAAAAAATCATCATTGGAGAAAAGCAATTGGGTTGGGGGTAAGGGAGCTCTGTGACTAAATGCACACATTATTGTAAACTAAGTTTACTACAACATGCTCGGTTGTAAAAATACATGGAATCCCCTGAACACTTTTTAGAATAGAGATGATCAGTGTTAAAAGACTTTGGAATGTGATTAATTTTTTTTGTTTTCCATGACAGCAAGATAGACAATCACCAGTGAGCCAAGGACACCCCAATTACTATTGTTATCCAGTCATGTCTGACTCTTTGAGAACCCATTTGGGATTTATTTTTGTGAAGATACTAAATTGATTTTCCATTTCCTTCCCCAAATACTTTACAAATGAGGGAACTGAGGCAAACAGGGTTAAATGACTTGCCTAGGATCACACAGCTAGTACATGTATGAGGCTGAATTTGAACTCAGACTTTCCTGAATTTGATCCCAGTACTCTATCTACTATACCAAATAGCTATTGTGCCACTTAGCCCACCTGGTGCATCCCATTCAGTACAACTTAAAACAACTGATTCTACTCTCTGGTTTTCCCCATCCCTTCCTTCTTTCTCTTTGTTCCTTCTTCTCAATCTCTGTCTCTCTTTGTCTTTGTCTCTCTCTCTTTTCTTCTGTGCATGTGGTTAAGGTGACATAGTCTTCCCAAGGAGGAGATCCTAGGTCCCTCATATGAAACTAAAAATAGGAAAAAAAACACACAAAAAACCCCTTTAAGTACACTCCTTTCATAGAAGAAGATTATAGACAGAATGATGAATCAAGCAATGTGCTCACTTGCCAAAAGACACAAACCTTGAGAGACCTGTCTGGATGTTTCAGAATTGAGGTGAAGGTGAAAAGGCAGTTTAGCAGTTCCAAAGTATTTCATGTTTCCATGTTTTAAGTATCTTGCTCCCAGGAGGATATAATAGCAGTTACAAGTTTCTGTTTCATGTTTAAAATCTGTCAATGCACATTTATGAGTCCTTTGTGTTTTATGCATTTCTTTTGTATGGAAGAAATAAATAGCTGATATCGACCTAATCTACCACATATCCATTGTGTGTGTAGTATGTTTTTAGAAAGAATCTGCTAATCCCTTTTGAGGAGACCATAAGATATGAGACAAATATAAGATTTAAATGATTTTCCCTAGAGATCTGGGCCAAGGATTTTACAAGTCTGAGACAGAGGGAAAAAAGGCCCAATCTTTCTCTTTGGGTTCTTTTAAGATCAACTTAATACATATATAGGCCCAGAAATGAGAGTCCCTGACTTTTATTCCCAGTCATCCCAGGTATAGCAATGTGATGTTATATTCAAATTGGTTAAATTGTGTTTTCTTTTCATATTTTCTACTAACAACCATTAATAAGTCATATTCACTTAAAAAAGGGAAAAGGATCTAAATATACAAAAATTTTAAAGGAGCTCTTTTTGTGGTGGCAAAGAATTGGAAGTGGGGGGGATGCCTAACAATTTATTGTAGTATATGAATGTTAGGGAATGTTATTGTGCTAAAAGATAAGATGAACAAGCAGATTTCAGAAAAAAATGGAAAAATTTATATGCACTGATATGAAAGGAATTGAATAGAACCAGAACATTGTGTAAACAACAACATTGTGTGATAATCAACTATGATTGACTTAGCTCTTTTCTACATTACAATGATGCTCCAAGACAGATCCAAAAGACTTATAATGGAAAATGCTATCTACATCTAAAGAAAGAACAGAAATTATATGAATACAGATAAAAGTATACTATTTTCACTTTATTTTTTTCATTTTTTTTCTTTTCCTTTTTTTTCTACAACACGACTAATATGGAAATATGTTTTATATATGACTCCATATATATAATGTGTATCAAATTGCTTATCATCTTTGGGGAAGAATAAGGAAGGAAGGGAGTAAGGAAATTTGTGACTCAAATTTTTATATGGAAAATGAAGAATGCTAAAAACATACTGGCTCTGACATCATTTCGCATCCTAAGGATGCCACTTACCATTTGTGTGACTTTGGGTTGGTCTGTTATCTGATATGACCCTCAGATTCCCACTCTATTAAATGAAGAGATTTAGGTAAAATGAATTCAAAAGACCTCTTCCATCTCTTGATCTTTGATCCAAAGAAAAAGTATGCTAAAGAAATCTATAACACTTAGTTCAGAAGAATAAGTTTCTTTTCCCCATGTTTTATTAAAGCCTTTTACTTTTATGACATATGCATAATTTTCAACAATTACCCTTGAAAAACTCTGTGTTCCAATTCTTCCCTCCTTTCCCACCACCCAATTCTCTAGACAGTAAGTAATCCAGTATTTGTTATACATGTCAAATTCTTCTATCTATATTTCCACAATTATCCATGCTGTACAAAAAAAATCAGATAAGAAAATAAAATGCAATAAAACAACAAAAAAAAATTGAAAATACTATGTTATTATCCACACTTCATCCCACAGCCCTTTCTCTGGGTGCAGATGATTCTCTTTATCAAAAGATCATTGGAACAGGCCTGCCTTACCTCATTCTTGAAAAGGGTCACACCCATCAGAATTGATCATCATATACTCTTGCTGTTGCTGTATACAATGTTCTTCTGGTTCAACTCACTTCATTTAGCATCAGTTCATGTAAGAATCTCCAAGCTTCTCGAAAATTATCCTGCTGGATCATTTCTTATAGAACAATAATATTCAATAACATTCATATATCATAATTTATTTAGTCATTCTCCAACTGATGAGCATCCACTCAGTTACCAGTTTCTTGCCATGACAAAAAGGGCTGTCACAAACATTTTTGTACATGTGGGTCCCTTTCCCTGTTTTATGATCTCTTTGGATATAGGTCCAGTAGAGGCCCTGCTGAAGCAAAAGCTCTCTTGATAGCCCTTTGGGCATAGTTCCAAATTGCTCTTCAGAATGGCTATATCTGTTCACAACTCCACAAACAATGTATTAGTGTCCCAATTTTTCCCTCCAATATTCATCATTAACTTTTCCTGTCATATTAACCAACCTGAGAGGTATGTAGTGGTACCTCAGAGTTGCCTTACTTTGTAATTTTTTGATTAATAATGATTTAGAGCATTTTTTCATATGACTAGAAATAGTTTTAATTTTTTCATTTGAAAATTGTCTGTTCATATCCTTTGACCATTTATCAGTTGAACAATAGCTTGGAGTTCTTATAAATTTGAGACAATTCTCAACATATTTTAAAAATGAGGCCTTTATCAGAATGCTATTTTCTCCCAGTTTATGTCTTCCATTCTAATCTTGTCTGCATTGAATTTTTGTATGCAAAATTTTCAACTTAATATATAATAAAAATCATCTATTTTGTATTTCATAATGTACTCCAGTCCTTCCTTGGCTTCAAATTCCTTCCTTCTCCACAGATCTACAAGGTAGACTCTCTTTAGTTCTTCTAATTTCTTAATAGTATCCCTCTTTATGGCTAAATTATGAAATCATTTTGATCTTATCTTGTTATAGGGTATGAGGTATGGAACACTGCCTAATTTCTGCCATACTAATTTCCAATTTTCCCAACAATTTTTGTCAAATAGTGAGTTCTTGTCACCAAAACTGTGGACTTTGAGTTTTTCAAACACTAGATTACTATTCACTATTGTATCTTGTGAACCTAACCTATTCCACTGATTGATTACGCTACTTTTTAGCCAGTAGCAGATGACTTTGATGCACTGCTTTACAATATAGTTTTGGATCTGGCACAGTTAGGCCACCTTCATTTGCATTCTTTTTCATTAATTCCCTTGAAATTCTTGACTTTTTGTTTTCCAGATGAACTTCATTATTTTTTCTAGCTCTGTAAAATAATTTCTTGAGATTTTATTGATATGGCACTAAATAAGTAAATTGATTTAGGTAGTATAGTTATTTTTATTATATTAGCTTTGCCTACTCATGAGGACTTGATTTTTTTCCAATTGATTAAATCTGACTTTAATTTTATGGAAAGTGTTTTGTAATTCTGTACATACAGTTTCTGACTTTGTCTTGGCAGGAGACTCCCAAATATTGTGTATTATCTACAGCTATTTTAAATGGACTTTCTCTTTGTATGACTTGCTGTCGGACTTTGTTAATAACATACTGATGATTTATGGGGATATATTTTGTATCCTTCAACTCTGCTAAAGTTGTGAATTGTTTCTAGTGATTTTAGTTGATTCTCTAAGCATATCATTATATCATCTGCAAAGAGTGATAATTTGGTTTCCTCTTTACTTACCCTAATTTCTTTAATTACTTTTTCTTCTCCTATTGCTAAATCTAACATTTCTAATATAATATTGAATAGTAATGGTAATAATGGGCAACCTTGTTTCACCCCTAATCTTATTGGTAATGGTCCTAGTTTATACCCATTACATATGATGCTTGCTGATGATTTTAAATAGATGGTACTGATCATTTTAAGGAAAACTCCATTTATTCCTATACTACCTAGTATATAGCTGGTATATTAATAGGAATGGGTGTTGGATTTTGTCCAATGCTTGATCATATGACTTTTATTAGCTTGGTTTTTGAAGATGTAGTCAATTATGCTAATAGTTTTCATAATATTGAACCAACCCTACATTCCTCATATAAATTCTACTTGGGCATGACATATTACCCCAGAGATAATTGGCAGTAATCTCTTTGCTAATATTTTATTTAAAATATTTGCATCAATATTCATTAGGAAAATTGTTCTATAATTTTCTTTTTCTATTTTGACCCTACTTGGTTTAGGTATCAGCACCATATCTGAATTATTAAAGGAATTTGGTTGAACTTCTTCTTTCCCCATTTTTCCAAATAGTTTCCACAGTATTGGAATTAATTGTTCTTTAAATGTTTAGAAGAATTCACATGCAAATACACCTAGCCCTGGAGATCTTTTCTTTGGGAGTTGATCAATAGTTCAATTTCTTTTCCTAAAATGGGACTATTGAAGTAATTTATTTCCTCCTCTGTTATTTTGGGCTATCTATATATTTATAAATATTTATCAGATTCATTTAGATGATCAGATTCATTGGTATATAGTTGACAAAATAACTCTTAATTATTGTTCTAATTTCATCTTCACTGGTGGAAAGTACACCCTTTTCATTTTTGATACTAATAATTTTATTTCATTCTTTCCTTTTTCTAATCAAATTAGCTAAAAATTTACCTATTTGGTTGTTTTTTCCATAAAAAACAACTCTTAGTTTTGTTTATTAGTTCAAGAGTTTTCTTAATTTCCATTTTGTTATTCTCCCTTTTTATTTTCAGAATTTCAAATTTGGTTTTTAATCACGGGAAGGGGCTAATTTGTTGTTTTTCTAAATTTTTACTTGCATGCCCAATTCATTGATCTCTTTATTTTATGCAAGTAAGCAGCAAGAGATTTAAATCTTCCCCTAAAAACTGTTTTGGCTGCCTTCCATAAATTTCCATAAGCTGTCTCATTGTCATTATCTTGGATGAAATTATTAATTGTGTTTCTGCTTTATTGTTTCACCCACTCATTTATTTTTTGGTCTATTTTTCCTGGCCATTTGTTACATATAATTTTTATTGCATCATGATCTGGAAAAGATGCATTTACTATTTCTGCCTTTCTGCATTTGATTTTCAGGGTTTTAGGCCCTAATGCATGGTCAGTTTTTGTACAGGTTTCATGTGTGACTGAGGAAAAAAATACTCCTTTCTGTCTCCATTCTATTTTCTCCAATTATCTACCATACCTAACTTTTCTAGAATTCTATTTACTGCCTTAATTTCTTTATTTATTTTGTAGTTTGATTTATCAAGTTCTGAGAGAGCAAAGTTGGCATCCCCCACTAGTATAGTTTTGCTGTGTTTTTCTTCTTGTAACTCCCTTAACTTCTCCTCTAGGAATTTGGATATTATACTATTTGGTGCATATATGTTTAGTATTGATATTACTTCATTATCGATGGTATCCTTTAACACAATGTAGTTTCCTTTCTTATCTCTTTTAATTAGATCCATTTTTTCTTTTGCTTTATCTGAATTTAGGATCACTACCCCTGATTTTTATTTCAGTTGAAGCATAATAGATTCTCGTCCACACTTTGACTTCACTCTGTATGTGTCACTCTTTTTTGAATGTGTTGCTTGTAAACATCATGTTATAGGATTCTGGCTTTTAATACAGTCTGCTATCTGCTTCCATTTTATGGAAGAATTCATCCCTTTCACATTCACATTTAAAATGACTAATTTTGCATTTCCCACCATCTTATTTTTCCCAAGTCATACTTTTTTCTTTCCTTTCCCCCTTTCCCTCCTACCCAGCATTTTACTTCTTATCACCCCCTCCCTTAAAGAGTCCTCCCTGTTTATAGTCCCTCCCCTTTCTTATTCCTGTCCCCTACTTCTTCTGTTCTTCTTGCTATTAGCCTCCCCTCTTCTTTCCTCTATGACTTTC